>NC_045651.1:7765798-8068829 GCF_009829145.1 Chiroxiphia lanceolata
CCTCAAACTTGGGAAAGGTGGTTGTTAATACCATTATTTAAGAGTTAAATTCACAATTACCTGTACAGAATTTTGTACCAGGTTGAGCAATAATAATTTATCCCCAAATTTATATTATTTATTTGTTTTAATGAAATGTCCAGGCTGAGCTCCTGAAAAACATCTGCTTTATCTTTACAAAGAAAAGACTTGAAAAGCTGAAGTGAGAAAGCTCCTTTCTTACTCTTAAAATCTTTAATTATCACCTTCCAGTACAAATAGAGAAGCCGGAATTAATTTTTGCAACTGGTTCATTCTAAAACATATGAAGGGAATATGTGAATATCTGTTCAAGTTCGTGTGTGAAGTTTCTGTTCAAGTGACTAAAATCTGTTTGAGACTTCAGCTAGCAAATATTTTCATTTAAAAAAAAAAGGATGAAACTTTCAGGGAACCCCAGTGAGACTTGTATTTGCTTTAGGAAGGGGTTTAGCTTTTGAGATTTTTAAAAAATATGCAAAAACTGTTTGAAATTTTACATCAACAGTTTATATGGATTTAGATATCAATCAGCAACTGAAATTTAAAAAAATGTTGTAAGTTTGAGGTCAAATGAAGTATTTAATTCAAAATTAAATGAAATATGTTACAGTAGTGGTGAGAATTCCAAAAACAGTAAAGCACAGATGTCCTTAGGTCGGACTGTCACAGACAAAGGCTGGGGGTCTGTGACTCCCAACCCCTGAAATAAATGCAACACACCCTGGGGGCTAATTGAGATCAGCTCACTAGCTGTGAGCACCAGCCCCTGGCACTGGTCCACGGGCGCTTGCGTGGAGCTGAGGTTGGGATTTCTTTGATCTGGGAGGTTGACGACAGTGCAGTTGGGAAGACCTGGATTTTTGTCCTGATCTGTTGGCTTTTTCGTGAGATCTGGAGCAAACATTTATGCCTCCCTGGTTAAGTGACTGCAGCTGTAAAATATTTAAACACAGCTCCTTGGAGCACTGAAAGAGCCATAGACAAGAGTTTTGCAGCTCTTCTGCGGGCTCATCCTCCTCTTCTGCCCCTGACCAGGCTGCCCATGGCCTGGTTAGATGGGGCACCCTCCAATACTTTACCTTATTTTTAAAGTATTTAAAAGCAAATGCAGTCATTCCAATTTTCGTTAATCTTAGTGTGTCTGTTTCTTTCTCAGATTACAAAAACATGTGCCTTGTGCATTTTTTTCACTGTGGAAAGTGTGCTCCAAGTACTCCTTCAGCCACTGAGGGGTGAATTACAGTCTCCCCTGAAATAATTTCCAATTATGCTGAACTTGGAAAATGCACCACTGGGTGTCTTTCCTTTATCTGAAGTCACCTTATCAGAAAGCAATCTCTCAGCTCAGACAGAGATAACAGATATACAAAACTCTGCTGGGTCTGACTTTTTCACCACTTCTTTTCCATACTGTACATTCTCACTGGTGCTTTGGGGGCTGGGCACTCCCCTCTCTCTCATCCGAAGGGACACTGCTGTTGTCTTCATTCAGGTTTGGCTTGTTGACCTCCTTCAGCCCTCTCTGGCCACAGGGGCATCATTTCCCATCTCCAGAGGACACACTGACCCAGAGCAGCCTCTGCAGTGCACTTTCCTTCTGGAGGATGAGTGCTGAGAGTGAAGAGGGGTGAAGCAAAGGTGTGAACACTCAATACTTGGTTTGGGCTGTAACTCAGTTTTATTGAGAGTTCATTTCAAATGCTCAGCCTTGTTCAATACCCAACCACCCAAAATCCAACCCCCACTCCCCAGAAATCCACCTGTGCTGAGTAGTTTCCTCTGCAGAACACACAGGTTATTGCAGCTCTTTTCCTGCACTTCCAATTTCACTCTTTCTCACCCTTCAGAAGCTTTTCTGTTCCTCAGCTCTGATTGAGAGGAAACTGCTGTTTCCACTTGGGCTTCACCATGTGCTTCACTGCATTTTTCCAACTCACAGATGCTAAATTACATGTAAAAATAAATGTTAGAGTTACCTGAGCTGCTGCGGAGGCTGAAGTGTGCTTTGGCCTCAAGAACCAGGCACCAGGGAGAGCTCCACAAGGCTCCATTGTCTCCATGTCATACTGAATTTCCTTTAGGTTACTGCAGGAATGGGTTCCCCTGGTCATGGATGAAAACATCCCTTTAGGAAATATCATTTCCAAAATGATATTAGGAAATATAATTTCCAAAAGCTGTGTGCATGTAAACTTAGCCCAGTTTGTTCCAAAATATAATTATAAAATATTGAATACTAAGGGTGAGAAAACAAATACAAATACAGTCTCACCTCACTTAAAAATAACTAATGTCTACGAATCCTTGGGTTGGAATTATTCCCCGTGGGTTAATTCTTTTGAAATCCAAGACTCTGAAATACCAGCCACAGCACGTGAGAGGAGCTCCATGGCAGGTACAGACAACCAGCTCTGCTTAACATTCCTAGAAGGTGAAATAACTTAAAATTATTAGTGTTTGAGGTCCATTTAACTGGATATAATTAATTACACCAGAAGTGAAAACAGTTGCTGCAGTACTGGGTGTAAGAGGAGGAAGCACACCCCCAGGTCACTACTATGTGCCCAGAATGAATTCTTGCAGTAGTGTCAATCTAATAGTTGTCAACAGTGTAACTGAAGCTGCTCAGAAAATTCTGTGTTTGAAACAGGAAAGGCAACTGCCCATAATTTATCTTAAAGGACATCCTTGATTTCTCCATTATGTGGAGAGGAGAAGAAAAGCAAAGGGAATGAAATAGTAAAAAGCTTTACAGAGTCAACACTATGGAATATGGCTGTTTGTATAAATATTAAATTCACACAGAATTCAGCCTGACAACTCTCTAATGTTGCAACAAAATTTAATGCAAAATCAGAAAGAAGGAAAGAAGAAGGGAAGGGAAAGGAGAAGGGGAAGGGAGTTTTCATGGGGCTGCGTTGTACCCCTGGAATACAAATAATGCAGTTCCCACAAATGTATCTTCTTGCACTAGTAGCTCAAATAAAACTCAGTGTAACAGAAAAAAAATATTTGCCAAGGCACCTCTCTTAAGGAGAAGCGGAAAGTACATACTTCTCAGCTTGAATGGCAGCATTATTTTGCCTGTGTTAGCAGAGACAGCAATTATTGTTGGCATAAGGCTTGTTGTAGCTCATAGAGGATTTTCCTCACTGCTCTTGATGGATTGTCAGCTGGGAGGCAGAAAACAGAGCAGATACTTGAGCATAAACCTTGGGAGCAGAGTTGCTAAGAATAGAATTCTTGAAACGGTTTCGTGGCTAATGACTAATCAAAGAAGTTTTCTGTGGCAGCGGCGACGTGAATGTGCTGGTAAATCTGTGCCTGGTGGTTGATGTGGAGACACTGTCTGTGGTACCAGGTCAGCAGAGCCGCCACCTCAGACCCACCGAGGGCTGAACAATCTCTCCTGTGAGCTGAAGCTGTCACAGCTTGCCAGCACTGAGTGAGTTTCTCTTTGAGTTAGGGGAAAATTCATACTTTGGCCGAAAATGCTGTATTTTCTCTGGATCCATTGGCTTGCCAAGGCATGGAAATTTTGGAATGTTTCACTACGATGCAGTTGAAAGGAAAACTTTTTCTGCCTGCTCAGGCATAAGGATACAGGTACAGGGTGTTTCTTCGAGGAATGTTCTGGACTGAAATATTGAGTGAGTGAGTACAGGCTCCAGGAGCCTTCCAGTGCTCGGGCTCTTGATTTTTTTGAATCTACAATATTTTTTATGCCCATTCCAACTGCGAATGGAACAGCAGAAACAGATGGCTCTGTATGTGAATCAATGCTGTTGCAATGCAAAATCTTGCTATATGCACAGAGGGTAAGAGCTAACTTCGAATGGAAATTAATAGCAATGATGTGTGGAAAGAATATATTAATTGATATTTAATGGTGCATTAATATTTATTTAAAATTTTACATGGGGACTGTAACCATAAACTGAAGCTTTAAATAACTGTGCTGTAAAGACAAGCGCAGCAGCAGAGAGATTAAAAAATTAATGCCATGCAAAAGGAAATGAGTTCACCTGAAAAAGTCTCTTAAATAAAATATTTTCTTTTATTTTTCATGCAGTAGCACCTTATCTCCATCCGAAGTATGTAGTCATTCTGATAATTAAAGCTGCTGCCATTGATCCGTGAGAACCACGGGGAACTGCACTTCCATTTCTGCACTTCCTAAGAGAGCAAGAGATTTGGGGAGAAAGCCCAGGCCTTGTTTAAAGTTCGTGCACACTCAGCTTGGTGTCCTTCTCGAGTTACCAGCTCATTTCAGTCAGCCTGTTTAAGCATTAAACAATTATGAAGGTCTTGGAAAGCCCTCTAGTTCTTTCCCTCAAATTCTTTCTTTCCCTGGTGGTGAAGAAGACCCTCCCTCACTGTTCCTGCAGACCCACCCACTCTGGGGTAGCTCCTGCCCCGGCAGCCTCATCCCTTAGCAGCGCACGGCCATGGGAAGAGCCTGGGTCAAAATATCCATTTAGAGCATAGAATTGTAGAATCCTGTAATCATTTAGGTTAGAAAGGCCCTCCAAGATCATCGAGTCCAGCCATTCCCTCAGCACGGCCAAGGCCACCACTAAACCATGTCCCCAAGTGCCACATCTACATGGGTGTTACATCCCTCTAGGGATGGTGACTGCACCACTGCTCTGGGCAGCCTGTGCCAGGGCTGGACAACCCTTTCAGTGAAGAAATTTTCCTCAATATCCAACCTGGCACTGCTTGAGGCCATTTCCTCTTGTCCTGTCCCTTGTTCCCTGGGAGGAGAGCCTGGTCCCCCTCCCCCTGGCTCCATCCTCCTGTCAGGGAGTTGGAGAGAGCAAGAAGGTCCTCCCTGAGCCTCCTTTTTGCCAGGCTGAGCCTCCCTCGCAGCTCCCTCAGCTGCTTCTTTTGCTCCAGATGTTTCCCCACCTCTGCTGCCTTTCTCTGGACATGCTCCAGCCCCTCAAAGTCTTTCTCATCATGAGCAGGCCCCCAGCACCCCCTCATTGGCTTTTTTCTATGCTTTGAACCATTTAAGTTCTCAACTGTGCATTGAGATTATACTTTCTGCTCTCTGCTTTCTTTACTGTTATAATTTTAAGTGCTGATATATTCATGAGGATGCTGTAATTTTTTTCTTTTAAGTTTACCTGTGAATGGACCTCAGGGGCTGTTTATCCCAGCTGCTGGGAACGCACTGACCAAACCAAGTTAGTTAGTTCGAAATGCAAAATCTTTATTAATTTTCAAATGAGCGAAACTATTTTTTTCTCACTTCTCTTATAAAATCACGAGGCTACAGCTTCAAAGGAAATTTTGGGAGTTAGATGGTCCCCATGCAGGATTCAGTGAGAATGAGATGCAGATGTAGCTCATGTTCACCACACGGCTGCTGCTGCTCTGCGATTTTGGCAGCGCGAGTGCCGGGGGAGGTGACAAATTCAGACCTGATGTGTGGCATTGCATGTTTTCCACCCAAACATCACGTTCCCTTGCACGGGTGGTGGATACTCCTCTGAACACTCAGGAACCAGGGTGAGAGGGCAGAATGATGGAGAGAGGTGTTTTCATGGTTTAAATGAAGCTGCACCACGTGGTTCTGTACAGAGCATCACATTAGATCATTCCTCCTTCTGCAAAATTGATTATGTGCCCATTTATCACCTCCTACATTCGCACTCAGCTCATTCCATTTGCCTTTTTTTATTCTTCAGATGTGCGTTTTGCACCATCAAAGAGACACAACACTGGCAAAAATGAATAAACATTTCAGTAAACCCCAAGAGTTTAACTCACAGCCCTAAACCCAGGGGATGAAAGAAGAGAAGGAAAACGGGGTTCAAACCCTCCAGTTATGTGAGTTGACACATCAAATTGGAGATGCTCTGTTTTCCGTTTGCCTAAGTAGTTCAGGGATTTCTCTGCAGAAACCAATGGAATTTGGTCTAAGTAAAAATGGAAACAGTCTGTCTGAGTTATAAACAGCACTTGGTGCCAGTAGGATAAAAATCATGAGGAACGAAGCTCCTGCCATGAGGAGGCAGGAGAAAGGAGTTGGTGGAATGGAGAGAGGAGAACAGTGATGGTTCTGTCATAACCAAAAAGCTGACCTATGGAGTATTTATAGAATAATGATCCATTTTTTAATCATTTTGTAAAATCCCACCAGTTTTACTTATAGAAAAAGCCCCTTTCCTAGCCCTGGCACAACTGTCCATAGCTTCCTGACATTACAATTGTGGAGCTGCTCCCTGAGTTGTCTCCATGCCAGACCTGCTCCTGTGCTTTGGAATAGTTGCCAGCACATCAGCAGGAATAAAGGTCACTGAAACATGAAAATACATGTTAGAAGGTTGGTCAGTCCAGTCTTGCTCAAAGCTGCCCAAACTGACTGCTGGATCATTGCCAGCAAATTATACTGCTATATATTATACTCCAGTAATTACACTGCTCTGGGAATATGAAGTCAGCACAGTCTTCCCCTTACTACATTTGTGATCCTCCTTCTCTATACACATTCCGTAAAGAAATAATATTGTAGGCTTGTGTTTGATGGTAGTTATCTGGGGCAAGACACTAAGGAGATTTCTAATAATGCCATTCCCATTAGCAGCTGACCTACAAGGCAGCTGGGAAAGGGCTTTCATACTTTGTATGGAATATGTGATGGAAGAACCTAATTTTAAATATCAAGTGTATTACGTGTGGCAGGTTGTAAACCTGAGAAAGAGAGAGGAGAAGAAATACAGAAAACACGTTGTATGTTTGTTTTTGAGTGTGCTGAGTTGTGTGAAGATGGTTTTAGTTCAGGCTCAAGGAGGCACTTGTGCTGGAAGCACCACGACGCTGCACAGGAGGATGGTTTTCTTTGGGAAAAGAGAAAACCAATAAAACTGAGTTACTAAGAATCTGTGAAGGCAACCTATTCTTAACCAATGAGCAAGAGGGAAAAGTATTTGAGTGAAAGTAGATGTGTGGTTGGGGGAGGGAATGATGCAGCCCCAGCAATCATGGGGTGCAGGTGGGAGCTGGGGGGAGAGAAAGGAGTGGGATTGAGCAGAAGGGTCTGGGAGGAGTGTTATTTTTGGGTGCTACAGCTCGGAGTAAAAGGTTAGGTCCTCTTTCTTGAGGGCTGGCACCGGAGCATGCAGGGATCCTGGAATGGTGGTAGCTGCATCCAGGGCAGCAGGACTAAGCTGCTGCTGCTTCCTCCTCTTCTTCTTCCTCCTCCTGCCACTGTGTGAGGTCTGCAAGGGGTGCCTGCCAGGGAAATAATCAGCTCCCTGGCAGTATTTAAGGGATGTCCTAATTACTTTTAGAGAAAGGAGAACTGCCTTTCCCAGGATGAAAGAATGGCTCCTTGTGCCTGGTCAAAGAAGAAACCTTCACAAGCTGGCACCGAAGGTTTTGTAGGGAAGAAATGCATTTAGAAAATACATGTTCAAATTGTGACATAGCTTTAGGTTAAAAAAAAAAAGTCATTTACCTTTTTTTAAAAGGGAAAACCTGTTTCAGTTGTTCTTCAATTATCTCCCCTCCTGTGAACATGCACGATTAGGAGCTTAAAGTCCGTTCCCTACCACACTGCTTAATTATGGATGGAAGGTGTTAAGCTAATTAAAGAATGATTGCAGTTAACTGCCAGATCTGCCTCAGCAGCTGAAATGTGTCTTGTTCCTTCTATAGAGTGGTAGGATATGAATGTAGATGTCATGGCTGAAGGCTGTGTAGGGCTCCATCCTTACAGTGCTCTTTCTCTGCAGGCACATCATCCTCCTGTGCCGGTCAGTGGGGAAGGGTGAGGAGGAGAGTTCTTGCTCTGTGCTGCAACCTGGTCCAGCATCGAGGGAGAGAAAAGGTTTGCCTAACTGTAGCTAAGAAATGGGATTTCATATTTTAGATTGTAGTAATGTTATAAAAAGCCACCCCTGCTCTCCATGTGTCACTCAGCCTTCGCCCTCGGCAGCTCTTTAACCAGTGTGGTTTGTTCTGAACTCCTCCAGGATGACTGGGCAGGATGTGCTGTTGTTTTAGGCAATGTCATGTTCACCCAAAGATGATTTTTTTAAGTGAAAAGCGGCTGTACAGAAGGTGATCCTGCTCTTGGGTCACCACAAATGTCAAGTGGGCTCTGAGGATAAAATAACTGAGGTGGCAGTTCTGTTTTGTTTTGTTCCCCCTCCTAGTGAGTCGTCGTTAATTATAATTTTGCTTTCAACAATTATGGAATCTGTCAAAATATAATGACTGTAAGGAAAATAATAGTTTTATTTTATAAGAGTAAAATAGTGCAAGTCGTGTTCTTGTTCTGGTGTTAAGGCAGTTGAGATCTTGTTCTAACAAATTCTTGTGTGTCTGGAACAGGGATATGTTCTCGGTGCTCTCCTTGATAATGTTATTGGATGTCTCCCACTCTATTTGTGCAGCCCTTACCAATCTGGAAAAGTTTCCGTGCTCCCTTGGGGTGGTACCCACCCTTCCAGGGAGGGAAAGTGCCCAGCACAGGGACCAAGCCATAGAAACAGGGGCATCAGTGGTGGGAAAACAGGTCAAATGTAAGAAATGCACCTTCATTCTGGGTAAGCCGTAATGTAGTGAATAAGACTTTTAAAAAATGTATTTATTGAAAGGGTTCTCAGTATTTTTTTTTTTTGTGTCTGCATTTCACAACTAGAGGGTTATAATGGTGGTGCAGCTGTTCTATCAGAGAAGACTGTGCTAGAGATTTGTCAATTTTATTCTTAGATCTTTATATTGGAAAGAAATTTTTGAAGACATTTTTGACACTTTGGGAGGAGAGGAAAGGAATTCGATATTCTTGTGGAGCAGGTGGGGAGGAGACTCTGTAACTCATTTCAAAAAACTCTTTAAGCTGCAAGACTTTAACTCTACAGACTTTTAAGCATGTTTCTTGTCTTCATTACTTCCAAATAAATGATGCTAGTAATGAAAGAAAAAGTAAAATGCTTGGGAGGACTTGGATGGTGAAGCCTCCAGCTGGTCCAGCCCAGTGTGATCTGAAAGGGCTTTCCTGGTCTGGACCCACCTGGGGTGCTCTGGGATACCAGACCATGAGCTGCAATACTCAACCCCAATGCATGGCAAATAAAGAGTTGTAACTTATTCTAGGAAATAATATTTTGCTGTAATGTATCTAAATACAAGTATAAGAGAATGCAATTAGATGATCTTTAAGGTCCCTTCCAACCCAAACCATTCTGTGATTCTATATCATGCCTGAACGGGAAAACCTTTTGGGAAAAGGTTAAATGAGTGGTTCTGTGCTCTGTGAGATCTCAGCTCAGATGGAGCCTGTGCTGGGTTCCCACTGGTGTAGCTGTTAATGGAGGTTATGAAAAGTTGTGGTCTCTCAGAGATGTGAGGGAGCCTCTGTTGTAGGAGCAGCTCTTAGCAACAGCTTCTCCAGGAGGGTTTATTTGAAGTTTTAGAGGTGGTTTTCTGTACCCACATGAGGGGCAGCAGTGCTGATATATTTACATCTGTGTGGGATGTCTTCTGTTTTTAAAAACGCTGACATTTCCAGGGCTCCAGAATGTTCGGCGTAGATGGAAACTCCATTTCCACAGCTGATTTGAGTTAATACTGGGATATGACCAGACATCTGCCTGCTACAGAAGCATGTTTTGCCCAGTCTGCCATGAAAGTACTTCAAAATGGCCCAGATATGGTTATCAGACGTGAAAACAGAGCGAGAAGTTGCTAAGATAAAATCAAACCGAGAGAGCCCACAAACTGGTTCTGTCAGGGGAAAAAAACAACATTCAATCATTCTGTGGCAGTGAAGCGGGCATTTTTTCACTAATAGCAATGAGCTGTGAGTCTCACTCCTTAAGGAAGGCAAAGCTTGCCCCGTGTGACAGCCTGCCTGCGGTACCCAAAACATTTGTTGTTCAGAAGCTCTGGTTAATGCAGAGCTGTTAATTGTCTGACCATTAAATTACTTGGCTTCTACTTAGTCCCCACTGGGGACTAATTTTAAATTCAATTAGCACAAAATTTAAAGGGATATAGTTGAGGGATTCCAGAAAGCTGCAGAGATATGAAATCGTGTTTGATAAGACATAGGAAGGGGAAGCTTTTAATCTCCATTTCAAGCTTTTAAACGAGGAGAAACTCCAGAAGAGAAATTAAATTCCATTTGAATACATGTGTACAAATGAGATTCCTTTCTGTTAATGCACTGTAATTTCTAATTATTTTGTTATTTCAGTAAAACTAATAATAAGCCAGATTTTGAACCAACTAATAAAGCCTTGGGGGAATTAAAGTCACAGGGGTGTATTTGTAAGTTCACACATTGTTGGATTCTTTAGGTACTGGCTGAGACTTCAAAGCGTCAAAATGCCACTCTCATCATTTTCACTTCATCAAAAGCAAAAGGGATGAGAAATCCCATTAGGTGCCTGATTTCCAGAATAGTTGTGCAACTGCAAGAAATGTCATCAAGCTCTCAGGAATCAGTGAGGAGATGGAATGTGTTCCTCTTACTGCACACAACTGCACCGTTCCTTATTTTAGGCTGCTGGTAGGTTTGTGGGGGTGGAGCATGGACCTGCAAAGTGAGATTTGGCTCAGGCTGGTCTCACTTTGGGAAGATCTTCAGCAGCACCACCACGAAGCTCTCTCTGACTCCTGCAACGCCTGCCCTGCAGTAGCAGCAGTAACATCAGTTACGTGATACTCTAGTTGACATAAAATTATATTTTAAGATTTCGCGATTTAAAAAGAAAAAATAAATGCAAAAATCCCCAGAGTGAAAAGCTGGTTTTGTGGGTTGAAGAGTGGATGAACCAGTCCTTGTACAGATTCTGGGTGGTGTGCCAGACTTCCAACAAAGCCGTGGGGGAGGTGTATGTTGTGCTGAAGGATAATTGCATCCTGTACAGAGAGCAGGTGTTAAAGGTGTGATGCCTCGCCCTGAAAGGGAACAGGTGAGCTGTGCTGTTGGGTGCTCTTGTAGCAAACTCTCATTCTGGAAATGCTCTGAGGAGCCACATTGCTCCCACTCCCCTCCCTGGGAGAGGTTTGTGCACCTTGCCTCTGGCCCAGGGAGGGTTTTCTAAGGCTCTTAAAAGCTTTCAGCTTTCTACTTTGGGAGGGGGTTGGCACGCAGGCATTTTGGAAATTGCAGCCTTGTGGTGAGGTATTGCCACTATCCTGTCTCTGAGCCACTGTTTGGATTTCTGTAATGCTGAGGTTTCCCTGGGGAGGAAGAATGAGCCTTTCTCCTCCTGTAGCAGATCATCAGCTAGAAAATGGGTGTTGCATCAAATGAGCTGAGGCGAAGCACCCAAAATGCTGATCTTGGCCACTGGCAAGGGACAAAGGAGCTCCTCCAGGGTGCTTTGGTACAGGGACTCGCTTCATTGGCATTCTACTCTTCCATGACTTTGAGTATTTACATTTTAAGACAAATGTTGATACAGATCAAGGCACTGCTCAGAATCGTCTGTGTGGTGACACACGTGACTTCCCTTGAATGGAGTTTGTGTCTGCTCCAGCTCCTCATCCCTTGGCAAACTGGCGGTGACTGTCCCTGCACAGCCCCTGCCCCTGCTCTGACTTCACATGGGCCTGTCTTATTTTGATGGGTTTATTCTCCTTAATTTCTTTCCATTCCATTTGAACCATCCGCTTTTTTTCTATTGTGCTGGCTGCGTACATTTTTGGGAATAGAGCCCTGTTTAATAAATAGTTATATTTAAAAAAAGAAAATCAAAAACCAAGCAGCAGGATAATTACAATTCAATTTAAAACTTTCTAAAGGATGCCAGGTTTATTTTCCTTCACTTTTCTGGCACAAATCCATTCAGAAACAGCACTTGCCAACCCATCTTGATTTTGGATAATTACATTTTTGCAATTTCTAATTTGCTAATCTATAGTGATCTCTTGTGATTTCTTTTTTTTCAAGGCAGAAAAGGGGAGTAAGGAAAACTGATTTGTGATCAGAGTTCTCCCTGCTATAATTAACTACATCTAAAAAGCAATAATTGATGCTTATATAGCTCCCCAATAGCATCTCTTGCATTGGAACATACCGCATTGTATACTGCGCTTTCTGCTCTGAAAAGATTGATTTGCAGCCACTACCAATCTGTTGCTAAGCACTCGGTGACGGCACACGCTGAAGTCCTCAAGGACAATACAGAACAGCCAGAATGTTTTTCTCAGTATCAAACCTTTTCCCCCCCTCCCGTCTCCTGAAATATTGCATCAGTTGCTCCTTAATCAAAGCATAAAAAATGTTGCCAAGGCAATGCCAGAGCCGGAGCCGCCGCTCGCCACAGACAGACCTGCGCTGGGAACTACAAATTTTAGGGCTTTCACTCCAGACAGCGGAGGTGTGATGGGGGTTTGTTGTCACTGACAGCTTCATTGTCAACTCAGATGTTTTGTAGGGCTGGTTGGTTGTTTGTGTTCTTGGTAGTTTTTTCACTTTAGACAGAGTTAATGACCAAGCGTAGAGGAGTCAATCAGCTTCCTTTAGCCAGTCCTGGTGAATTTGGCTGCTCTGATCCCCTTGGCTGAGAGGTGAAGCAGCAGAGTCCGGCTCCATCCTCTGACATCTCCCTGCAGACACTGACAGACATTGTTCAGGTCCCCTCTCAGTGTCTCCTCCGAGGCTGAGCACCCCCAGCTCCCTCAGCCTTTCTTCGTAAGGGAGATGCTCCATCCCTTCAGCCTCTGCTGGACCTGCTCCAGGAGCTCCATGTCCCTCCTGTCCTGAGGAGCCCAGACCTGGACACAGCACTGCAGATGTGCCTTACATCTGAGGAGCAGAAACCTTAGAGGTGGCAGGAGCAAAGTGTGAATCCATCCTGCATCTCACCTCTCTTCATCCACAGATAGTGTCTGTACAGAGCAGCAATATCAATTCTAAACTTAGCCCAGAAATAAAATATTCCTCCCCGATCCTGCTGTTCCTTTGGGACCATAGGGGAGAGATGGAGCAGGGATGTGTGTCTGCAGCAGAAACATGATTCTTGCACAACAAAAACCCCCAAATAAAACCCCAAACCAAATCACTGTGGACATCTATCTGAGGACATTTTATTTATGTACAGATGAAAATTGAAAACCAATCCTTAAAAAGATATCCTAAACAATTAGGTCAGGAAAGGCACCAAATGCTGAACTCTCTGCTTGCCTGTTCTACTTTGTAATGAGATTTTAATAAAAAGGCAGAAAAGAATGCCAGCTGAGCTGGCACATCTGACATTTTGATAACCTCGTCAATAAAAGTTATTTTATTGGCTTTAAGCAGCTGCAAGACTTTGCCTTATTGTTTAGCTGTCTGTTCATTCTACTCCTGTCTTGTTGATAACAGTAAAAGGATGATGAGTAACAGTGACAATCAATAGAAAGGCATGTTGCTTCTTATATGACCATGAACCCAACTCTTCAAATTGCATCTTCGAATTCCAGGCTCTTTATTTGATCATAAATAGATACACAGTGAAAAAAACATACGAGTTTCTAGATGTTGGCTTAGGGTTTTATGAATGTTTGTTCCCAGGTGTTCACCCTTCTGAAACAACTTGAATTCTATTAAAAGCGAAGCACAATATTTATTTTAAGTGAGGGACAAGCTACTTCACTACAAGCATCTGGTGGATGGGTGACCATGAAGTGAACTTTCATCAGTGCTCAACCCCATGCCAGCACACCAGGCCATGCTGGGATGCTGTGCTCCTGTTGAGAGGTAAGGGGAGTCTTACCCTGGGGAGTCTGCTCTGGCCTCTTCTGGTTGGATCCTGAGAGGAGAATTGAGTTGAAGGTGAATCTGTGCTTAAAATTATTGTGTCTGCAGAAGTTAAAATTAAAATTGAATTTTAGAAACTAAATGCTGCTCGCAACAACAATTTCAATCTGGATTTTGGGAGTCTGTGAGCTGTGAGCATGGAAACTCAACATTCATGAGCAACCAACAGATCTCAGCTTTTAGCAGTTTTTTCATTGCTAGGTGAGAGTGACATATACATTAAATGTATCCCTCCAGAACAAAATTTGAATTATTTTTCTAAAATATTCTCTTGTGTTTTCTGAAAATAATTATTCTATCAAAAATTCCATCAAAGACCACGGTGAGCAGGACAATTTGACAAACATACATGAGCAGGGGGCCAGCGCTTGCCTGACTTTAAAATATTAAGATGGATGCCCAGAGGAGCCCAAGTGCAAATTCAGCTCTGGGGATCAGGAACTGATCCCTCCCTCACCCCGAGATGAGGCTCCAGGTGCTGATGAATCCACCAGCTCACACCCCTCCTTGCAGGCATCCCCCACCCACCATCTGGGCATCCTCCAGAGGGATGAATGTCATCAGTCCCTTCTGGGGGGCTGGGCCGGTCCTGCTCCCCTGTGCCTGTCCTGGTGAGGACTTTGGGGTTGTACTGGTGCTTCTCTGGCTTCTGGTGTCCTCAATTCTAAAATGATATTTAAAGCTCTAGAAGCAACATCAGGAGTGAATAAGAAAAATAATGCAAAGCCTGGCATGCTCCTGGTGAGGCTCTTAGAAAGTACAAGATCCACCCAGAGCTGGAAGCTGAAGCTGGCAAAAAACAAAGAAGGCAAAACAGACTTTTAATTGTTTCTTTACAAACTTGCACAGTGCCACTGGACCAATTCCCTTTCTAGGGAAAAGACTCCTGCTTGGCACAGGGTGCGTGGGACCTCACAGCCTGCGTGCATAATGCTGGTTCTTGAGCATGTTACCCAGAGCAAGTTAAATTCTGGGCAAATTCGCCCCATGTTGGTGCACAGCATGTCTTGAAGTTACCCTTGTGTGATGGTTTGTAGCTCTGGCAGGCAGCACTCAGGTCTTGTGGTGGCAGACGAGCACCAGCACCACTATTATCCCTCCTTTAACCAAGTTCCTCACCCCTTAAGGGACTAAACTTCCCAGTATTCCACTGAAACTGATGGGTTTCTGAGAAAAGATGATCAGAATGCATCTCCACAAGAACATAGCCTTTCAGCTCATCCTTGGGGGAATTTTTTCCTCCCTTTTTGTATGTAATTAGAAACTGAAAATAATAGCGAAAGGCTTGTTGTAGATAAATTGACATGCTCATCTTCAAAAACACATTTCAGTGGAATAAAAGGGACTGAAAAGACTAAAAATCATTCAGCTTGTATGGAATAAGAGCAGAATGTACTCAATGGGAGAGAAAACAACTACTCCAGCCTACAGTACTGGACCCTTTGGAATTTAACAATCTGGAAAATGTCTCCTAGACTTAACCTATGGAACTTGAGCTCTGTTGCTCTAATTTTTCCAACTTACTCTATTTTCCTCCTCCTGCAATACCAGGATAATATTTTTTCCCTATTTTTATTTCCCTGAATTCACTCTGAGTATTTTTCCGCGGTTATTTAATATTTGCTGTTCAGACTGCGACAGCTCTGCCTGTAGGTGAAAAAAACCTCATGTTGTGTTGCCAAAAGCAGCAATAGAAGCCAGGCTGCTTGTGTTAATATTTGCATTTGAAAGTGCAAAACTGAATTTTCTCTAGTACCAGACACTTCTCTCCTGGTAAAAACGCTGGAGAAAAACATTTGCTGGGTAGAGGGAAAGATGCAAAAAATACTCATGGAAAATACCATTTATTGAATGATATCTTCAAAATACAGAGTCCTTGGAAATATCAGCTATCTGCAGAGCAGATAGAAGAAGTTCTGTTGTGGTCCTGTCCCCTAGAACATTTTCCTATTTGCCTTTAATACCACATTCAGCTTTTAGGAAGAAAAAACCCAACTCCATAATGGCTTTGGGGACCCTGGGCCATTCCAAGTTGGTTGGGTTCGGCTTTTTGTTTCAACCGTGCAGAGGGATGATGAGATTTGATGTTTTTGCCAACTGTCTTTGGTTTGAGTGTGGCAGAAGGGGCCCTTCAACACAAAGATTTTCTGCTAGTCCCTTTTCTGGACCAACAGACTCTGTCCCCCTCTGAAGGATGGCAGAGGGCTCATGTTTTCATTCAGTTATTCCCTCAAGAAGAATGGATGTTTCACTTTATATCTAAACTTGTCCTCTTGTACTTTGGGGAGGTTTCTGACTGGCTGAGCACTGCAACAAGCACAGAGAGATGTTCCTTCAGGTGCAGCACAGTGGGGCTGGGGAACAGCAGAGAGGACTGAGGAGGGGGTGATGCCTCCTCCTCTGAGGGGCTCTGCCACAAAACCACATCATCCCCTCTCTAAGATCCTCTGTGTTGTTGAAATTGTGACTGAATTAGGGCAAAGAAGGGCATTTCTGTGGTGCTCCAGGAGTCCTATTGGATATCTCAGAGGAAGGAGGTGCTCCACCTTCTCCTTCCTGGTAAGGCCTGGCTGGTGGTGAAGTTGGGGCTCCTCCTGGTTCCCCACCCCACCTGGGAAGAGGCAGTAAGTAAGCAAATCTCAGCGTAAACAAAGCATAATGAAACCGCTCCAGCTGGAACGTGCCGTGTGGAGCTCGTGGCATCCCAAAGAGAAGTTGTACTTAATGCCTTAACCTGCCTTTTCCCAGGGTTTTAGCTGGACTGCACTCTTGCTCTGCCATTCCTTTGGGATTCACCAAACCCCAGCTCCTGGCTTTGAAAGGTGATGTGGAGCATTTTTAAGTCTGGTGCAGGAGGATCCCTGACACTCAGGGATGTGACTTCCTAGAAACTGCAACAGTTGCTCAGAGTCCAGAATTGTCACTGGGTTTCTCAACAAGACCATAATTCTGCTGCAGTGAGGGTGGTTTGTGCACATCAAATTCCCTGAACTATATTGTATTGCTGCTGTTAAAGTGTCTGTGAAAATAAGGGCTGGAGCGCCAGAGACTGCAGCGATGTCCTTTTAAGCTGCCTCCAGAGAAGCTTTTCCCCTTCTCCTTCCTCATTGCAGAGGAACAGCCCATCCCATACCAGCACTTGGGGCCAGCATTCCTTGTCCCACACTGGTGGAGCCGAGTGCATGGGGACCAGGTGTGGGGGCAGCATCAGCTGAGGATCTTGAGCACTTGCTCTTCCCTGTGTTTAAAGCTTTTTGGAAGCTGTGCTGCCGCCCCGTCCGTCCCCCTGCAGCTGGGGGACGGCGGAAGGTGTGTGTGTAAATAGTCTGGGATCGGAGCCGGTGCCAGTAGATGGCACTCAAGAATGTGCAGCCCAAGATCTGGGGTTTGGAGGACCAGGGAAGTGGTTTTCCCTGGCAGGTCTCTGCAGGCTCCTGTGAGGAGCTCTGGAGAGCACAAGTTGTGCTGTGCTTTAATCCCACCATCCCTGAAAGCCCTGGAGAAGGGGGGTCTGTGGTGCCTTGAGCTGGTTCGAAGCAGGAGGGGATGTGCAGTGGTGCCTGATGGTCCAGCCCCTGTGCTGAGGGATGCTGGCACCTGCATCCCCTCTGCCCTGGCACACAGGTGGTGAGGCTGAAGTGGCTTTTTCAGCAATGGAAAAAAAATATACAATGTATTTGTGCAAGGGTTTGCAGTGATCAAAGGGCAATTTTAAATGGAGATCTGGTAAGTGCTGCTGTGGCTGTGCTTCATATCCCCTCGCACTGCATGGAGAGCACAGCTCTTCCAGCTCTCTCGGGCAGTAAATGTGTCACTGTGAGTGTGCCTGTGACATCTCCAGTTCCACAGCTCGTTAGTGGCATCTGTACCACATCTCACCACTGACAAAGTGGTTACATTGGCCTGCTCAAGGCCAAGATGTCCTTCTCACCCTGGCCAGCGTGTCAGCTGCTGCTTTGGGTGCTGCTCATCCTTTAGGCCAGTTTCTGTGGGATCCCTCTGCATGGGCTCCACAGCAAGTGATCTACCATAGGCAAGAGCATGGAGAATTAGGAGGTGTCCGTTAGAAATAAGACAGGATACTTCCCAGGCTATCTCCAAATCCATCATAATTTGCCCCAAGTGTTTCTCACTGGGACTGGTAACATAATAATTGTTGTATGATTTGCTGAAATCCATGTTCTTTTTTTAAAATGTCATTTATTTGACAAATGCCTCTTTGCACGCTGTCACAATAACTAGAGGAAGAGACTTGCAGGGTGAAACTGTGCTCTGAGCTGCATTGATTTAGTGATTAGTGTCGTGTTCATCTTGGATTTTGTAATTCAGACTCATTAACCTGAAAATGTTCTTGCAATTTTCTTCTCCTGGACTGGTTTGAAAGTACAAAAGCAGCTTCTATTAATTTCAAGGAATCCAAGAGCAGCTGTCTCTTGTAAAGTGCCGAACGAGGAGGGGGCAGACTGAGAGTCACTAAATGGTATTTAAAGATTTAATTTTATCGTTTGTTCAAATCTTGATTAAAATAGTATTTATCTGGTTTGCTTCACTGGTTTGAACAATCAGACTAAATCACTGAGTTAAAAAAAAACCAAAAACCTTCAACTATCTCTGCACTGCCAGCATATTGTAATTAGTAAGAAAGGAACGTGCTCCCCATTCTGATCTCGTTTGCTGTAGTTAGAGGCTGACCCAGTTCATCTGACTGGAAGGAAACTGGTCTCTGTTTTGCAGGACTCTGTACAGCTTGTTGCACCCCACACTGTTTTTGTGCACTTTCTTGCACTCTGCTGTCCTGACATGGACTCATTTTAGGATGGAGGTGGGTAGATCAGAGTGAAGTGACAGCAGCAAAGCCATACCCAGGGAGCAGAGCTGGGCTCGGTCAGAGCTGGGGGTGATCACTCATCACACACACCTTTCCTATTCATGTTCTCAATACCATAAAAATCCCCTTGCCCTCCTCTGCAAGGAGCAGGTCCGTGGGTGGCACCTGGAATTCAGGCTCCCGGTTGGAGAGCACCAGGGACAGGATTGTCCCTCTGGGGAGCTTGTCCCAAAGTACTGCTGGAATGGGTGAAAAATGATGTGTAATTGGATATTATTGTTGATGGCACAGATCTGTGCCTGGGCTGGGGGTATCAGGGGAGAGCCTAGAGCACACAGACCTACTGATCCTCCCTCAGAGGGGGCTGCTAAGGAAAGAGTCTCTAACACAGGTACCACAACTGCAGGGTCAGGCAGGAGCAGAGATTTCCTTCTTGTTCTTATCCCAGATTTGTCCTTCTGAAGCAAGAGGTGACAGCTCAGGTGCAGAAGTGTGTCAGGTTTGTTTTTTTCTCTCAGATAAAGAGCTGACCTTGCTTAAATAACACAGACTGAGTTTGGAGAAATAACTCCAACTTATTTTGCTCTCCTATCCCAGACCCCTTTTTTGGAGCCAGGTTATAGGCTCATCTGTCCAAACAGTAACCCAGTAAGGTACAGAATATTCCAGAATGTGAAATTTCTTTCTTTCACTTGTCAGTTGTAAGCAAAATGGCAATTTGGCTCCCTGGACTCTCTCATTCCTTGGATGAGCACTGGCACGAGCCATGCAGCTCCCTGCTTTTGCGTTGAGCAGCTGTGAATGTTTTTTCCAAATTGAATGGTTTCTTACAAATGAAATCTTTAATTTGTGTGTGCAGATCCCTTTTAATATAATCAAGCTCTTTATTCAAGAGAGTAGATCTGATGAAACATCCCATTTCAGCGAGGGCAGTTTAGGCCAGACATCAGGAAAACCTTGCTAATGATTAAAATGGTGAGGCACAGCCACGGGCTGCCAGGAGAGCTTAAGGAAACTCCATCATGGGAAGTCTTTAAGAATAATTTTGGCAGCTATTATCAGGAATGATTTAACTATAATTGATCTTGACTTGGAGAAAGAGAATGGACTAGATGACTTCTTCTTTCTCGTTTTGCATGATTTCCAAGAAATTCTGAAAAAAAAGTTGCATTGAGAGGATTCAGTATTACCAAATGTTCCTTCCCCTCTTTCTAAGGGAATTTTTTACTAAATTTCAACTGAGCATGCAAATAGTTGAACACACTTTGTAATTTGTCACATGTCAAGGTCTTAACCTCTTGAGGATGTAGCTCCACCTCCATAAATAATTAGATATTTAAATATTTTTCCCTCTCCTGTTGCTTGATGGGTTTGTTGTGTTGCAAAGAGCGACTTGAGTTGCTGTTTCCCCACTGAAGCCAAACCCTGGTGATGGGGCTGGAAGGAAGAGCTGCAGCCACAGTGCAGTGCAAGGCTTAGCCAAACCTTTTAGTTCCACAAACAAGAATTAGAACAGAAAGGGGTTTAAGCAAATATTATTCGACTTAAAGGAAGAGCTGAGTGTTCAGAAAATGACTCACTGTGCAGGCAAGGAGTGTGCATGGCCTTGAACTGTTGTCTTGAGGGCTGGTTTATTAACTACACAAGTGACATGACTAACAGCAAAACCGATGCAGACAGCTGATAGTATCCTTGACCTTAAAGACCTTGATGAAATTTATGATTTGCTCATTTTATAATTTAATAAAGCAATTCTATTAGTCACTCTTTACATTTGCTTCTCCAGACTCAATGGAGAGATATATACATATATATGAAACTTTATATTTTCAGAATCAGTATTTTAGCCTTGTGTAAAAAGATACAGCCAACAGAAGATGTGATACAATGCTGGGATTGCTTCCTGTGTGTCTGACTGCAGTGATGGGCAGAAGAGAGATGGTGATCTGAAAATAGCTGCTTTCACACCTAAAATCCATATGCACAGGCATTCTGACTATTCAGAGCAACCAAATAACTGCAAAGCAGAACAAATACCGTGTGCTGTCTCCTAAACATATTTATCATTTCTTTCAGACATTTTATTTCATCTCATTCAAGTTTAAATATTGCTGTTCAGAAGCAGCGACCAGAGAAATCTGCAACACTAACAGAGATACACCCCAGTTAATATTCCCTGGTAGGGATGGGCCAAAGCTTGAGTTACTTTCCAAATCCCTGTGACTTTGCAAGTTGGAATTAGAATATTCAGGCAAACCACACAAATTATTTTGGCTTCAGGATGTGAAAACTTGCCTGGTGAGCTTTAGCCAAATAAAACCACCCTGGGTTTTGTTTCACAGCAGCTTTTCCAGGCAAGGATGCTTTTCAGAAAATGAAATCCATTGACCTAGGCCAGGCCAAGAAATGAGGGAAGAGCATGTAGAGGTTATAACCATGTAACTTTACAAACATTTAGCTCCATCCCATATAATTTCACTACATCCAGTGTAACTTGCTCTTGGACACTTGTGAACTTGCAGCCAAGAGCACGTGAGAGCACCAAAGCTCATTTCCCACTTCAGAGCTGTCTCACAGTCCTAAAAGTCTGTGAAATACCTAAATGGTGCAACATTTTCTGTGCAAAACCATTTTCTCACTTTCTTTAGCGAATGGCAATACCCAGTAAATGCCATCCCTACTTTTCCCTAGGGCGCAGGAGGACCAGTGCCAAACATGGCTGGGACTTACAAGATCAAACTTCCAAAAAATGTTTATTCTCCATAAAGTCCTCTGGTTATCCAGCTATGGCCAGGCTGGGTGGAACACTGAGCAACCTGGTCTACTGGAAGGTGTGTCCATCCATGGAAGGGGGCTTGGAATAAAATGAGTTTTAAGGTCCCTTCCAACCCAAACCACTCTGGGATTCTATGATTCTATGATTTTCTCCCTTGACTTCACAACAGAGGTAAAGGATGGGAAATCTATGGTGAGAAGGACCTGATTGATGATGAGAAAGCAGCTGTCTCCATGTCTAATACAGTATTTCTGGCCAATCAACCCCTTTTAGGCACTCAAGTGCTCCACTTTCCCCCCCCTCCCCAGCTTCAGAGTTGGCGTCTCCCATTATTTCTAACTCATTATTAGCACACAAGCATCTTGCACTTCCTTCTCTGTGAACATCCTTGTGCAGGCAGCGGAGGTGCACGAAGAGCTGAGGTTTGATGGCACCAGGCATGTTGCCCAGTCCCTCCTCTCTGTGACTTTGCTCACTATAAACAACTTCTAAAGACACCGGAAGGATACGGCTGTTTCTTCAAACTGGAAATACAAGTAGGAGAGTTCTGTGGTTGGGTCAGTAAGGGAGAGTTCTGCTCCTGGCTGTGAGAAAGGTGGTGGGGGATCACTCTATAAAACTCTGCTCCCATGCATTACACGGTTTTCAGAATTTAGCTTCAGCCACTCCTTATCTTTGCAGCTGCAAAACACTTAAACGTGTTAAAAAGGCTTTATCTCCCTTTACCCTTTTCTTTTTTTGAGACTGAACCCTGAAAGTTAAGTCTCCCTTTCCCCATTTCTCAAGGTAAAATGAGCAAAGAATGACCCAGACGCTGATGACGTGTCAGTGCATTGACTCTCCTGAGATGGATGTGTTTGGCTTTGGCATCGCAGAGCAGCTAAAAGCAGTGAGATATGGTGAGAGAAATGATGAAACCAGATGTAAGGGTGATTGAAACCACTTTGTCTGATTCATATTTTTAATGTATTTCTTGGTCCTGGTATTTCATCGCTGTATATTTCCCTCCTGGAATTCATCATACTCTGTGTGTGTGACATCTCAGCTACCAGCTGTGGAAATGATTGTCTGATCACTAAATCCCATAGCTTTAGGTGAGAAATGGGCAACTGGAACAAAGTAAGTACTAACATGCAGTTTTCCATTCTCATTTACACCTTATTAAGTGCAGAGGGAAAGGAATGAAGCCTACAAGATCATGGAATAACCTTGGCTGGGAGGGACCTCCAGAGGTCTCTGGTCCATCCTGCTCCAGTGAGATCACCTCATGCAGGGTTTTGCCCAAAGTCCTTACCTGTGGTGTCTGCGAGCCTTCACCAGCTCCCTGGGACACTGTGGCTGCAGGGGACAGAAGAGAGGCTGTGGAGAAGGGATGGTCTCTTCCTTCCTCACCCACCGGGGCCTGAACTCCCCAGGCAGGCAGTATCCCATGGAGATTCTCTCCTGTATGGTTCAGCTTGGCCAAAAACTTCATGAACCTGAGCAGAGTTTGGGTTTGTGATCATATCCAAAATGGGATGCGTTTTGCCAAGGTTTTGCTATGAAAATTACTCCCAACTCCATTGACTGGACGTGCTGCCTCTGCAGCATCAATTCTATCCCTGGCTGACACCTTTGATTTTGGAAGTTGTCTCCATTTTCCAAAGAAAAGTATGTACATTAGCTATTTTTGGATAGCGTATATTTAATCTCCTGCAAGAAATGGAGCTAGTCACTTGTTCCTTATTTCCAGAGGCGTTACATATCTCTTGGTGACAGCTCCAAGGAGCAGAGATCCTTAACTTGTTTAATGTCTTCATTTGGGTGATCGAAAGACACCAAACCAAAGATCCCCTTCTGTATGACTGTGAGGAAAATTGCATGCAGAATTGTCCAGGTAAATCAGCTGCTTCCTCATCTTGGGTTAAAGGGAATATTAAAAAGGAACCAGTTTTTGGATGGTTCTCGTATCTGCTTGGAAGCCAATTTAAAATGCTACAGACCGTTCATCATCTTCTCTGGTCATTCTTTTATTTTATGCTTAGCTGAGGATAAGCTGTGGTCTTTGCACCGTGTAAAGTGTGTTTAGACACTTTGCTCTAATGAAAAATGAACTGTTATCTGTGCCAGGACTGAAGTGCGAGGGAGAAATCTGGGACAGTCACAGGGGCTGCCAACGGAAACAACCGGTGGAAGATCTGACTTGTTTAATTGAAAACACATAAAGCAGAGGCACATATTGAGAGTTGCTTGTGGTGGAAAAGTGACCAAAAGTCAGCAGCAACTTCAGAGGGGCTAATGAACATGGCCTGGAGGATTCTCTAGACTGTCCAGACTTGCTCCACACATGTGAATCGGGAGAGCTGGGCTGCTGAAAATTATGGAAGTGATCTGTATTGCCAATAATTTGAGGGGCCTCGTTGTCAAATTAGAAAAGGCAAACCTTGCCAAGAGTGTTCCCGGTTCATCAATGAGCAGCTCAACAACAAATGACCTGAAGTCTTGCTGTGTTTGCAAATTTGCCTAAATAATAATAATAATAATAATAATAATAATAATAATAATAATAATAATAATAATAATAATAATAATAATAATAAACAACAAACAAAGGTCCATCAGTGGTTGTCCTAGTACTGTAGGAGGGACTTTGGGAGTGTGGTGGGAGTGGCCACAGCTGGCAGTGAGGTCACCCCTTTCCCACGGTGTGGCTGGAAGGATCTCCTCAGCACAGGTGAGGCAGCGCTTGCCTAAATACCAGCTTGTGCTTGTGGGTTGAGGTGAAGGGCAGGGAACTCCAGATGAGCTTAACACTGCCAAGGTGAGAGCTGCAGCTTGGATTTGGGCCCAAGGCAAATAACAAGTTGAAACAAGGTGAGGAACAGGGTCATGCCACCAGAGAGGTGTAAGAATACCAGCCCTGTTAAGCACTGGGCACTGATAAATTAACTTTAATGAGGAAGCTGACAGCCGAGGCACAGGCTGATGTTTGGTTTGGTATGAACTAAACCCTTTGTTCATACATAGCACAGATTTACACACGGAAAAAAGGCTGTGGTGTGTAGTCAGCAGTTTTGGTTGGTTAGTTGAGTTTTTTGGTTAATGCTGGTTCGAAAACCAATTGAAAAGCCACAAGGCGTGTGCAGGAGCTCTTGCATTAGTTGTTGCGGATGCAGACTCACCCCTGACTCAGAATCTTCAGTTCCACAGAGCCATGTTTGTGGCTGCAGGGCACCTCTAAATTAATGACCCCATGAGGGTGCAGAGAATCAACAGGCAGGGGTGGCCCACTTGTACCTTCTGCCACCAAACCACTTTGGCGAGTCTTTCTCTGGTCCAGGTCCCTCACTAAATACCAAGAATAGCCTTGTCTTTGACTTCTGCCACCTGATGGCCAGTTAAGGGACCTTTGCAGACCCATTCCTGTCTTCCACCTTCCAAGGCACATTCCTCAGATCACACATGCAGCCCCCAAGCTCCTATGTGCTTGTTTGCTTTGACTTTGCTCCCTCTTCTCCTGTACTTTGCACTGAATTGAGGTGTATCCTCAAACGTGGATGGATGGAGAGGTCACCCAACAATGGGACAGTTATTATTTGAGAGTTTTGATAGCAAATACTTTTTTCTTGCTGGCATCATCAGCTATAGGATGAAAAAAACAAGGAATGTTGTGTTGTCCCTAAGAAAGTGACATCATCTATTCATAACTGTGCTCTGAGGGGAGTCACAGGGGGGAACACCAACGTCATTTGGGGAGTGAAATGAGGAGGTGTTGGATAACCTTTGTGTTTGCTAAATCCAGCTACATTTGTCAGGGAAGAGTGGAAAGTGTTGATAAAATATATTTCTCTTTCTAATATCTTCTTTTCCAAACTGAAGGACTGCTAGAAATTTCAGCACTGTTCTGTGTCTTCAAAAACTGGATGTGCTGTGACAAACGTGAAATTTGGGGGTGAATGGCAGAAGCCTCATTGAGCACAGTTTGTATCCTGGGCAGCGAATCCACTGAATGGACCTAGAGCAAAGTAAATAGAATAACCACAGCTTTAGATTCTCACAAAGAAAGGGGAGTAGGTTTCTTTTTCCTCTGTCTCCTTTTCTTTTTCTTTTCATGTCTCACACACACATGGGGACAGATGGTCCTTCAAAGAATGTGGAATTGGACTCAGTGATCCTTATGGGTCCCTTTCAACTCTAGATGTTCTATGATTTTACTTTTCTTTTCCTGATTTCTAATTTACTCTAAATCTATCTGATTAAGCAGAAGCACCAAAAACACAAAAAGGTGCCATTTCTGTGTCTGGTATTCACCAGCCCTTCAATGTGACAGGCACCCACTGCCTGCACCACGAGCACATCTGTTATTAGAAACAGCTGCCAGTGGGAAAGTGTGAACAGTGTGTTCTCTATGGTTACCCACAACACAGGAGCTGGAAGATAAAACACTTCAGGCCAGAGGAACAATTCATTACCTCAGACACACAGGAAACACGCATCAGGGTTTTTCAAACCAACAAATATTCACACTGAGCAGTTCACCTGCCTTTGCCCTTTCGGTTGCATCACTCCCCACTCCTCCCACAGCCTTTGCTCATCATTTGCCCCTCTCCTGTCTCAGCCTTCCCTCCATGCCACTTCCCCCAGTTTCCTCCCTTCCTGCTGGAGCAAGCCCGGGATGTTGGCTCCTTTGGAATCCTGCTTTGGATCCATTTTCCAGCTGGCAATGGGTTGATGAACGTTGGTGACACCTGAAGCTCGTGCCCAACAAAATTACTTTGTCCTTATGGGTTTGTGCTTTGTAATGTAAGAACACTTTGGCTTGCTCACGTTAGCAGAGCAAATTACAGAACTGGGGGAGATCTGTGTGATTATTCAGTTGGCACATTTAGAAACCATCAGAGCTGGCTGCTGCTCTGCCATGGCAATGAGCTTGTGTGTCACAGCCCTGCGATGGGAGGTGACAGATCTATTTCAGAAGGTGCTGCACAGAGCAGCTCCCTCTCACCTCCCTTGGCAACTCAATATTTCATCTCTCTAATCTCTGAATTATAGATGATCCTTGTTACCGTTCGCAAATCCCAGATACTACACCAGCACTATTAATTAGCATTTTTCCGTACACTGTGAGGTGAGAAGTTGAATGCTTTGATCGTAATAAACTGACTTCTCAACTTGTTCACCTCTCATTTCCAAATACTTTTAATGTTAGGTCAGGAGCCTTGCCAGGCCCTATGACAGTGTGTGAGATTTATGTTCATATATCAACCCATGTTTACAGTGGTTGGTTACTGTTCTCTGGGATCTCTGTCACTGAAATAAAATGCAAGGCAGAAAAAGTCTTTCTTGCCAAGAAATCAGTCTGAAATTTCAGAGGAACAAGTACTTAATGGTCTGAGTTTTGTGCTTTCCTCTTCTCTAAAATGTTACAATCTATATGAACAATTTACATCAAAACTAGACAAGCATCACACATTGCTCTACAAACACCTATAAAAGATGCAGAACACCCAGAATTGGGGACCTGACCTTCCCCCATGGTGGAAAAGGAGACTAAATTGTGGCTAATTTTACTCATGTAATTTTTCTGGTTGCTTCACTGCAACAGTTGTACTAAAGTGGTGGTGTCGAGGTTGGAACAGATCCTGCTTAAAAATCAATTAGATCATAGGCACTTGTAATACTTGCTTTGTTGAAGAGCCATGGAAGGGTTTCGTGGTCAGTCTGATCTTCAAGTGAAGAATTTTGGCCTAGTAACGAATGTTAAGTAAGTAAGAGAAAAGGCTGGCTCTGAAATAGGGATAATCTACACAGGAAGCAAGGTCTGACCTCTGTTTGGCTCCTGTCTCAGACACAATTACTTCTAGAAACACAAATGAATGTGCGGACCAGACCTCATCACAGCACAGAAGTGAAATCACTTCATATAAAAATGCTGGAAGACAGGCTTTTAGCAAGAATTGCCTGGATTATTCTGATCTGGCCTCTATGCAAGACTTCAGAGTGACAGTGATGTGGCTGCTCATTCCCGGTCACTGCCTGTGCACAAAAGGTATTTGTCCAAAGAAACAAATGGAGCAGCCGTGGTCACTGCTCTGTCCTCAGGGAACTGCTGGAATTTACACAAAAAGGTCAAATTAATAGCATAAACATACCTTCCAGTCTCTACTTTTACTTGATTAAAAAGAATCAGGTACTAATTATTGTTATTAACTTGGCATGTCAATCTGAAATGAACCCAATGGAAACCATTAAAATCTAAGTTCAAGGATTCATCACCAGACTGGGAAACCATTTATTTTTCTTACAAAATAAAGCAGCTCCTCAGAATTTTCATCTGCATTTGTTGGAAGAGCTGTCTGTGAAACACCAGTGATGGTGTTGAGTACCTTTAGGTGTTGCTTCCTCAAGAGTCTGAACTGGCACTTTTGGGCCCTTTGGGGATTTGCTTTCCCATCCTTATTTTATTAGCAAATACATTTTTCATATTTTTGCTGAAAACTGGCTTAACAGGTTACTCCCTTGTCATTTTTTGACATTGTACAATGTTAGTTTTGCAAGAAAAGTTGTTCTGCTCATCCAGACTATGTTCAGGCTTCTCAAATAGGTGTTTTATTCCCAAATAAATGCTTATATCTGTTCTTATGTGGCATAGCATGAGTTGTGCAGTTACAGTGCTTCCATGGCAAAGCTTCACTGGTGTAAATATTAATCTTTCGTCGTTGCAAATGTCTCTTTTTGATAGTAAAAACAACCCTCAAGCCAGCTGTGTGTGTGCTGTGTCCTAAACACCACTGGCCACTTGTGCTGAGGTCTGCTCTGGAGCAGCTCGGAAAAATACCTCATTTAATCCTTTGGGAGACAAAGGTTTGATTAAGCCACTAGTTATTGGTTTTTGCAATTATACAATGCATGAAACTATAATTGCAAATGCATTTTGAATGATTTGCAGCTGCATCACTTGGTTTGGTTCAAAAAGAGTCATAAAAATTGCTGAGCAGAGGGAAGATGAGCTCTGTGTGAGGGAAATTTGGACTCTGTGAGTACTGAGCTCTCTCTTCTCCAGCATTTTGGGCCAAGCAGTTCAAGGATCATATTCCCCTCCATGTCAGCAGGTCTCTGCCTGAGAATTGGGTCTGTGCCACTTCCCAAGTCCCGAGTCCAGCAGCTCCTGAGCACAGGGGGACAGTGATCCCTACAGCCTTTCCCCTCAACTGTCCATGGTAAATCAGGGACAGTGTTGGGTTAAGTGTCGAGGAAGAATGTACAGGTGTTCAGAGGAGGAAAAAAACTTTCTTCTGAGAACCCTATCAATGAATATCAAATGCCAAAGAGTTTTTGTAACCCCCTTGAGTGAGCTTGGGCATGGCCAAATGGTAAAGTCATGGTCATTACTGTTTTCCCTGGAAAACGTGTGGGCTGCCAGAAGGTGAGCTCTGTGGAATTAATGGTGTCTTATGGATAGACCACCCAGGCAAACATGCATAAAACACTTGGTCCAGGTCTATGTTACAGTCTTTTTCCAGTATAGCCATGCTGGGCACTGGGATGGTGGTCTGGGATCTCTCACCAGCAGAGCTGTGCTAGCAGGAGCAGGATTTTTTGAAAATACGAAAGAAGAAATTTAGTTTTATTTTCATTGGAATCCTCTAAGTGTCTTTGACAACCATTGCCATAATATTGTTTATACAAGCAGAGGTACCAATATATGAAGTATGGAAATATTGCCACAATATAAACATGAGAGCTGGTTCAAGCCTGAGATCCTCTCGGGTATCGATGGGATGTTGCCATTCTCCTGACATATGGTAATGTTTTCTCCCAATAATCTCCTGCAGAAGGAGTGCTGGGCCAACCACTCATACATTCAAATTCCATAAAATATATAGCAGAGTTTATAAAGTTGTTAGAACAAAAATGGGTTTGGAGCTCTCATTTTATTGTACAATATGCAGCTTCAGCAAAAGAAATCTGTAAACAGATATTTTAGCTGAATACAAAACTCTATTTAATATTTACTCTGACAACCCTAACGGTGGATTTCAGCCAACATGTTTATGCAGCTCCATGCCTGAAGGTTTCTACTTCAGATTTACAGCTGAATGTTTTCCTGTGTGATGGAGGATTATTTCAAACTGCTGCTCTCTCCAGTCCTCAAAATGCCAAAAGACAGTTTTTGCTGCAAGCTGTAATTTCAATGTCGAGCCAGATTCTGCATGGACTTCATGTCAGTGTTTGTACACAAGGATCAGATTTTGGAGGTTCCCCATGCAAAAGTAACAGAAGAACAGAATCAGGTCCTTCAGGGTTCAGTCAGGGAGTAATAAATATTATTGATGTGCATCTACTAAATAATTATGTTTGCTAAAATAATCAAACTGAGGCACTATGCCAGAATCTTTATGGCAGTTAAAATTCAACATTAAAATTGCTTTTTACAATTGCTGCCTGTAGATCCAGCACTGGGATTGAGCCTCGGTAAAAGTCAAATGAAAACAGCTTTGTTTGGCTCCAAGTACTTGTTAGTGTCCCCAAAATCCAAAGGATGCTTCAGGAGAGAGACACAAACAATTCACTAGTAACTGGCTTGTCAATGCAGAGCTAATCAATGCAATTAGCTGAGCTTGGCTGGATGATTAGGCTCAGCTTTGAGCAGACCACTGTCACACGCCGTATTTGCAACCCTTTGCCATCAGCAAAGTCATAATACAGCTCCTGCCCATCCTTTGATGCCAGTATTAAATTACCTCCTATTCCATCTGCACAAGCCAGGTTGATGTAAAATGATGTGAGAGGTGTGCAAAGAAATAGGTTTTTAAGGGTAATTTAACTGGAGCACCCTGTGAAAGGCCTAAGGAAATGCTATTGAGCAGTGGGGAGCAGCTGATGTGATAATGGAGCAGAGACAAAATTATGGAAATTACTGTTCATTAAAGGTTTATTCTGAATATAAGCCAACATTCCCCCCATCTATAAAAGATGTAAAGCAGAGTTCAGAGTGGTTGGGATACCTGAGCTGCTCCAGTTGCTTTAGTGGCTGATGGTGAGTTTATACCGAGGTTGGAATTTCACAAGGATTCTTGTCCATTTGCTTGCTTTGTCTAAGTCTACGTAGAGAAGCAATCAAATAAAGAGATTAACACAAATTCTGATGCACTTTTACACTTGCCACTATATGACTTTATAATTCTTCTGTGGCTCCAGGCTGAGGCACCTGTGAAAAATCCTGTGACTGTATTAATGGAGTTTCTTCTCGGGACTTTTCAGAACACTGTTTCCAGAACTTATTTTTCTCAGTTTCCTCTCAGTTCTTCAGCAGGCCTTTGGTGCTTGGTGAGCATTTAACTACCTGTGTCTAGGTGCTAATAAAGGTGACATGAGTGACAGGAAGTGTACTGTATGAGAAATGGTGACCTGTGAAGGATGACCATCACTGAAGTTGCACATTCCTCCAGTCTGTGGAGAGCCTGTACTAAGCAGAAGGAAATAATAAATAAATAAATAAATAATTATATCACTTATTCTTGGCTCTGAAACTAAAAATTTCAGAAACTGCAATTTTACTGTAAAAATTGAACTGCTCTACATTGAGGTTTTGACTCCATCTCATTGTACATCAGCTGTAATTTTGAGCACTTGGACTTAAAAGGACAAACCACTGGCACAGGCAAACTGAGGCATGTGGACACAGGTGGTCCTTGTGCCTGGGCTGGTTGGGGATTGTGGCACAGTGCTGGGGACTTGGTGTCAGAAAAACGTGACTCCAGGGTTTTCTTCCTCGATGTGGCTGAATACAATTTATCTTAAGTAAACATCTTCATGCATTTTATTCCAACCTCTGTAACCAAACCTAAACAGAGTCGACATGATCTTGCCCAAGAACATGTATTTTGGTTTGGTTCTTAATTTTAACTTTTAGATAAAACTGAAGAGATTTGGCTTTTGCCATCGTTCTTCATTACGAGCTGGCATCTGACCTCTGTGAATGAGAGCAGACTGGCTGCTCTCTCCGGCAGCTCACTGATCTAGGCCAAGTTGAAACATCTGACTATTATTATGTAGCCTTATTGACATACTGGTTAGAGAGTCTCTGAACAGAATTGGAAGAGACAGTTTTAATATCCTCTGCAACAGAATTTTCCAGGAATCGAGGTGTGTGTGTGTGTGTTTAGGTACAAGTGCAGGCTCCGTGCGTAATTTTACATCAGAATCCCAGAGCCATCCTGCCAGGGCGAAGCTGAGGGCAGCAGAATGGGAAGCCCTCACTGAGGAGAGGTGTTCCATTGCACAGGACATAACCTTGGAGTAAATGTGGGCTCCTCCCAGGCCTGACAGGGACAGAACAACTTCCCTGACCACCATCCCACGGCTTCTCGCTTGTCTGCCCGTGTCCCACCTCCACCCCTCAGGATCAGGCTGGAGGCAGGCAGCAGTCTGGCTGTTCTTCGCCTGTGTGAATATGAAACACAGCTCATGGCTTCCAGAGATTTGAGCTAGAAATGTATTAACTTATGGTGTTCTGGTTTTCATAAGTCTGAGGTTTTATGATGTTTTGGGATTGTTGTCATCTTGATTTATTTTCTGGGCTTGAAAGGTTTGAACTTGGATATCCATCTTTAGGTTTGGGCCTGTCTGCTCAGCAGTTCCCTGCGCTGCTTTGGTATTTTATCTTCCTGGAAGATTACTCTGCTGGAGTAAATGTAAGGATGGCAAAACCCTCTGGAGGCAGGTTGGGCTGGTTTATTCAGAAAGAAAAATGTGGTAGATTTTCAAAAACACTGCCATGGGAAAGAAGGGAACAGTCTCTCTTTTGGAAATCTCTTACACAAATGATCTAAAGGATGGGATTGATACCCTGTTCCCATGGTGTCCTTCTCCCACCAGAATCTGCACTAGTGCTGCCAATGGTCTGGTATGTGGGAAATCAGACACTCAAAACTGAAATGGTCTCTAAGAAAAGTGTGAAGAGTCTATCCACTCATTTACGTGATTTAACCTGGAAGATGAGACCAATATTGCTGGGAACAGTAACACAGCAAGGTGTGAATGGCACCATTCCTCTCAGTGGTGGTTCTGGTTCTCCTCTCCCTCTCCCTCAGCACTGGAGGAGGGTCTATAGCAGGACACTTCCCTCTCCAGCCTCACCTCAGCAACATCTCAGCCTTTCCCACCACTCTACTCCCAGCAGAGAGAAGGTTCTGGAAGAGATGGGCCATGTGGGCTGATCCAGTGCAGATGGGCTGTGGCTGCATCACTGTGATCACTTGCAGGGCATGTTTTTAATGTAGAGCTCAGTACCTGGCTTGAATTTTTTGCAACTGACAGATTTGTTTTAATCCTCTTATTCTTTGTCTAATGAAGACTGTAGAAAAAAATTCATTTCTTTTTCTTTTTTTTCACCATATGTTTGATGCTGCTCCAGTACCGAGTGATTCTGACAGCTCAGGCTGAGAAAGGGAAAGAGCCAGATCTCCCTTCTTGTCTTTACAAAATCATTTTGGGGTCAGTTCTTCAGCTTTGCAAAAATGCAGCTCAGGAACGTTCCTGGGTTTCTTGTGCCAGGAGAGCTTTGTGGCAGTCTCTTCAGAGAGCAGGGGAAAGTTTGTGCTGAGATAAATCACCACTGCCAATTTGACAGCAAATATCCATCTTCAGCCCAGAGCACTTAATGGCCATGAGCTAATCTTCATCATAAATACCAGTTCCAATTTTGCTTCAAACAGGTGGAATGTCAAATGGTGAGTGTTGGCCAGCTGAAATTAGTTTGATCTTGATCAGAACCACAGTTGGAGCTCTGGTTCTGAGGGCAAACACAAAGATTAAGTGTCGTCCTGCAGAAAAATGATGGATTTGCTGCGGGGAAGAAAGGAACTGAACTCCTTTTTTCCAAGACCCCTAGTTGAAATTGTTCCAAGTAGACTTTCTCTGTTCCATATGCAGGTGAAATGCACAGGTTTTCCTAACATTCAAAGCGGATCTGTGAATTTTAGACAAATTATTATCCTCCAAACAGAGAGGGACTTACAGCTCCAGGGAAGGAGATCTGGTGCCCCAGCTCCTCCTCTCCTGCCTGTTGTGTCGGCATGCGCTTTGTGAGCACAAGACTTGCAGGGACTGTCTGGAATTGCTCAGGGTGGCCAGTCCCCAAAAACACTCATCTCTGCTCACCACACCAATAGAAGGCACAAGGAATTCCTGCCTACCTGGCCTCCAGCCAGGCCCTTGGCTCCTGCCTCAGTTTCACAGCTGTGCCGGCAGCAGGAGGAAGATGGGAGAGTTTCATATCAGCCCGATTCAAGCGTTGGAAGAAGGAGCAGAGGATTCATGCTGCCCACAGTCCTCATGGTCACCTCACAGGGTGCAGGCAGCTCTGCCATCCAGCTGCAGGAGCGAGGATGTGGGGCAGTGGCTGCTGGTGCTCCGTGGAGACAACTTCCCAATCCCCAGCTCTCCCTTACCCTCCTGGCTGAGTCACGAGCACATCACGCAGTTGTTCGGGTGCTGCAACTCCTCCAACTCAGCCTTATCTTTATGCCATTATATTTTTTATATCCTTTCCCCTAGTTCCCTGTGAACTCCAAAATTAGCCAGCACTGTGTTTCCTAGCCTTTTACCAACTATGAGAACGGTGCTTTTTGGGCTGCTAAAAAAGAGTTCCAAGCTTCCCAAACATCATCATGTATTAAAAGCATAAAGGAAGGCGCATGCTGTGCTGGAGGGACTTCACAGGCTTATTTTTTTGTACCAATGAATGGCTTTGAATCAAGCTGTAATTAAGCAGTGACTAATACTGAGGGCAGAGATTGTCTTCTTCTCATATTTAGATCTTGTGCATCACTTTTATAGTAATGCTGCATAATAATAACAGTACCGTACTGTGGCTTCTCCGAGGATTTCAATTTTTTTATTAAGATTGCTGTATCTATCCATAAAGGTTCTTAAGGAGCCAGCATGGTTTGGGACACACAGGATTCAAATCAGGATTAAGCAATGGAATGGAGAGCAGGAGGGATGGTGCCCAGACAGGTGGCTGTGCTCCCCTCCCCTGCCTGCTGTGCCCAGGTGTGCACCCCCAGCAGCCCGGGCGTGTCTCCCTCTGGACCCCCTGAGCAGTGGGGAGCAGGGAAGGGGAGCAGGGAAGGGGAGCAGGGTGGACAAAGCCAGTCCCCATGCACGGACCACCAGCATGCCTGCTTTGTGCATCCAACATCACACAGAGGGTGGGCAGGGAGGGGAGTGGGCGCTGCTGCTCAGAACTAGACCTCCCCTAGCAAGGTGAGGGAGGTTCTCTGTTCCTGCAGTTGTATGTGTTGTTTATAAATACGTGATGTACTTAGAAAAGTGCCGTTCAATTTACCAATAATGCTGTATTTATTTTTCCCAGTTGTCTCTAGTCACTAAGTCAGAATTGTGCAGCCGATTGGCTGCCTGCAATGGTTTCTCAGGAAACTGGCAATTAAGGAGCAGGAAAAACGTCTGTGAGTCACAGATACTTATAAACAAGCTGAGGGGATTGATTGGGCTGCAGCAGGAGCCACCAGAGCACCTCCAGGTCCCCATCCACAGCTCCGTGCTCTGTGTAGGCAGCAGTGGCTGTTCCCCTGGCAGGGCTCAGGGAGGGCACAGCACCACTGGTACCACCACTGGCATCACCATCCTGGCTCAAAGGGGTGGCTGCCCCACCGGTGCCATTTTGGAGTTCATCACCTGTGTTTTGGTCCGTTCCCCGTTCCCTGCTCCAATGTGGTGACTGTCACCAATGCCATCACACTCTGTGTCCCCCGTGCAGCCCCTGCGAGGCCCGTGCCTGTTCTGCCACTCCAGCTGCAGGCAGGGAACCCACTGGTGCCTGCTGTTCTGCAGATTTGAGGAAGGAAAGAGAAGAACATTCAGGGTCCCTTGGCCATTATGCTGTGTTTCTGCTGGGAGAGAGGGTTCCCTCTGCCCCAAACTCTTCCCATTGGCTTGCACAGCCATGCAGCAGGAGCAAGGCTGGAAGAAGCTGGGCTGAGCTGTTGATTGGGCTGAGCTCCCCCATTGCACGGGCAGACCTGGTGCAGGAACATTTTGGAAGGGAGGCAGCCTGAGGAAACCTCATTTCGCTCCTCTCTCCTGCGTCCCCGGTCCCCCTCATGGCTCAGCAGTCATTTACTCCTGCACTTTACTTTTTAGGGATGATTCGAGACCGCTCTGCACTCCCTGCAGCCTCTTCATCCCCACCTCTGAAGAGCCTGTCCATGGGGTGAGGGTGTCACCCCCAGCACCTACAACACAGGGCTGGGCAGGTGAACCTTCCTCCCACCCATGGGAGACCAGTCCCCTTCTCCATGTGCACTTTGTCCCCCTTCCACCCTTGCTGCAGCTCTACCAAGGGGGCAGGGAAGGCACAAGCAAAGACAGGGGCCTTGTAGAATTACCTGAACTAATACATAAACCAAGAAAAAAAGGAATAACAAAATAAATGCAAGACCTATACAGAGCCTGCGAGGAGCACATGGGGCAAGGGCCCACAGTGGGCAGCCCCACCTACTGGGGCCATCAGCACCCATCGGGGATGGCCACTGGCACCCTTGGGGATGGCCACCAGAGCCATCAGGGATGACCACTGGCACCTGTTGGGATGCTGTGCTGTGGCAGTGGGACCCTGAATGCAGCGAGGCACCGGCCAGGGTGAGACAGGAAACAGCAACTGCATTTTTACAGCTCTTTTGCTGTAATTTAATCCATATCCATTGGAAAAACAAATTTGTCCTGAAATAATTTGTCTGCTGTCACATGGGGAGTTGATGATAGAACCAGAAATAGATTCCCCCACTGGTAATGCCTCATGGTGTGCTGCTTTGAGTGGTGTTACAGACACAGACTTGCTCTCTTTTCTTGTCTTTTATCCCCCAGTTCGACAGAAATATTCAGAAATTTCAGAAATTTTCTTCTCTTTATTCTTAACCTGTCTCTCAGTGCTGCACACAACTTAATTCCTGTCAGTGCTCCCATTATCAGTTTTGTACATTCTGACATACATTAGTCTGGAATATAAAAATCTTATTTCATATTAAAGCTAATCTAGAATTTTGATTTAATGAATTGGATCATGCTCAAGGAAATCAGAGTGAAATATCAGCTTGTTAAGTTTCATATCACCAGCTCTCTGATAGGTATAATATGACAATTTCTGGTGAATAAATTATCAAAAAGTTTTATGTGCTGCATCTAATCTCAATTTCCATCAGATAGAAATTACCACCTACCTCCCAAAGGATGGATTTTTCTTATTATTCTTCTGTACAACTGCAAAATTAATTACGCTGTTTGGGGTGGGAGTTTATGAAAAAGACACAGAGGGTGGTTCTTAGGGAATTATCTTATTAATGTTACTTCAGCCATCTAAATAAACACAAGGGATTCACTTTGGAGGGAGGTAGAGTCATCAAATGCTTTGATTCTGCATATCAACTCTGTCCCACTTCGAAGTCTCATCTTCATTATTTGGCACCAGCCCTCAGTTTTATCAGTTTTTTAAACACCCTGTTCTGCTCAGCACTTCGGAGATATTTTCCTGAGTGGGTTGTTTTTTCCACTGGCCCTTGTTGAGCTGCATCATTATTCTGCATCTTAGCAGCACTCTAATCTTCCTTCTAATTACATGTAATGAGCATTTTGGAGTTGACAGAAGTACATCAAGACCTAATAATAAAGAAAATTACTAAATCGAGTCTTCCAATTACATTCTATTAGCTCACATAGTTGGCATCTAGTAGAAATAAAAATAGGCATTATTAAAATCCTCCAACATTCCCTTGGTATTTCATCCCCGACCCCACATTGTGCTTCCACAGTCACATCAACAACAGATTTTCTGCCCAAGCCAAAGATTTGCAGAGTTAGAAGAGAGTAGTGTGAGGTCCTGTCTGTGCTGGAGACAAGGCCAAAACACAACTGGTTGCCCTGGGAAAAGCTTTATCCCTCATCTGGGAAGCTTTGGATCAATTAAATACGCCCATAATGTATGAAGGTGTTATAAATGGTGACCCTCAGTACACAGGAGGAGTGAGGGGACTTAGCACTTCTTAGGATAAACATCTTTTTTTCCCCTGTTGATTATTGAAAAAAAGCAAATTTGGTTCATTCTCTCACTGAAGGGTGGAGACTTTGTTCTTGTTTTCTTATCACATGTTGTATTATGGCCCCTTTCCATAGCAATGGTTTTAGCGTAAATATAGGAAAGGTCTTAATTATCACAGCTTTTTCTTCCATCCACTGCAGTCCTTCCAAGTTTCCTACCTGGTGATGCAGCCATGGGTCAGTGCAGAATGAGCACTGCAATGTTTACCTCTCAGAACTGGATAAACTCCAGAGGTTAAAGGAATCTTCGAGTTGACGTCAAGTCCAAGCCACTCAAACTCTCTCAAGGTCAGGAGTTTGGGTTGAAGCTCCTCTGACTTTGGAATCTAAATGCAAACATAGTTCATAAGGTTCATGTCACCCACAGGGTTACCTTGTCCTCCCCTTTTTTCACAGTCTTGCTTTTCTTCTACATGTGGAGCCTGTTACAATGCAGTTGAAGTGTTCAAGCAGCACCACCTAGAAGAGAAGTGAGAGCTAGAGAAGAAGATTTAAATATTTGATCATGTCCATAGGTCTCTTTATGTCTTCAAGACAGTCTCAGAGGCTTGTACCTGCCTAGCCAGGAGGAAAGTCCTGCAATGCTGCTTTCCCTGGTCCCCACCTCAGACTGGCCTCAGCTACAGTTTGGAATTGAAAGCTTAAACTCAGAATTAAACACGAGTCAAGATGCAGCTTTCTCATATTTTATGGCATTGAAAACCATGAAAACATGACAAGGTCTGACCTGTCCAGCTGCCTCCACTGCTCCCACAAAGAACTGGCAGATGAGCAGCTGAGTCCACATTAATTTCCAGCTGTTTCCTTTCTGTTCCCCACAAAGAGCCATATACTTTTCTTCCCATCACTCAGGAGTACCATCTCCTGACAGTAAGACTCATCCCAGCAACCTTCAGATAGTCTGGAAAGTCATTTCCCACATACAATGTTGAAGGAACATGTCGGATTGGAGGTGCTCCCTCGTGGAGTGCCATTTGGAAGCAGGAGTGTGATCAGACTGAGGGATTGCACATTATCTGCTTGAGTGGTGGAAATGAAACCTGTTAACAGCTTGGCTGTTCCTCACAGAAATACAGCCCCAGTGTGGCTCAACCCAGCTGATCTTTCCTCAAGACAATTATAGGATGCAAATATTTATAAATCACCCATTTATTTTATGCCCTTTGATATGTTAAACATATTCTCTGTATTTCCAATAAGGCTTGAACAAACACTGCCCCTTATGTCCCATTTCCCAGCCAGGCTGACTGGGGGACACAGAGAAAGGCTCATGGTCCCAAGTCCTCCCACATGCCTCTCTGGGCTGGCCAGAGTGAGTGATGCTCTCCCACAGCCCCTGTGCCCATCCTGCTCCAGCTCTGAGCTCCCCAGCTGGAGATGTGGGCTGGGGTCCCTTGCCTTTTGGAGGAGGAGGATGATGTCCTCCTAAAATTTTCAGTGATGAACTGGGAAAATTGAACCAAAAAAAAAAAAAAAGAAAAAAAGAAAAAAAGTCCCTTCAAAGCTCCAGGTGCTGAAATGCAAAGAAAACACAGTGATTTACCAGCTTCCAGCGTCAGTAGTGCCATCCTTCCCCTCCCTCTGCTCACTCAGGACTAACACAGCCCCACAGACCCTTTTTGCTGCAGTTTCAGCCACTGCTCACCCTGGGCAGTGTGACCTTATGGAATAAGGTGGCTTTTCCTCTCCCTCCTCTTCAAGCTGGAAGCCATGAAATGTCACCATTTCTAGTATATTGTCAGGGAGTTGGGAGCAGAACCCAGACCCACACTGGAAGTGTGTGAATGCTTCAGCATCTGCAGAAACAGACAGCCCAAGCTGAGAGACCCAAAAACCATCTTGTGGTCTTTGGCACTGACTGTTCCCCTCCCTCCTCCTCCCCCAGCCCAGAGAATCGCCAGCTCCCGATGCTTTGGGGCAGGGGGCCAGGCTGCCGGCCAGGCAAGGGCTGGGGCTCCACTGCCTTGGACTTGGAGCTGGCCACATCAGAGACGCTGTGATTTATATATCCTGTCCGAAATAATGGTTCCAGCAGAAGAAAAGCACCGATTGAAATTGCTGCTGTCACTTCTGCTTCCTGTTTATAACGTGGGATTCGGTTACGCACATGTCAGCGGTGGCATCGCAAACGCTGCATCTGCCCTGGCTTCAGGTAGGGGAGAAAATAAGGGAACATGAGCTCTCAAATCACATTTTGGTGCCAATATCTTCCTTAGCAGTAAGGGAAAGAAGAAAAACAATTTCAGGAAAAGGCAGTATATAAGCCACGGTCGCTTCTGAAGCAGAACAATTATTGTTGCTATAAAGGAACCTGTGATGCATCATCTGCTCCTTAACAACTCCTGGGAGAGAAGGAGGGTTATCGAGGGACTCAGGGGGGTGAATCTCTAACCCCAATCTTTAATAAAGAGCTGGAAAGAGATCAGGAAATTATACACTTGTAGGGTTGATCTCAATGGTAAATGCAAGTCTACAGAAATTAATAAAGGATGAGGTCACCCAACAGCTGGAGGAGTTTGCGTTGGTTGGAAAAAAATACTCCAGATGGCTTTTCTAATTTATTTTTTAAAGGAGTAAGGCCTTACCTGACAAATCTGTAAGAATGTTCTCAGCAGCTGAGAGCGGAAATGAGGCAGGATGGGCAGCAACAGCACCTGGATCCAAATGTAACTCGATATTCCTGCAGACAGCGGGCAGAGGGCTGAAGGGCATCATCACAGGAGGGGAGCTCAGAGCTGCATCATGATGTACCCTCGAGCACTGTCATGGAAATTAAACCAGACAGGGATGAGTTACACAGCCTTGTTGATGGTGTTCATGAGAAAAGAAACTTCCGTTGTACTTTCGGGTGAAAAAGCCCTCATTCCTCTTGCCATCCCTGCCCCGCTCCTTGCAGCAGCCAGCCCAGGTCGAAGGCTGCAGTGGGCCTGGCAGTGGTGGGGTGGGCCAGGGGCACCCCCATGCCTGGGCACAGCAGCAGGGAACTCACCTCCCATCTGCAGAGCTCACTGCTGTGCCAGAGGCTCGTTCCCTGTTGGACACTTGGGAGGTTCATGCAAGGCCAGGGAACATGAGAGTGATTGCATATACATTCATGAGGAATTTCTGGCCGGTTGTCAGTGAGCGCTACAGCGAAACTCCGGCTGTACTCGGGGGGTTTTACAGACTGTCCTGCATAGCTGGATCCGTACCCAGCACGAGCTCGCGTTTGAGGTTGGAGCCAACTGGTATGTACTGGCTTACACCAGGGTTCGACTTGGGACCGAGCAGCCATCCCAGATTACAGCAGCATGGACTGGCTCCAGGAGGTACAAACTGAAGAAAAACATTGTTTGAGCCGAGCTCAATGCTACGGTCAGGTTTTAGTAGCAGCGAGACCCCAAGTGGGTGTTGGCTGCTTTGGAGGCTTCTGGTCAGCCCTGAGTTGGGGCTTGGGGCACATTAGGGGTGGCAGGGAGCTGGGCTGGTGTTTGGGATCAGTAACAGAGGGCTTGGGAGTGATGGGAGGCTGCCTGGGACCTGCCTGGAACCCTGAAAGTCACTGGTTATTTCCGAAAATTGAGGGGACAGAAATTGCTTAAATAGAAGAAAGTGACATTGTTTCATTCTGTGTGATGCCTCATATGATGTTCAACAAGGAAAGAGAAATCTCAGTATTTGCAGGATCTGGATCTGCCCTGCAGTAGAATCCATGTTGAGAGGAGGACTTTGTACTGGGGACATGGGTGAAAATAGGGATGACACACCCAGCTTGGAAACAGTCTGTCAGCAAGGTGCTGTTCTTTCTCTAACCTGGTACTTACCCACATTTAGCCATGGGATGGCCAACTTTTGAGATTTTATAATGAATTTCATGGCAGTGTTTTCCTTAGCTGACAAGACTTTTCTTAGCTCTATTGCCAAGACCCACACAATACATAAATTTCTTTTGGTTTTACTACAACATACTCTTTTAACTTATTACTTTAGCCCTTAAATTGCATTAAAATTGCAGACTGGGAAGTGCAACAGAAAAGAACCTGCAGGAAGTTTTCCCAGCTGGGTGGTCTGTCCATCAGACTCCATCAATCCTGCAGCTCCAGCCTGCAGCTTCCACATTTTCCACAGAGAGCTTTTGGTGAACTTTTAGCACTGAGCTAATCCTGAGCTGGTGTGAGCAAGCTCTGTTGATGGGAATGAGGTTTTACAAACCATGGATTCTGTCACAGCAGAGTTTCTTGACCTTTCTCTGCTGAAGGACTACCTGACAAAAAGTGGGTCACCCTCAGCATCCTCTATTGAAAGAGATGTGATAAGTAAATAAACATTTCAGCATTCAGTGAACAAGATGTTACTGTGCTGGAGAATCATAACAGCACTGTGGTAATTGCAGAGGCTGTAATTAGTCACCAAGAACCACTGGAAACCAGCACCTGACCCTGCTGTGTGCAGGCCCTGACACGCATCTGCCCACCCAACTCTGCTACTTTTTTTTAAAAAGTGGGTTGTTTTTCAGCTGATTTCTAATGCTTTATTAACTTCTGCATAGCACTGATGTTTGGAGGATGGACTTTATCCTCTGGTTTTGCTCAGCTGTTTATCTGTCTCTCTTGGTTAGTTCTGACCCCCCAGCCCTTCACGTGCTGACGGATTTCCCAGGCCCTGTATACTCATATATTTACTAATATATTTACTGTGTCTTAGTAAATATTCAAATTGATTAGCTGGAAACTCGTTCTGTCAGGCTCTTTCTCATCAGTTCTAGTGTGCTCAAGCTGCCCATATGCAACATCCTGAGCTGGGATGCAGCAGTCAGGGAACCCAGCTGGGCCCAAAACACCTTTCAGGTCTTCTTGTCACCTTTATGGCCAAGTAGCAAAAGATGATTTCAGACCATGTCAATGTTACCTGTTGTAATGAAAACTGTAATTTTAGTCTTTCCTTTTTTTCTTTGTTCCTTATCCCTGACAACTGATGCATGGAGGGAAAAGAAGGAAAAACACCAACATTTGGTCAGTCACCCAGAGATTTCCAACCAGGACAACTTTTGAAGCTTATACAAAGAAACCAATTTAGGATTTTTATAATTTTTCTTTCCATTGGGAAGCTGACACGTAGGTGTGTGTCTAAGTCCACACGTTGTCATCTTTCATGTCTGGGCCCTCTTTTGATTTTCCTTTTATTTTTACTCTTGGTTTTATTCTTTCTCTCCTTTATTAAATAGTGACAATTTAAAACATCTTTTTTTTTTTTTTTTAACTCATTACCAGTTCATTAAACCATAATACAAAATTTTTAAAGTTGTGCTGCAATGTGCATGGCCATAAACAGGCAACAAATATATTTGTTTGTTGGCATCTGGAAGTGTCCTCTCCCAACAGACTTTCTTAGAGCCATTTCCTAATTTTACTGCTGACTGACTTACCAAAGTCGTTCTTTCTGTCTTTAGGAGAAAAAGGAGAGATATGAAAAAGTAATTTATTTCCAGTGGCATCATCTATTTTTGCTAAATCAGTAGTGGGTCACATTGGCTCAGGAAGAGCTCTCCTTATCCTTCCAGTCAAAATGAACCTTCGCTATGAAAAGCAGCATCGTTACTGTGTGATTTGGGAATGTTGTTAAAAATAAATAGGGATCAGGGAGAGGTTGGGCCAGAGACGCGGCTCATATCCCTTCGTGTGGCTGCAAATGCCTTTTTTTTTCCACCATTCTTGAGAAGATGGAACAAGTCAGGAATTATTACAGTAATGTCCCTGTCACTCTGAATAAAACATGAACAAAATTAGTTACTCTTCCTTCAGATTGAAGCAATTATTTCATGTCTCCTTGCACGAGGCCATGTGTAACCTATTTCTGAGCGCTGCAGACAGGGCCATAAAGGATGAAGAAATAACAGCTGGGACTAATTGGAATTATGGTTGACTTGATTCACTATGTTTATTTATTTATTTGTGTGTGTGCAGGGAGGGAAGGAAAGTTTCCTTCAGTATGCAAAATATTTAAAGGGAAAAGAGCCGTGGCAAGTCTGTCTCGCGATGCTGGTGAGCTTGGCTGGTTTAATTAACCTTTCCACATGAATCCAGCTTTCCATTCCGGAGCTTATCACCTCATTAACACGAGTCACTTTCTCTGTGCCATATCTGTCCTCTCCACCCTGTAACACCAGAGGAGACATGACCTGCTCCCCCGTGACACGGCATCTGACGGCACCCTCAGCCAAACCAGAGCTGACTCTTCCAGCCCTTGCCCAGCACCCACTGTGCTGTTTGCAGGGAAAACCTGTTCCTTAGGAAATTGAAACCCCTGCACTGTTTATTCATCTGCATCTAATTATTCATAGGCATAAGGGGGCAGCTCTGAAAATATTCAGGTAGCTCAGGCTGAAAATTAGAAGGGATTTTGGGTGCCTTGTTGCAACCCAGTGCCCAAACAGACTTTGCGGGGCTGAGGGGGGTCCCACTCCTGGGGGAGCTCGGGAGAGCAGGCAAGTGGCTGACAAGCTTGTGGAAAGTGTCTCAAACCCAGTGTGTTTCTCCAGACTGTTCTGACCAAGTGGCATTTTCTGCCAAAACTCTCTTTTTTTCTCTGAAGTCTCCCCGCTCATGGTACATGGGATCTGTCCATGACAAAGGTGGTTTTGCCCTGGGGCCCATCATGGTGGTATCTGTGCCCTGTTTGGGATGTCTGGGAATCAATCCCTGTATTTTGAAAGCAGAAAAATGATACTTGGCAAAACCGTGGGGGTGTGCAGAAGTTTAATGTTTACTGGATGTTTTGGAAATGCTGTAGACTCCTCATTATAAATAGGTATGAAATTTACTGAGGCTGAGCCTGTTGGGAGTAGAGCACACACTCACTTTGGGACACTGTGGGTTAATGTGGTGGTTTTTCTGCCCTACTTTTTTTTTTTTTCCTTAAGATGTGGCAGGATGCTGCTGAAAATGTATAGATCAGGGAGCTGGAAAGAATCCTGTGAGTTGTAGTGAATAAATGCAGAGCAGGGAATATAAAATATATGTGGTTTTTAATATTTATTCATAGATTAAAAAGTCAGTATGTTTGCTGAGATGAATGCTAAGAAATTTAATTAAAACCAAAACAACAATGCTCTCTTTCAGTTGCCGTAGCAGCAGAGAAAATGTAGGTAAACATCCTTCTTTCTGAAAAATGATCTTGTTCCTAGCAAACCCCATCACCTCCCTTTCCCAGTAGGAATGTATCATTCTGCTGAAGTGAACCATTAAATGACACTGTGCAAAGTTCTCCGAAGTCAGTGTGAGCCTTTTTGCTGATCTTGCTGGACTCCGGATCAGGAGGTAGAAAATCATCTCATTTCATTAATTAGTTGGAAGAAAATTAATCATCTCCTTCTGATGCATGAAATTTTTAATACTGATTTCTCCTCTCCTGGGCAGTATGTTGCCAGAGTCTGGGGGAGCTGTGGCTCGTGCTACTGTACAGGCCACGCTCGGCTCAGCCTTTGCCACCTCCTCCGCGGGGACGGACACTCAGGACTTGTCCTTCGCCTGCAAAGACAAGAATTTTAAACCTCGCTGCGTTTCCATGAGCCAATGGAACCAGGGTACACTTAATCCGTCTTACAAAGAACACATTTCATCAAATTATAGCTCCATTAATATTAATAGCATATTTCAAGATGAAGAGTTCCACTGAGCATCGTCTGCTCCTCTGACTTCCACTGCTGGGTGGCTTCTCCCACCCCGACACTGCTGATCATCTCCCATCACGGTGCGGGGCTCAGGTGCCGGAGTGAGGGGGATGGGGACAGGAAGGGAGGGATCTCCCTGCAGAGCTGACACTCAGGACAGCAGGTGCCTCTGGATGCACATCTCCCACTGTCCCCACCTTCCAGTAGCCAGCATGGAGCTGCCTCAGTGCAGGATGCCATCAGTGATGAGCAATGACTGGGGACACGCCAAGAAGGTCCCCTCTGTGCAGGATAGCAGCTCTCTGCTGGGACTGGGCAGCAGCACTGAGCACCTACAGCTTCATAGAATCAGGGGGACATAGAATGGTTTGGGTTTGGAGGGACCTCAAACATCATCTTGTTCCATTCCCTGCTGTGGGCAGGGACACCTTCCACTAGACCTGTCCAGCCTGGCCTGGAACATTTCCAGGGATGGGGTATCCACACCTTCTCTGGGCAACCTGTGCCAGTATTCAAAATAGGATCTCCACTGAAATTTTATCAACCTGTCCAGCATCTTTGAGCCTGGCCATGGGCAAGGTTAGCCCCTGCCCCAGAGGGTGCAGAGTGTAACTCACACTTGGATTTTAAAGATGTTTATGAGCTGTTGAGACCTGAGCTCCTGGGCCCTTAAACTTAACATCAGAATTAAAAACCATTACTGAAGAGTTTTACGAAAATCAACTCAACCTTGACTGTTCATAAACATAGCCTGACATTTCCCTCACTGCCTGTACACAGTGGGCATGTTTTTAAAGAGTCCAACCCTATATAAAGGCTCACTGTTATGAAAAATAATTTACATTGGTTCCTTTCCCATATATATTAGTTACAACCTCAATAAGAGCACATGGTATTTGCATTTCCAGTTCCAACCTCAATAAGAGCACATGGTATTTGCATTTCCAGTTCCAACCACGTGTTTCTATGAGAGCGCACTAGAATAGCTGGAGCACTTTATTCCATCCATAGACCTTGGTATTTCCCAGTTCCACTGGGCCTTCTTTATGAAAAAATAAAAGAGTTCCAAAATCAGTTTTCCTTTCCATGAGGAAACAATACAAATAAACTAGTTAATATAATGCTAATTTCACTCAGGATGTTGGCAACCAGAATAGAATCAGAGAGTCACAGAATGGTTTGGGTTGGGAAGATCATCCAGTTCTGCTCCCTGCCATAGGAAGGGATATCTCCCACTGGACCAGGTTGCTCCAAGCCCCATACAACCTGGCCTAAAACACTCCCAGGAGTGGGGCAGCCACAGCTTCTCTAGGTAATATAATGCAATAATAATATAATTCAGCTTTAGGTTGCATTACATATCAGCAGGTGAAATACCTATTTGCTCATTTTACCTTCAAGTCATGAAGAAACAAGGACTTACTTTACTTTCTTCATTTACTTGTCAGCTTTATTCATTATAGATGCACATTTTCTAAGATAAGTATCCATGTCTGTGTTATAATTAAGACTGGAAAAATGTAATGGGTACAGGTATCATTTCTATTCAAATTACTCCTATTTTCAGACAGTTGTTCAGAAGGGGCATTATCCAGGATTATTCAAGTTGCTGCATTTTCCTGCCTGCCTTGTAATGATGTTAAGAGACAGCTGGCCTTCTGCCTTCTGCAGGCAGCAGAAGCCTGGTTGGCTAAAGCAAAAAAACCCCACCTTATAGCTCAAGTTTGTGTCCTACTCTCACGAAACAGGAGCAAATGGAGGCAGTGAAGTTGTGATCACAAGAAAATGTTCCCAAATAGGGATGTAGAAGGGTACCTTCTTTTCTAGATCCCAGGATATGCCAGGATAGCCCTTCTTCTTAGTTACCTGCTTGCCAGCACTGGTGGAGGTGGCAGAGTTGTGGTGAAGGTGGCAGTGGGTGTGATGGTGGTGGCAGAGTTGTGGTGGAGGTGGCAGAGTTGTGGTGGTGGTGGCAGTGTGGTGGTGCAGATGTCAGTGTGGTGGTGGAGGTGGCAGTGAGTGTGATGGAGGTGGCAGTGTGGTGGTGGTGGTGGTGGCAGCCCTCGAGGACCTGCTTGGGCTCTCTGGGAGCTCTGTGCACTGTTTACACAGCTGGCTACAATCCAGGTTGGGGTTGGGATGGGAATAAAAAGAATGCAATTGTTATCACAAACCATGATCTCATCCAGCCAGAGACCAAATATTTCCTTGCTGAATAGAAGGTCTGTTCTGATGTTTTACTCACTGAGGCCAACTGAACCTGACAACTCCTAGGAGAGCCAAAGGAATCACGGAATCATGGAATCATTCAGGTTGGAAAAGACCTCCAAGATCATTGAGTCCAACCGTTCCCACAGCACTGCCAGGAACTCCGCTGACAATGTCCCCAGGTGCCATATCCACGCATCTGTTAAATCCCCCCAGGGATGGTGACTCCACCACGACTCTGGGCAGCCTGTGCCAGGGATGGACAGCACTTTGGGTGAGGAAATTTTTCCTGACATCCAATCTAAACATCCCCTGGTACCACTTGATGTCATTTTCTCTGGTCCTGTCACTTGTTACCTGGGAGAAGAGACCAACAACCCTCACTGAGAGAGGCATTTCTAAACACCTTTATTCCCCCTCCTGAGTCAATATGCATTCACAGGAGACAACCTTCCTGAATCATAGAATCATAGAATCCCAGAACAGTTTGGGCTGGGAGGAACCTTAAAGATCATTTAGCCCAACACCCTGCCACAGGCAGGAACACCTTCCACTATCCCAGGTTGCTCCAAGCCGCATCCAGCCTGGCCTTGAACACTTCCAGGGATGGGGCAGCCACAGCTGCTCTGGGCACTGTACAGGGCACAGCCCATCCTATTACCTGCAGTGGAGGGGCTCTGGCCCCAATTTTTGGGAGCTCACTGAGCTTGGGGGTAGCTGCCTTGACTCAGGACCCACCGGGAACAACAGGCAGCGTCTCCCTTGTTGGTTCTTTCCTTTAGAAATTATGAGCTGGTGAGATGGTGTTCAAATGAGTTTTTGGGAGAAGCAGCTTTGCTAATGCTGCTTTGTGGAGTGTCTGAGGAATTGATTGTGCAGGCAAAACGTAATGGTTCTGTTTGGAGGGAAGTGAAAACATTCCCTTTTCGGCTCTTGCTGAAGGATAATTATGGGGAAGCTGTTTGTGGCACAAATGCTCTGTTTGCTGTCCCTCCCAGCCGAGCAGACAGCGGGGTTGGTTTAGATTAAGGTCTTTCGTGCGGCTCAATTACCACAAATGCGTGGTGATAAGGAATAAGGAATATCAAAGGAGAAACAGAATAACAGGCCCTAAAATTATGTAAATAACTGATAGAGGAGTGTGGTAAAGATGAATTTTTTTTCATTTGGATATATTGAGTAGTTATATTTGCGGAATTACGGCATCTCTTGGGGCTTTTCTAACATTGTGGTTTGTATGTGCTACACTCATGCCTAACTAGCTGTCTGCATGCCAGGAACATTTTTTTTCCCTTTATAAATGACAAGATTTTGATTTCACACCACAGTTACATCTCCCGAGATCCTCTTAATGTGATGACAATTGCAATATTAGTTCAGGCTGTTAATCCCAGGGCTCCTGTATTTTAGCATCTCCCCAATCTCATCAGAATTATATTCTTTCAAGAATATATTGTTGTGTTTATCTTCATATGTATCCCATAAATAATGCTGATGAGCATCTGAGCAATAGTCAGGATAAGTTTCCAGGGAGGTGTGAAGAGCTGTACGTGGTACATGTTGGCATCCTGCATCAAACCAGGGCAGGCTGTTTCAAAGGTTCTGTTTCTTCATGTAGACTTCTTTTATTTTTTGGTTTTTTTCAATTGACATTAAAAGTAAATTTTGATTGTAAATACATCTTTACCTACAAAAAAAGATTTCCACAGTGCAAGTACACATAGCTACTCCACCTCCAGAGCAGATGCTAATTTAAGTCATCTCTGTGAGGTGGCTGTCCTGAGGAAGGGAAGCCAGCTCTAAACAGCTCTAAGGCAGAGGTGAAGGTAATCAAGGAGTAATTTCAGGCCTGGACAGGTCAGCTGATATAAATTAAGCCTTAAAGCTGAGTGGGAAATGGTTGTGATGAAGTTCAGATGGTGGTGGTGTTTCTCTGTAGAGCACATAGCAGGACTTGGAGAATTGGAGGAAATGACTAGTTGGGGAAACAAGGTAAAAATCTTTATGCAAAAATCTTTTCTTCATTGGAAAGCTCAGACCCTTGAATCACCCTTCATGTAAACTAACTTACATTTTCTGTGAGGTGGTTTGGGAAGGGATCCACAGGCATTGTACAGGATTGGTTTGCTTTAGGCTACTGTGGGGAAATCACCATCCAAAGCCTCCCAGCCCTGCAATCAGGGATGGAGTAAATGAGGAGAAGCAGAGGGGAGTGGTGGTGGTTGTGGGGACAGGACCCCCTCACCCTTCTCCTCTTGCTGCCAGAAGTGGTAAAAATGTGGGCTGAACAACTGCTGAAACAAGAACAACAACAAGAGGCTTTTGTAGCCTCTTGTTTTGCCAAAAATTGTTTAAATGGTTTTGTTTTGTAAACCTGAGACTGGTTAGTCACAGTCTCCCTCGGTTGCACACTTTGGAGAGGGTGGAGAACAAATTAGTGTGTTTTCCGAATGTCAGATGCCCAAAAACCTATGTCCTAGAAGTAAATGCTTTTCTAATGTGTTTTCCCAACGTCTCTTTCTCAGATTTGCAAAATGTGAAGGAAATTAAGCTACTATGAGTGCCAGCCAAAAATGCTGTGTTGAGAGCTGCACCTCTCCAGGTGGAAACCAAAGACCTGGAATGGGAGCTGTTGAGCAGGTAAGAGGCAGTAAAAAGGAAAACTGTGTTTGTGCAGGAGATAATTGTGTTCAGGTGATTCCCCTGTAAGTGCCATTGCTTTAGGCAGGTCTAACACAGAGCTGAGCTATTGTTTGTGCTCTTGCAGGTTGTTAGTCTGTGTGCCTTGGAAGAGGCCACAGGTATCCATAGATCCTCAGAAAGCCTCAGGGTTAAGGCTGGCAAACAAGAGTCCAGAGGTGATTTTGCCTTTTCTAAGAGCCTTGGAAAGAGGAGTTGCCTGGTGCTTATTGCAGTCTCCAGGTTGGGAGCTCCAGGGGAAAAATCCTCGCTGAGCTGTAGCTCCTCAGGTGGGAGTAGTTTGGATACCTTCCTATGAATTCCTGGGCAAAGCAAAACCATCCTGGCGTTAGAAAACATGGAAGTTACTTTGGTGCCCTGTCTGTTGTGGATTTGGGTTTTTTCAAAAAAAAAAAAAAGTGATTTCTGTGAATACTTTATACATACTTGAGTCTGTTCAGGGTGAGTTTGTGCTTGGTGAAGCTGAGCCATGGATAGAGGCTGAGTCTAAAGCTTTCAAGCCTGGAGAGGTGTTTGTGTGTTTCCTTCTCGTGCCAATGACTGTGATTTTATCATTAACCAGATAAAGTGGTGTTGCCTGAAGCTCTGAATTATCTCCCCTATCTTGAGTTGTCTTCTCTTCCTGTATTTAATTAGCCTAATTTTTATTTTTTTTTTTGACCTTCAGGCAGAGTATAGATCTGGCTGTAACTTTAGAAATACTATATGTAACTCCAGGAATGACTCTGGTGAATCTGTTAAAAGATGGTGGTGTGCCACAATTCCTCTGTGCTTGTGGGAATTTCACCTCATGAATTTGGCAATAAGTGAGGAAGAGTAGAGTAGATATCTCAGCATGCTGGCAAATTAGAACCAACACACGCTATTGCCAGTTCATGCTGTCTTTATTTTTAGCTTAAAATAACTTACTCCTTCTGATTTGCCACAAATTAGGGAATTTCTCTGGGAGGAGCAGGGTGGATAGGAGCTGGCATGTCCCTCCCTGTGCAACTTTGGGTCCTCCTAACCCAGGCTGGTGGTTCTGAGCTGAGTAACTGTAGATGTGCCTTTTCCCCCCCCCTTATAAAAACCTGTCTTTGAGCAAACATGAGCTTGTGGTATCACTGTCCCCAGCCTGCCTTTTGTGCAGACCCACATCCTCCTGTTTGTGTGGGAGCCACCACATGATGACTGTTTTGTCCCTCTGGTGCTCAGGCTGTGAGACCCAGTGATGAACTTGGGCCTGTTGGTCTCCTCTTTCCACTTGCAATTTTACAGGCTCTGTCATATCCCCTGTCCCCAGCAATGGCTCCTGCAGCCTGAAGTCATGCTCAGTCATTTCTCACACAGAAGCTCTTTCATACCTTTGCTCATCTCTTTCTGCTCTCCTACAGTGACCAAGTGAAGTACAAAGCTACTCTCCTGGACAGAACACACAATGGAGGGGTTGGTTATGTCTTTTCCAGAGCAGGAGTGTTCCCTTTAAGTGGCTGCTCTTAGTTCTCGAAATAGTCTGGCAAAGTTGCAAACTACTTAATATATATTATGTTTAAAGAGGATAGAATTTTACCTCCTGTGCTACTGCCTAGACCTGTCAGTAACCCAAAATCTAAAACGCTTGGAAGATCTTGTAATCACTAAATATTAACCATGCCCAGGGCAACTGGAGCTTCCCAGGGCTTCCTCACCTGGATGTGGGAACCCTGGCAGGCCTGGATTCCCTCTCCTATGCAGGAATTTTACATCTACATTTTACATTTACATCTCTGCACTGATAAGTAGGCTCTGGTTACATTTCTGAGCCCATGCATAGGAAACAACTCCCATTCCTTGTCTTTGCACAGAAAAGAAACTGCAGCCTCCTGCTCAGCCTGGGGTCTCCAATGCTCAGCTTCATCTCCTTATTTTAGAAAAGGGACTGTTGCTTCCATCAGAATGGTAATACAGTAAAAGACTCTTGTCCGTAGAAAACCTACAGAAATACTTGCAAAGCTCTTCAGAAATTCTGCAAGTGGCCCAGAGCTTGCTTTGTCAAAGAATTTAAACATGTAGTCTTGACATGTAAATATTTCCAGAAATATTTCCTGAATAAATAAAATTCCTTCCAAGATGACCTCACCCCTTGGCAGAGGCGAGCGCCTGTACTGTACATCTTCCAGAAGGTTTCATCTGTGCTGTGGTTGGGCTGTGGAGCTCCTGGAGCTCCTGCCAGCTTGGCAGGCTCCAGTGGGATGGGACACAGGAGTCTGGAGTGTGTCACCGATGCCAAGTTCATGGCACTCGGCTCTGAAGTCTCTTTTCCTCTCTTAGTCCCATCCTTCTTCCAGATCTGCAGCACTTCTAATCCCAGCCATGTATAGTCAAATGTGGGGAAGCAGGACCTGAGCATCACTGGGGTTTGTGAACCATAAATCAATTGGATTATATAATTTCTATAATTTACCCTGTATTCCAGATAACCAAGGCTGGAATTGGGTTTGTCTCCAGTTTCTGGTTACTGGGGGCTATGAAGAGTTATTCCCAGTGATCTGACCTTCCAAACCTCATGTTGGTTTTTCTGTTATTTTTGGAGTTTACTTTCAGGGTGAGCATCTGTCTCTGCAGCCTCTGCCAGCTCCTACCTTGTGCTCTCACATACTCCTAAGTGAAAGGGAAAGATTTTCTTGCTCTAAACCTGAAGCAAACAGTCAGGCAACTCTTCCTTGCAAGAGATGTGGGGACATGGCAGACAATAAATAAATTTTATTCATAAATCTCTCTTAGTGCTGAAAGGGGTGTTTCCCACTTCTGCATTTAGGAACTTTCACCTGACCTTTCCTTCTGGCCAGTCCATTTCCTACTGCTTCCTACATTCCCACCAATTTAATTTCCCTCTCTCCAAGGCAGCCCTAGTGTGTCATTACCTGTATGGCTCTGGTGCCTCCCCTTGCTCACCTGTTGTGATATCTGGGATCTGTGACCGATTTCTTGCTGTGCTGAGCAAAGTACAAGCTATTTCTGCCAATTAAGCCTTTATCCAGGTATCTTCAGGTACATTTTTGCAGCACAGAGGAAGGGGAAAGCCTTAGTGACTGTCTGCAAAGTCTCTGTTCCTTCTGCTGTGAGGAAGTTGATGAAAGAGATTTTCAGCATGTGCTGCCATTGAAGTGGGCAGCTCTGCCTTCATAAAACACTGGTTTTCTTCTCTGCTTGTCTAAAGTAATAAAAGTGATAAGAAATTCAAATAAGTTCTTCAGGTTTGAGCAGAACATAAAGAGTTTCCCAAGGGATATCTCTTCAGGAAGGGTGATTTTAAAATCAGTTTAGTTTCTTGGCCAAGTTATTACTCATTGCACCAAGCTCAGCCCTCACCAAGTTATCAAAATACTGTAACTGCAAGAAGCGAGTAAGACTGGCTGGAACACAAGAACATAATTTTTTTGGAAGACTTTTAAGACTTTGAAATTTGTTTGCAGTGCACGTTGAACACAACAGAGTACTTTTGGGAAAAATAGAAAATATGTGACTCCTGGGTGTGCATCAGCCTCCCAAATAGCAGCATTTTGTGCTTGTCTGGCTCAGCACTGACACTGATGTCGAGATGGTGTGTGAGATGTGCTTGTTCCTTGCTGTGAGAAGCCCCCAGCTCCATCCTGTCACATGGGACTGGGTGCTATTAATGTCTGTTGGGGGGAGAATCCCCGTTTGGCAGGTGCTGGTGGTGTCCCTGGCAGGGGACTGGGAGAGGTGCCACTGTCAGGGCTGAGCTGTGACACTGATGACGTTGGGAGGGAACCTCCACCAAGCTCTGAGCACAATTTATTAATCCTCAGTGACTACACAGATGGATTTAATCATATTGAATCTCTTCATACGTGAATATTTGCTTGAATATTTTTTGCCAATTCTTAAAATACTGACTGGTGCTCCTGCAGAACATGAGCACTGGTGTCTCTAGATCCCTCCAAGTATATGAGCTATGACGTTTATTTTCCACCTGTGGCTCCACAGCTTTTCCCTTCTCAGCTAATTACTGCAGTTCTTTTTAAATTATGCATTTGGTATTGAACTATGGATTTTTAAAAGTTTTTATGCTTGTCTTAGTTGGAAATATGTTCTGGCCTGACTTATAATTCCCTCTGCAGCCTTGTTGGAGTCAGGTAATATACACCAAAGTATGAAGTCAGTAAAACTGTACCGTAAGTCACTGTAGATTTAAAATTTTTTTCTTTTGGTAATGAACATCTATCCCAGGCAGCCAGAAATAATTTCAAAAAATTCCAGGCCCTAATTAAGGAAATCATTTAAGAATGTCCTGGGATTTAAAAGTATGCCAAGGGCTTTGCCTTCACAGAGCTGTGATGAGCAGGTACCTGAGCACAGACTCTGAGGGGTCCGGGAGCCTGACCCCCCCAACTTGTGCTCCTGATGTGGGAGTGGGAGCAGCGGTGAAATAACTCTGATCAGTGTTAATTGAGTGAACTGGATTTTCCTGCCAGCTGGAAAGCAGAGGGGGGAATATGCATCCCTCTGTCTGAGAATTGTTGCAGCTGGAGCCGCATTCCGGGCTTCCCGTGGACATCATGAGTCTGTGTGGGTATCACAAAATTTGTAGTCAAAATGGAAGAACAGTTGAAACAGAACCACGAGCTCAGCCGAGCGAGTCTGAACCAGAGCGATTCCCGGCTCAGTTTGCAGCCGGCTTTCCTGTGATGATGAAAGTTTGAACACTTCAGTGCTCTTGCTCTTTTCACAAGCTGCCGGTAAAGGATTGCAGCAAACCCGTGACCCTTTGGTAACCCCTGAGTTTCCGGGGCACTGAGGCAGCAGCCAAACCCCAGCGTCCTGCTGGGAGCAGGGAATGGGGAGAGCCCTTGCGGAGCCAATGGCAGCGCAGAGCTCATCAACCACCATGGGCAGGTCAATAACCGGGGCTGGGCTGCCAACACCCCATCCAGGGCTGGGGCTCAGGGCTTGGAGCTCTTCCTGTTCAATGGTGGGATGTTGTGACAGAGAAGCACAACTGAGGTTTCCCGGGGTGGGAGGAGGCTGCTGCTGGCACAGGGAGCACTGGGAGCAAGGCCAGAGCTTGTGCTGAAATCCAAGGGAATTTCTTCACAGCTTTCCCCACATTGCAGTGTCATCCACAGAGATTAAGGGACTGGCTCTCTAGGCTGGAAGCAGGATCCTGAGGGGATCCCACCTGAATGTATCCTGGGTGTGGGATGCTGGGATAACCCCCTCTGGCATCTGGATCTTCCTATGTGGGGAGATCCCACTTGACTCAGCAAACAGCAGCTCCCACTCATGGTTTGGTTTGAGTGACCCTGGTTTGGTTACATCTGCAGATCTCACCTTCTGTCAGGTTTTATTTCCATCCATAGCCTGTGCCAATTTCTCCCACTGGTCCTGCCTGTGGAATCTGCTTAGGTGCAGGGAGAGAATTCCCTGATTCAGTGGGGTCCAGCTCCTATGGAAATACCTCAGCCACTGGCCTCTCAGGGAACTGGAGGCAAACCTGCCAGAGCTCGAGGCATCCCCTGCTTCAGCCAACACCTTTATATTTGGGGAGGAAATAATGCACATTTCAGGCTTCCAACCCTTCTGTGGGCTTTACCTCTGGGAATTTATGGCAGGTAGCTCTGTGGGAGGGTTGTTTGCTTTCAAATCCGAGTGTGGTTATTTATAAAGCCAAAAAACAAATACAGCTCTAGATCAGTGAGTACAGATTTGTTTTGGTTTTTTAATTGCCTTTTTTTTGGCTGGTTCTTGCAGCTAGGGGCAGCGTGAGCTGTGATCCCGAAAGGTGGCACTTGCCATAGTGTTCCTCCAGACATGCACCTTCCTGTAAAACCATGGTTGCATAATTTAGAAGTCATATTTTTGTTGAAATGATTAATTCCACTTAATTCAGGGACCCCCTGACCCTAAGCATAGGTAAACCTTTCCTAAGGAATGTAAGACATGGCTCAGAACATCCGTCGTAGGAAGCATCTGTTGTGTTATGCTTAACCTAAAAGTATTTATTTTTAGCCATAATTTGAAATAATGTATTTTGGTTTAGGGATAACTCAGAATAATTCCAGTAAATGGATCTGTGGTAAATAGTGCATTCCAGTGTCAATCTTGTTTCTTCAGAGCTGATAACACTGATGGAGTCAAAGCTTATTCAATCTCATAAAGCAAATGAGTGATTCACAGGCTCTGTCTCTCCACAGCGACTCTATTTATAAAATACGAGAATATTATATAAATACCACGTCTTGATCATACATCTGCATTCACTTTGATGGGAAGGCAATTATTTTTCCCTAGCACAGTCCTGTTCAGTGACTTCCTACCTCACCAGAGATTAATTATTCCAGAAACAAATGTTAAAATACACTTCAAATGGTCAATAACATATCGCTGTGCAGTGTCCCTGTCCCTCTCTCCCATGGCAGGGACAGATGTGTCCCTGCAGCTGGCACTGACCTAGGCTGGTTCCTCCATCTTCTGGTGCTGCAGTAGGGTCATGCCATGGGTGTATAGCATCAAATAATCTGTATTTAGATCAGGAAGGACTTGTGGGTGGGTTTATATCATAGAGCTGGGGAGGGACCAAGGGTTCAGGATAAACATTGTGTCACTCTCTGCAAAGCTGCCACTGAGTGGTACCGGTGTCAGGGACCGAGGGGAGGGTGGGGCTGGACTGTGGGGTCCTGGGCTTTTAGGGGCTCTGCCATCACCACCTGAACTGCTCCTCACCACAGCAGATGCAGAGGGAAACAGGCTGGTAAATGCCCCAGCCTGTAACACACGGAGGAAACCAGGGCTCCTACAGCTGGGCTTTGGGCCACCCGAGTTAAAGCTCCTCTGTCTTCCAAAGCCGTTACGCTTGTGTACACAAATATCCAGAGGCAGGGAGAGATGATCCTCAGTGCTGGGGAGCCCAGGCTTGGCTCGTGGCCTGGGCTGTGCCTGGGACTGAGCACACAGGCTGAAGAGGTGCTGGTGACACGCACGAGCCGGTGGCAGGGGATTCTCCCACGTTCTTCTCGAACTGTGCCAACTGCTGAGGCACCCAGAGCTGACCCTGGGGGAATTCTGGAGGGTAACAAAGCCCCACCACTGAGTTCACACGACCTAAGGGCTGGACCTTGAATGGGACAAACTGCAGCCTGGGCTGTACCTGGGTTGTATCTGCTCTGAAGGCACCAACCTTCCTGGGACAGGGACATGTTGGCCTGCTATTCACTCCTCCAGCCAAGATGTGTTGGGAAGACCCGTGCAAGGACAACCAGCTTGTTTGTAGTCAATTGTTCTCAGCAACTTCAGAGAGAAGAAAAAAAGATCAAATCCTATCATTTGTACTTTTCTGTTCTAGGGTTGATGCACAAAATGTTCTCAGTGATTTGTGAGGTATTTCTGTCACCATCGTGTGTGTGAGGCAGCAGGAAATACCGAGAGCATCGTTCCTGTGGTGCCCCCACCCTGGGGAGATGCAGGAGCTCGTTCCCTATGCAGTGACAGCTCCTGGTGTGTGGATAAGGGGGGGCCCGAGGGGGGGTGTCCTACCTCCCCAGCACTCCCTGTCTTAGCCCTTTGGTTTCTGTTTTATGTTATGTTGCCTCCTCTCTTGTTTGGGTGGGGCTTTTTGTTGTTGTTTTTTCAAGTAGGATTGGAAAATGAAACCATATAATTGTTCAGGCTCAGGGTACAAAGCTGGTATCGGTGAGCATTGATTTTTTAAAAACATCAAAGTGACTCCAAACCAAGCACTGAGTTTGCAACATGGAGTCAGATTTCATTTTAAAATATTTTTTTTTCACTATCCAAGAACTACTGTTAGTCTAAGGCCAGTGGCAGATGTTATTTAAAAACACTTGCGTTTGTTTTCTGAAGGCAAATTGTAGATACTTGAGATGTAAAAGCTGTTTTTTCTGAGTTGGTGCACAGAAATATAGAGACACATTCTGGACCAGCATCCTGGTTCCCATAAGTGCAATACCATAATTACAAGCTAAACTGTAAGTGCAAAAGAAACAGAAACACAAAATAGATTGAGCTTTAGCAGCTGAAGGAGATGAAAGGAAATATGTAATGCTTTAAATATTAAAAAGCAGAACAAGGTCTTTAAAGGGTTGTGAGGAACTTTGGGGTTGCACTGCCTGTCACAGCCACACAGAGGCTCCTCTTCCTCTGGGGTACACAGGGATGTGCACCTGTTTTTACATGTCTTGCTTTATTGCAACTCCCAAACCATACTGGCAGATCCATGCGGAACTCCGGGCAGTGAGTGCTGGGCATCAGCTGGACAAAACCATCCATCTGGCATGTGGGAATTGAGAGGTGCTGAGTTTCCTCCCTGAGTGCTCTGGGTCAGCTCAGGTGACCCTCAAAAAAAGGCACCTGGCAGCTGTGAACAACTTCCTTGGAGTTGTAATGCCTCCTTATGGAGGCATTACTGAGTTTTTTAGTTTTTCAATGGTATTTGGACTTGCCCATGGGAATGTCTGTGGAGGGTGCCTCACAGCCTCCCCCAACAGAGCAGTGATCCTCTGCTGTGAGATCCTCCCCCCAGAGCTCTGCTGTGTGAGCTTCTCCCCAGAGTGACAGCATATCCCAGAGCCACAGCATTCCCCCCAGAGCTGGGGCACTGCTTCTTCCACCAATGCCAAAGGCTGTGCAGTGTAGCCCAAGCTCTTCCAAAAGCAACTTGCTCCCATTGATTGATGTCATACATGGGCAAGGAGTTAATTTTCCTTTTTTATAGCTTACATGTCATCTGAAATTCTAAATGACAACTTACTGCTCAATTTACCATCCCTGCAAGGTTCTCATTGAAGTTTATCAGGCAGGGGCTTGGTCTGGGAAAGCCTTGTACCCCGAGCACCGGAACGCTGTGGAGCATCTCACAGTGAAAATACCGCTGTGCTCATGTCTCAGGTGCTGTCACTTCCACCCCTGAAACTCCTTCTTGAGCACTGAGACCTGTCACCATTATGTTTACTCTTTTTGTTGCCCACTAATGTTGTTTTCAGTCCAAAGCATCCCATGGAGTGCACCTGCCTCACCTACTCCCACGAGCGATGCCGGCAGGTCCCGGCGCCGCGGGCGCTCCATTGAGCGCAGATCTGTCTGCAGAGCTCCATCACCCTGACACATGATCTCTTTTTTTTCTTAAAGATGAAAAGAGCAGTTTCTTTAGAAGTTTCTTATTAAATGCATAATCTCGTTGAGCAAAACCATCTTGCTTTTAACTTGTTGGGCCTTTCATTGCACATTTGTTCATGCTTGATCTACAAAGTGCTTTAACTTTTGCAGAATTCCGTGGGTGCCAAAGGCTGTTTTCTCATGCTTTTGGCTCAGGGAGGTTGGGATGGGAATTATTGCAAAGACAAAGCAAATGTCCCAGTGTTTGGCAGGTTCTTCAGGCATTTGTGGCCTCAGACTTTGCTGTGTTTCCTGTGGTGCTGGGGCCATCGCCATATCCCAGGGTAAGGATGGGAACCATCCTGTGCTGGACACTGGACAGAGAGGAGGATGGAGGTAGTTTCTGACCTGTGTTTTATTGTAAACTGTGGTATCTGAGACCTAGAAAATTTCAGATGCCAGGCTGTTAGGATTGCTGCTACAGTCACTCAGGCAGATAATTAGCTCAGTCATTCACATCAACAGGAATCAGAAAATTAACATGAGGTGGTAAATGTGGGTTGAATGTCTCTGGAAGGCAGGAGCTGTCCAGAGCCTCAGTGTACTGGGATGGAGCTGACACCGAGATCAAATATCTGGACTCTCTCAAATATTCCCATCATAAATTAAGTTTATTCAGGTACTAATTTAAATGACCTGATCTTATTTCTTTTTTAATTTATCCCTAAACCCTTGGAATTTATATAATTTCATCTATATTTTAGCCAGGCAAGAGCTTTTAAAAATATTCTCCTACTATGTTTGGGAAAAAAAAAAAAATAAAAAAAAAAGAAGAGCAATCTACCAAAGGAAGACTGCCACTAGATTACTTCTGCAGCCGGAGACCATCTCGCTCTTACAATATGTCAAAAGCCCCTCTCATTGAATTGTGTACATTCTGTCCCTGAAGATCTCAGAGCAGCAGTGACCTCAGAAGGCCTCTGGAAGAGAAGCCCTTTACGTTTGAATGGGTGTCCTGACATGTGATGAAGAGATTGCCATGGAAAACCTGCATTTTTTGGATGTAATCAGAGAAAATAAGTGAAGGAACCATGTAAGTCTGATTTGTAGTTACTACTGCTCAAGGCAGTAGTAATCCCTCATTCTCAAGACATGATCAGAGCCTTTTTTGATTTAAAAAAATAATACTTGGCTGTTAAATTTAAATAAGGGCATTTAAATCCAGTTGTGCTCCGTTTGCCTTGCAGGTTTAGAAATGTTCAATTAGTGCACAAAACAACCAAACCCCTAAAAGCTCCTCCTGTAGCTCCCCAGCACACACACAGGCATTAGAACTGACAGGTCTTTTGTGCTGAACGACTGCTCTTCCCAGGGGAAACAATCCACACTGTGGATACAAACAGCCAGAGAGCACTTTGCATTTGGCACTTTTATCTGATTATATAAACATAAATCTGCTTATAGAACTCCACCCCAACAGCAGAGCATTGTTTTGCAGCAATTTGCACTCTCTGGGCTGAGCCCCTGCAGACCTGCTTAGAACTGGTTAACCCTTGGAACCTCGGGGGCAACCCAGAGTATCCTCACCGTTTTATCTAAATTATTGCAGTTATATTTAATTCAAGTGGTCCAGTCATAGGAAATGTTAAATTTTCAATGCACACTGTAAATTAAACTGAATTTCTGATTCTGTCACAGGGCTGTGACTCTGCTGCTATGTGACTCTTGGTTAACAAAGCCCCAAGTCACTGAGAGGAAAATGATTTCAACGTTGTCTTAGTGGCACAGTAGCCTGAGACCTGTCTCCACAAAAAATACAGAAAAAATACAGGATCAGGCCTTAAATCGGTAGATTTTTTTCAGGCTATAATTGGAAAAGTGAAGCGAGTTTTAATGAATGAGACAGATCAAGAAAATACTTATTTTTTTAGTGGAAACTTTGGACTTTTTCAAAACACCAGTATTTCAGGTGAGAATGCAAATCATCCTGACAAGCCCCTTCCAGGGAAAATTTATCTAACTCGGGGGGGGCAAATAAGAAGTGCCTGAAGAGGAGGTGGAATGTCTGCGGGGTGGGTGGGGGTCTGATCCTCTCCAGACAGGTTGTGGTGTGCACTGCCTGCAGGCACCTGATGTGTACAAATGTCCAGAGGGCTGTGTGTGTGCCATGCTTGACCACTTTCCCATTCACTCCTTCCCTAGGGAGTTTACACATTTTCCCAAAGGTCACTTAGGTGATTAACTTAATAGTCTACAATGTCATTCAGCAACTATTTAAACTCCCATGAATTACTGGAGTCCAAATGTTCCTCCCTGTTCCTCCCCATCACCTTCTTGTACTTGCCCTTGGTTAACTCTTCTCACTGCTCTGTGAATACTCCAGGTGCCAAGAAGGCACATGGTGGGATTCCTGGGGTTGTCCTGTGCAGAGCAAGGACTTCAATGATCCCTGTGGGTCCCTTTCCAACGAGAACAGGGATTGAAAGGATGGGATGATGTGGACAGGAACCAGTTGAGGTCTGAGAGGTAAGAGAAGGAGTTAAACCTCATTAAGTAGCTCCACTACAACAGGAAGGGTGAATGTCTCAGCTGGTACAAACATTCCCCAGTTACAAGGCAAAAGTGACAACCCAGTAGAATTACTGGAGAGACTCTTCTTGTGGTAGTGGCAGATTGTTTCTGGAAGCGGAGAAATGGCTGTGTAATGGGAACGGCAGGTTTTCCTGGAGTTCTGGATGTTGTACAAGCTCTTTTCAGACCCAGCAGACACAAGCGGGGTTTTTGAGTGGAAAACTGCCAATTATTCCAGATTGTTGTGATAGTTTAGTGATTCACACAAGACTTTAGTAGACTGTTAGAGAGAACTCCTTTTACAAATGCTCTTTGGGTTACAGAGCCTGTTTGGAAGTAAAATATTCACATTTGGAAATCAGTCTTCCACGCAGGGTTTTCAGCTTCTGGAGGACTTTCAGTGTATCAGCAGCATGGGCAGGGGTTTCCACTTGGCCATGAACTCCATGGATGTGCCAGGGGCACCAGGAACTCCAGCAGGCACAGGACCAACTCCCTGACAGGAGGGTGGACCCAGGTGGGGGTCAGGCTCTGCTGCCATGGAATAAGTAACACAGCAAGAGGAAATGGTCTCAAGCTGTGGCAAGGGAGGTTCAAATTGGATATTAGGGGAAATTTCTTCATGGAAAGGGTTGCCCAGCCCTGGCACAAGCTACCCAGGGCAGTGGTGGAGTCCCCATCCCTGGAGGGATTTAAAAGCTGTGTAAATGTGGCACTTGAGGACATGGGTTAGTGGTGGCCTTGGCAGTGCTGTGGGAGTGGTTGGACTTGATGATCTTGGAGGGCTGTTCTAACCTTAATGATTCTATTATTCCATGATTCTCTTATTCTATGAATACACATGGAATGTATTCACCAAAGAGGCCAATCAAACAAGTGTGTTTTGAAGCTGACTAACAACCTGGTATCATGGCTTGTATCCTCTGTGTATCCAAAATATTAATAGAGGGGATGTAAAGGGGCTTCTTTCAAAAATCCAAAGGTGCTGGATGGAGTTATCCCTGTGGTTAAATGAAGGCAGGAAAAAAAGAAGCACTATATTCACATTTTTTTACCTTACCTAACCATCTCAGTAATGTAACATCATCAGATGTGAGTGATAGAATGTACATGTGACGTCAATTCTGTTACAAATGCCAAAAAAATTCTATGCAGTTTATAGAAGCCGTGACAGATCTTTAAAAGAAATGATTTTCGGTTTGGTGGTTTGTTTTTTTGTTTTTTTTTTTTTTTTTACAATTTTGCAGTGTTGGCAGTTTAAGGAATCTGAAAATTGAATCCATCCATCTGGCACTGGGAAAACAAACAACATATTTGTCTCTGTATTCTCTTTTCACTCCAAAGCTTAAAGATGCTAAATGCAACCAAGTGAATGTGAAGTGGGAGGGGAAGGGAAGGCTGAAATCCCTTACCCCTCAGGATATTAGCTTGGACAGGTTCTAAAGAGATGATTTCACTAATTTACCAAAATTCCTCCTTGAAATTGAGAAATTCCAAAATTTATAGGACATCTGAAAAGTGCAATATGTGTAAATTCCAGGAATTGATCTGACAGGGCAGGGGTCAGTCTTGTCCTCTCGAATGCAAGGCTGAGTTCCTTGGCGTGGAGCCATCAGAGCCATGGAGGGATACATGGACCCATGCTGGTATCCAAGGGTATCATGGAGGCTTTTCCAAGCAAGGATAAAAGGCAGCAGTGCTGTTCCAAGTTAATTATTGACACCACAATAACCTGAAGCTGCTCGCTGAGGTCTCCATGGATGCTCTGCAGCGCTGTTCTCACTCTCTGCTTTCTCCAGTCTCCTCCATCACAGTTCTTCAGCCATTTCAGGGGCGATGGAGATGTTTTACCTTCACTTTTTTCTCCTTTTGGATGTGGGAGGAATGACAGGAGATGCACGACAGTGTCTCACCAGTGAGTCCACCTGGTCCCTCCACAAGTTGTGCTTATTAGTAAATGCAACAATCCATAGATTCTCTTCTATGCAGAATGAAATAGTTCCAGAAATTCAGTTATCCCTGGGCCTCCATCCTGAAGTGACCATTCCCAGGTCCTCTCAGGGCTTCATGCACTCTGCTGTACATGGTTCTATAGGCGATTTCTCTAATTTTTCTTTCCTGGGCTATAACAAGCATGTCCACCAGGAAAGCTTTGGTTGTGGAGAGCAGGTCTTGGGGCTGTGGGCATGCCTTCAGCCTCTGAGCTGGAAACTTCAAATGCCCCATTTTAGGAAAACATAATGATTAACCTGTCTGAGGGCCTGACGCATGTTCTCTCACTTTCCTTTTATGTGGCAGTGAGTAGTTTTACTGATCTAAGCATCACATAGCTCTTCATGGATCAGGCTGAAGATTTAGCAGCCTCCCATAGTGAAGGATAACCCTGATATTGCATCCCTCTAGAGAAGGTATTTCAGCCTTCAACAGAAGAAAATCACGTCATTCAGATACTGACTAAATTTTGAGGAAAGCAGTCAGAAATTGAAGTTGTCAATTTTTATACCTGGGTTCAGGTAAGCTCAGGATTGATCACTGTGCACGTGCCAAAGGAGAGAAGCTATAAAGAGTTAATCTTTATCAGAAAATCATAAGCACCCTGGCCACATTATTTCCATTACACTCCCTCTCCCCATCTATAACCTTGGTCACAAAATCGGGAATGAAAATCATTATCTATTTCGTTCACATCTGCTATTAATTTTTTTGAAACCTCCTTTTAATCCGATTAGAACTTCTCCTCTAAAGCAAACAAATTCTAAACTCAAGGCTAAAATATCAGGTTAGCTTAGTAATTCACATAATATTTTTATTTTCTCTTCCTAATTGAATTTGTACATTGATTTGTGTTACTGTTCTCCTGACCAGTTATTATTAACTATTTACCAAATGCCAAGGATATGCAATGCACTGGGAAGACACTGATGGCAAATTGCTTTCCAGTTAATATATCCCATCGGTTCTGTCCCTGCCCAGGCACTCAGCTGTGCATCTGCTCCACCTCTTCCTCCCCATTCAGCTCTAATAAGGCTTTTTCTTTGTAATTTACTGGGAATGTTGTTTGAAATGATAACTCTTGAGGACTGGCTGTGAACAGATGCCCCATCCCTGGGAGTGTTCAAGGCCAGGTTGGATGGGCTTGGAGCGACCTGGTCCAGTGGAAGGTGTCCCTATCCATGGTAAGGGGATGGAACTGAACGAGCTTTAAGGTCCCTTCCAACCCAAACCGTTCCGGGATTCCATGATTCTAATTTTGAGGGAACATCCTGTCTAGTCAGTGGCAGTACAGGTAGAAAGATAAGACAATTTAATATGTTTCCTTCATGTCCTCATGAGTATCCCCATTATTTTCCACGGCTCCAGGCTTGCCAGAGCAGCACAGCAATGTCTGGAAGGAGCAGACACGTGGAACGCACGTCCGCTCCACAGACCTTTGGTTTCCTGTTTTCTCCACCAGTTATTCAGAAAGGTCTTTCAATAAAAGAAGGCACAGGTCCCTTTGGGGAGATGCCTTCCGATGAGCCCAGTGTGCCCAAGAGGATCCCGCTGTTGGGAGCAGCTCCTGGCCCCACTGGAACTCAGTGGGGTGGTGGCTCCTCACACCAAGGGCTGAGAGGAGGGACAAAAATAACCTGTTGAGTTTCACTTTCGTTCTGGGTGAGAACAGATGCTCTAAAATAGTTTCACTTCATAGAAATACCTTAATAAAGCTGCTAAAAACTCACGTATGAGCCCACTTAGCACTTAGGAAGGGCTGTCCTGGAGGAGCCAGGGGGGTGGGAGGCTCAGAAATCCCTGAGCCCTCCTCAGCTCCTGCTCAGGCTGATCAGAGCAGCGATGGCATTTGCTGTCATCCGGCCTCCAGTTTCCTTGTCTCTTTATCTCAGCCTTTTGAGGGTTACAGGCACAGCAGCATTTTGGCAAGGAGACCGTATGTAACGCCTTTTTATTTGCCTTCTGCAGTTGTTTCAAGACTTGTGCCTTGTTATGCAGTAATGGAAGAAGTCAAATACTGACCTTTTGTATAAGCACAAAAGAGCCTTTTGGGGCATTATAAAAACCTCTGAGGATTCCTGTAGCTTCTACACAAGTCTGTATAAAAGTTACTGTTTATAATTGGCTCTTTCCTTCCCCTCTGATGATGACTGAAAGTTATTCTAAAATTAGTATTTATTGTTTTATTAGTAAATATTTCTCTAGTCTTTACCTTTTGCAGATCACAAAAAGATTCACTATTATAAACACTATTTATTAAAAAAATATTTCTCCAGTCTGTAACTTCTGTGGACCACAAGGAAATTGAAAATTGTAAATTGTTAGAAATGTTGCACTAGCCTTGTGAAGCAATGCAAGTTCAGAGAAGGTAGAGCCAGGGCGTCAAGCCTCTCTGCCTTCAGCCTCAGTCATCCAGTGTGTTCCTCCCATTTTTAAATTCTCTGACAAAGAGATGTGACCAACACGGTGAGTGCTGAGTTGTGAAGCTGAAGTGAGAGCAGTGGGTGAATCTCTCCCTGTCTCCTTTCCCGGGCTGTGTCAGTGGTTCAGATGTTTTCCTGTCAGGGCAGACGGACTCACTGTGGTTCTGTGAACATTTCCTTGGCTTTCCCAATGAGCTGAATGCGTGCTGTGACCACTTGGAAAGCTTTGAGGAGGCTGTGCCCACGGATGCAGGTGACATGCAGGGCTGCTAATTAATACACCAAAGGGAAGTGATGTCAAGGTTTGGGTGGCATCAGACCATCTCTTGCAGCCAAATGATGCAGCAAGGCTCAATATTTGACTGTTCAAAGCAGCCAGTGAGCTTCAGCTCCTGGGAGACCTGCAAGAAATGTTTGTAATAATTCCTAGCGAGTGCTAAGCCTCAAATTTTCTTCATCTGTGCTAAATCCCATAAATCATCACACCTGTAGGACTTCTGCCATCACATAACCCCCTTCGGCTGTGACAGCAGGGGTGGGGTTGGCTCTTACCTGCAAATTAACAAGTTCCACACCACACCTGAAAAACCAGAGAAAACTTGTTTTGCAGGAGAACCCTTTTTTTTAGGGAGCTCTGCATTGCTTCAGGAGAGTCCAAGCCTGCAGCTTCATTAGTGCCTTTAACCCAATTAACCTTGCTTATGTTCTCTTGAGTAGAAGTTTGAAAATTGAGGAGCTTAAATCCTGAAAGCGAGTCTGTGCCGGGGCAAAATACCTGATTCCTCCTAATTAGCCAGAAACTGAGGGTTGCTGTTGTCTGTCTGCAAGGGCAAGCCAGGTTCTTGTTCATGTCAGCATGAATCTGGTGGTTTTCTTGTACCGACACTTAGAGCAGAACTGGGCCCATCATCTGTCTTTGCTGGTTTTTAATAAAAGGTCAGATTCGTTCCTCTACTTTCTTGCTCTTTCAAGGCAGCTTTCATCTAAGACAAATTGAGCTATCCAGAGAAAGTGAGAAGTTCCTTTAAGGGGTCAAAAAGTGGTTAAAATATGGAAGCAAAAGGTAGGGAGAAATAGACCCTTTCACAGCAAAGTGGAGTCCCACAGGGATCTGTGCCATTCCAAATACTCATAAATGACTTGGAAAAGGAGAGGACGTGGCAGGAGGTGACAAAGTTGGTTGCTGAAAATAAGTTATTCAAAGTAATAAAATCAAAATCTAACTGTAAAGAGTTGCAGAAGTGCCTGACCATATTGAGGGAGCATGTGATCAGATGCCAGGCTGAATTTACTGCCAGAAAATTATAATACTACAAGGAAATGCAAAATACACAAAGAAAAATATATGAATATGTGCAATAACAAGCTGTAAATTAGATATTACCACCGAGGAAAGAATCACTGGAGATACAGAGTTCTGTGGAAACAAACTCGCTGCTGGCTGTCAGAAAAATTAACTGGAATGTTAGGAATTATGAGGGAAGGAAGAGAGAAGAGCATTGTGTTACCATGTCTTGTGTATTGTATGTATGTCTGGTTGCCCCTCTCAGCAAGTATATTCTAGAATTAAAAGGCATAGAAAAAGTCGAGAAATATCATTAAGGCAAAAGAACAGCTTTGGAGAGCACACATTCCTGCTTGATTCCTTGGAGCTGGAAATACAGAGGAGGCTCCTGTCACTGTGCATCTGCCTCAAGTGAACTTTGTGACACATGGAGTGACATCGGACCCATTTCAGGGCCACTGTTCCCACATCCTTTGATAAAACTTAAATCCTGGCTGCAGCAAGGCCCAGATGTGGGACATGTCAGGAACCCCGCGCTGCCAGCCCAGATGAGGGTGGCACCAGTTAGCCCTGCCTCAGGCACACATCTGGAAGGGAAAAAGAGGAGCTGAAGGTGGCTGGTTTCAGGCTATTTCTGAACAAAGAGCGGGAGAGGCCCTACTCTTAAAAATATTCTATGCGAGGCTGTTTCTGACAGAGTTGGTGTTCATTACACTGGAGTGTTTCAGAACCACCCATAAGCCTGGGTTTTAATGCTCCTGGCAATGCAGAAACTCTCAGGTGTCAAAATAACCACCTCTTCTAAAGGGCTATGTGTTACCAGAATGTTTAGATTGTCTCTAAACTTATCTTTAAATACATGAGACAATATGATTTTCTTTTTATTTGTTTTTCTATCCAGCACTGCAATGTCAGCACCGATTTCTGTGAGTTCAGGCTGATGCCAAGCACAATCCTACCACGGAAATACCTGGTAAGTCTTTTGGTTTTTTATTAGATCTCCCAACTAAAGTCACAGAAGAAGCCTGTTTAAAACTGAAGTCCATTAAAAGTTATATCCATGTAAATGCTAGAACAGTACAACACAGGGAGTCAGTAGGATGGAACCCAAAGGATAAGGACAATTAATTGTCTACAAGGACTTTTTCCATAAGAAATTAAAATATGTAGACCTTATTTATTTATACTGTGTTCTCTTCTTGTCTCCAGAAAAAGCATTTTAATTTTCATGTCCCATCTCCTTACCAACTGCCTTTGAATTCTCCCATTTCGTGCGTGTGATATTTAGGAAAATATTTAAAAATCCTTTCTTCATACAGAGCACCTACTGCAAGTCCAAGAATTTTCCCCCTTGGCTCCTGGGTTTGGCTCACACTCTGAATTAGGACCCATCTGGGGTACTAAACATGGCAGAGTTTGGAATTATGTTTTCAATTTGAACAGGTGTCAAATCTCTTGCAGTCAAGGCAGATGTTTTAAAAGGTATATGACATTTCATAAAACATATTTTTAGTGGTAACATTTTTGTTTTTCTCATACCTTTACTTATATATTTCACTCCTGAGCCTGAGCTGAAAACTTGCACAGTGTCACAGCCTGAATTTCGTTTCGTTAGTGAACCCGGTTGCATATAATTCTGGTTTATTGCTGACAAGCCCTAGATTTATAGAACATGATTTGAAATCATGAACATGAGGAAGTAGGACTTGCTTTAAAACAAAATAGGTGTCAGCCTCCTGTGTGGTGCACTCCTGCAATGAATCTGCCATGTTGGAATTACACAGGAATACACACCTCCTCCATCTCAGATTCTCCCAGCATGCTGGCACAGCGGCTGCTTTGGAATTGTGTGTTAATTTGCCCCTTTGCAGCACCATGACCACCAAAACACTCCAGAGCAAAGAGACGAACATCGAATCCTGTTTTTAAATCATTTCCAATTGATCAGCTCTTTACACATGGCATTGGCAGACTTCTCACAAGAACTGGTGAGCACGGTCAGTCCTTCATCCTACAGTACAATTTACCTGTCCAGGTAATTCTACCTAATTCTCAAACAACCTACAGGGTTATCTTGAGCCAAGATAACCCTGTAGGATCACAGGGAGCTCCCACACTGCTCTTTGGTGCCTGTAACACAAGGAGTCTGTACAACCCTCCTGCCCACAGAGCAGCTGTGTTGGTGATGCCAACTTAGCCCAGACTCCACTAAAATCTGTGTGCCACTGGCTACTGGTTTTTATCTGGCATTGTGCTGCAGGAAAAAATAAGGGTGCAATCAAAGGTGGTTCTTTTCTTGCAGGCATCCTGTAATTAGCTCAAGTTTTCTTCACAGAGAGATCTTGATGCATAAACCAAAAGTTTCCTCTTCCTTGCATGTTGTTGCCAGATGTTTCTGGAAAACTTCAAAACAAAGTTGTTTGTGTGTACTTACACATGACTTCACCCCAATGCCTGTCACAAAGTGCTCCTCCTCCTCCTCAATTAACCCAATTAACCCCCCCATTTCTGACCAGTGCATTTCTGTGACTGTCTGTCACAGCATTCTGGAGTTTCAGCCCTTTGTCACAGATCGAAGCCCCAGCATTCAAAAAAGCTCCACAGTACTGTAACCTCCTCTGATGAATCTCCAGTTGCAGTTGTGATTTCTTTTTTACACAAACCAGCTGCAGAAGGAAGCGGCTCTCACTGTTTGTCCCTGTGGATCCTGAGATGGAAGAATTCAGTGCTCACAGTTGTTCCTGGGGCTTCAGTAAACCCTGAGGCCCATCCCTAGAAGTGTTCAAGGCCAGTTTGGACAGGGCTTGGAGCAACCTGGGCTAGTGGAAGGTGTCCCTGCCCAGGGCAGGGGTTTGGAGTGAGATGCTCCTTAAGGTCCCTCCAGCCCAAACCAGTCTGTGATTCTATAAGGTGAAGAAACAAAGGGATTCAAGATGAAGTAGACCAATACATGTAAAGTATTGAAAAAACAATGAAGGAGGATGGCACAGTGGAAGAACTAGAAATAGTGGTTCATGTAGAAATCCATGACAACGGCCAAAGGTTAGCATAGGAATTATAGACAGAGAAAACAACCGGAAAAAGTAGAAAAATACAAGAAGTTATTAAGCTGAGGAGGGCACATGGGGGCACAACACAGCCCCCCTTTGCCTCAGTTTGTGACCTACTAAAGTTAATGGCAGAAGCACACTTAGAGTGAGCTCAGACCCAGGAGTCCCCTGTGACACATAAGTTTGGAGCCATGAGGATGATGATGATGATCTGTTCGTAAGGGAGCACCCTCCTGAGCCTGTGGAAACCACAGCTGGGAATGTCATTATTCTATTCTGTCTTAGCTGCAAAACTATTGACAGGCTGCAGGCACTGGCCGAGAGCCTTTGATGGATATTTAAGAATTAAACAGAATTACTCACAAGCTGATAGGAAACGAAACCGAGCTCCTTACAAGGCAACTGAGATCTTAAAAAGATTTGGGTTTGGGAAGAGCATTAGAAACTGGGCATGTCACTGCCATTTTATAAGAGACAGCAGATTGCAAAGGGAGGAGCAGTTCTTCCTACAAAACTGTGCTCCACCTGAACCTGTCCATGGCACAGCTACAGAATTGGCATTTCATAGGAAAAGGTAATGCAATCCTTATTTTTGGGAGTACTTCCAAGTACGCTTAAGGCCTACTATGATTTGTTATTTGTGGACTTCATACAGTATTTATTCCAAAAGTGCAAATTCTTTTTTTCTGTGTAATTCTGAACAATCATCTTTCAATTACTGATATCTCTCCAAATATTTATTTAGTAAGATTTTACTTCATTCATGTGATTTTTGGTCACTGGTGCAAACATGTTCTTGGTTTGACTAAATTAATTCCATTCCCCACTGTCTTTGAGATGTAGTTCTGATTCTTCAGCATCTGCACCTTTAGCTTATCTTCACTGATTGCTTCAGAGATCAAATCCATCAGTTGTGTCCATTCCAGTACTTTGAGTGAAATGCTGGTAGATCAGTCCCTCAGCCTGCAAAGTTCTCTGTCCTGCCACGGTAGAGGAGATCCATTCAGCTGAACCCGATCTCCACTGAGCAGCACCATCTCATACACAGATTTCTGAAAAGTCACAGAGAAAGTTGCTGCTATTCTAATCCATGAGCACACCACTTCATCTGGAAAAACTTCAATCCTTTTTTCCTAGGCTGCTTCTAGCTCTGCAGTGATTTAGTGCAGACCCGGAGTGGCCCATCTGTGTTTGCCAACAGGGACTCACGTGCCTGTTCTGTTCCTGCCGGGCTGTCAGCAGTGCGTAACCAAAGAGATTTCCCATACTGAGACTGTACTGCTGTGTGATCATTTACAGTTGTTTCCTTGAGTCTCGAGGGGGTTAATTTTTTCCCCGTGTCACTCCATACCTGGATGCTTCCTGCGCAGTATGTTCTGCACGCTCACTTCAAAGTCAGATGTGACATGATCTGCTTATCTCTGGGTCCCCCACATTGTCCATGCTGTCCCCAGGCAGATTTATGTCGGCATCTGGCAGCCACGGGAGTTCCCTCCGGTGCTTCAGATGTTCTTTCTGACCTTTGGAATGCTGTACACAAAGCTGAAAGTGGCTCTCGCTTCCACGAATTGCCTGATACCCTCTATGACAGTCATAATTATATATTAACGATTTAGTAAATTACTGCCCTTCTATATTTTAATGTCTATATTTAGTGTTTATTACATTGTGGCATAGAAGTGTGCGGTCATTTATAGATTTTTGAAACATATTGTATGACAATTGGCACCACCCTCCCTGTGGCTCCCCAGAACTCCTGGGGTGCTGGGTTCCCGCCAGACCAGCACTTCGGAAAAAACAAAAATTACAAGTCTTTTAAAGCCTAACTTATTTCATGAATTTTTATGAACTAGCAAAGATGGGTTTTATTTAATTGTGACTATGACCATGTAACACATTTTAAGTTGTTATGCATTGGGTACACGTTACTATTGTTAAACAGCCAGGACACGTAGCTTACCCAGTTTTTACATTCCATTTATTTTTACAGTGTAGGAGTGCCCTAGGGAACACTTCTGACTGGAGAAGAAGGAGGAAACATGGTTTGCTGGGGTTGTTCAGCCTCAGAGGATAACTGTGTGAAGCCACAAGGATTAACCCAGTGCCAGGTGAGCCAAAGGCAGTGGAGCATCCCTTGGTCACTGTCATGTGTGACACCATGGGCTCTGGCTCCTCCCAGCTCAGTAGCACTTGTAGATGAAGAAGTGAAAATCAGTAACGTCCTTTTCCCAGTTTTATATAGAGAAGCAGAAAATATCTGACACATTTCATCTACTCAGTTAAAACATTTAAAAGGGAACAAATCTCAGGGACAGAATCCATGCGGATGCAGGACCGTGCAGACTATGAATGACTGTGATGCTGGATTGAACACAACCGGAGCTACAGCTACAGATTATGAGTTTCACCAACAACGACCTTGCACTGAATGCTGCTGTGCTTAGCAACAAGGGAAAAACATCCTTCAGGAGAGGGAGAACAGGAATCATTCTGCCCTGGCCAGAGCTCACTCCTGCACACACCACACTCCAGCCCCCCCCGTATTCCAGCATGAAGAGCCTGTAGGATGCTGCTGCTTCCCACTGTCATATGGATTCCCAGGCTGATACTGGTGGATATATTCATAGAATCATCAAATGGTTTGGGTTGGAAGGGACCTTAAAGCTCGTCTCATTCCACCCCCTGCCATGGGCAGGGACACCTTCCACTATGTCAGGCTGCTCCAAGTCCCATCCAACCTGTCCTGAACACTTCCAGGAATGGGGCAGCCACAGTTTCTCTGGGCAACCTGAGCCAGGGCCTCACCACCCTCACAGAGAAGAGTAAAATTCTGTATAGTAATCTAAATCAAGTCATTTTGGATCAAAGATGACATTTAAGATATGGAACTATTCATTAGAGAAGGAATGTCCAACCCATAACTGCGCAAACCCAGCTGTAATTAAGCATCTGAGCGGGTGTTTATAAACACATGTTCTCATCTAAATGTCTTAGAAACAAACAGCTTTGTTATACCAGTTCCCCCAAACCACAGAAAGCGATGTGACACCGGCACTGAGTAGAGTTACAGCTCTCCTCTGCAGGCTGACGTTCTCCCACATGTACCCTCAAATCTGAGTTGACCTAATTTCAGGGGTAGGATGGGCCCCCAAATGCAAGACAGTTTTTTCAGTAGAATATTCACACACCAACAGAGTAAAATTTCCAGGTATATTCCCAGGAGTACATTAGTATGTCATGCTTCAAGACACATCCTTGCCTTTATTTAACACTCAGGACCTCTGCAACATCCCCGTGCTGGTGACACAGGTTTCACGGTATCTGAACACTCTGACTTCTGCTATTCCAGTTCCCTTGCATGGGAAGAAGTGTTTCCTGAGAGCTGTAAATCCATTGCATCATTCAAAATATACCACAAGACAGTTCCGAGGGTTATTTTAAAAACATCTTTCAAAAATGTATTAGAATAAGGAGATTGCAGAGGAAGAGCTACAATTTTTAGAACCATTTTTAATATTTTTTTTTTGGAAAAAAAATAATATTAAGCTAGCATTGCATGCATGTGTTTTGCATTTTAAACAGCATCTTCCAAAAGTCAATGTGGCCTGGAAAAAAACTTAAAACTTTAAAAAAAAAATGAGGGCAGATAATTGTACTGTAAAATCCATTCTTTTACTTGGCTTTTTCTTTCTTTGTAGACGAATCCCTAAGTCTGCATTTAAACAACTGATAAGACAAAACCATCTTTCACTGACAGAACCCATATTGTGTAATTTATGGAGTGCCACAATAACCATTTTTAGGTACCCATTGCTGGTCAGCACAGTCCCATTGTCAGCATTACCTAGTCACTATCTCTAAGCTCAATTTATGGTCCCAAATTAGAATGACAGATCTTCACAGATGGACAGTTGTCACTGCTCTTTCCCTGTCACCAGAGCTTCGGCCAGAGCCAAGAGGATGCTTGCTCTACACAGGCAGGACAACCTCCTCCCCCTCTCTCTTACTTCTCCGAGGCAGCAGGATATTTTACTTTGCTGTTTTACTTCACTGACATTTTTAACTCTTGGTCAGCTTCTGTATTGACAATTTCATGTCTTTTCTTGCTCAGCTCATGTCCCTCAGGCATAGTGGGTGGAAAAAGCTGTCCCTGGAGTGGGCAGACTCAGACACTGGGGATGTCCCAGCACCAGCACTTGTTCTTCAGGTGTTTGCAGTCCACATCCAACATTACGCCAGTGCACTACACATTTGCTTTTTTATTTTATTTGAAAAATGTCAACAATTGTTAACCTCTCAGTGAAATGCTGCTGTAATTTGTGGTGTTCACTCATTTGTCTTAATGCAAACATCCATATGTCCAGTGCTTGCCAGGGGACAAACAAGTGCCTCTCCCTGCCCTGCAGGGTCTCAGTCCCTCAGCTTTTTTGTGGGGAGATTTTTGCCTCTTTTCATGAATTTGCCCCAAAACATCCATCCAAGCAGACGCCTGCCTCCAGAGCTGCCCATGAGCCCTGAGGTGCTTTCTCCATGGCTTCATGCCCCTCTCCAGTGCAGACCCCCACTCCCAGAACACACGGTTCACTAGACCAGAACCTGGTGTAGTGGAAGGTGTCCCTGCCCACGGCAGGGTGTTGGAACAGGATCTTTAAAGTCCCTTCCAACCCAAACCATTCTGGCATTCTGTGAACTGTGCTGGACGCTGAGATGCTGCCCTGGGGAAGCGGGCGGCCCGTGAGGCCTCATCCATCCATTGTGGTGGGCACAGTTGGCGAAGCAAAAGCGGAAAGAATCACAGAACAGTTGGGGTTGGAAGGGACCTCCGGAGATCATCCAGTCCAACTCCCCTGCCCCTGGAGCAGGCGACACAGGAACCTGTCCAGATGGGTTTGGAATGTCTCCAGGGAGGAGACTCCATGCCCTCCCTGGGCACCTGTTCAGGGCTCTGCCACCTCCCATGGAAAGAAGTTCTCCCTCATGTTGAGGCAGAACTTCTTTTGTTTTAGTTTATGGCCATTGCTCCTCATTCTGTCACTGGGCACCAACAAAGAGAGTCTGGCACCATCCTCTGACACCTGTTCATGATATTTTTATGGACTGATGAGTTAGATCACCTCTCAGTCTTGTCTTGTCTTGTCCAGACTAACCAGGTCCAGCTCCCACAATCTCTCCTCATAAGAGAGATGCTCTGGACCACTCATCATCTTTGTGGCTTCCTCTCCTTGTCTCTCTTGTGCTGAGGAGCCCAAAACAAGACACAGCACTCCCGATGTGGCCGAGCAGAGGGGGAGCATCGCCTCCCTGACCTGCTGGCCACACTCTTCCAGCAGCCGCTCCGTGGGGCACGGGTGCAGCCGGGCCCGGGGGGCTCGGGCCGGGGGGAGCCGGGCATGCGGGGCCGCGGGCTGCACTTTCGCTCCTCGGCCAACAGGTCGCACCGTTCCCCCTCGGCTGGGGCGGGCGGGCGCTGCCCCGCGGAGCCGAGCGAGAAGCGGCGGCGGCGGGCAGAGCCGATCCCTGCTGAGCCGAGCCGAGTCGAGCCCAGCCGGGCTGAGCTAAGCCCGGCCGAGCCCCGCCGTTCGGCGGTGGCCGCCCCTCTAGCAGCCGGCTGTCTCCACTCCCTCTGCACGTCGGGGAGGCGGAGGGAGGGAGGGAAGGAGGGAGGGAGGAGGGGAAGAGGAGGAGGCGGCCGCCGCCGTCCTCCATTTTGTGGCGGGGGCAGAACCGCCGAGTGCGGCGCTGCCCGCGGAGGGACGGGGCGGGGAGCGCGGGGGGGCGAGGTCCGCGGAGGCAATTAGCGCTAATTAACGGAGGGGGCGCCGTGGTGGCGGGCGGGGTCGGGTCAGGGTCTGAGGCCGGCGGGAGGAGCAGCGGCAGGAGGAGCAGCGGGGGGGAGCGGTGCTGTCGCCGCCGTGGCCCCCGGAGGGGCAGCTATTGACTCCCCCCCCAGCCGGCTGCCGCCCCCCGCCGCCGGTGCGATGGCCGTGGGCGGCTGAAGGAGCCCCAGCGCCCTCCCCCGGACGAGGTAAGGGCGGTGAGGGTCCCGCGGGGGGCTGCGCTTCCCCCTCGGGAACTTCCCGGGAGGAGGCGAGGAGGGGGGGGCGGCGGCGGCGCCCCCGCAGGAATGCCCGGGGCGGGGGCGAACCGAGCCGAGCCGCCCCCCGGGAGGATCCCGGGGCGGGACGGGAGCAGGGGCCGGCGGCGGGGAGCGGGGACCCCCGGCCCGTGGCCCCGCCGTGTGTCCGTGGGGAGCGGGGGGCGCGGAGGGGGAGCGGGAACCGAGCCCCGGGCTGGGCTGGTTTTGCAGAAGTGGGTGTGCCAGGAGACGGCTCAACAGGTCCCGACACATTTCTCTGAAAACTGTACTTTGTAAAGGCGATTTTATTGCAATCCGGTGGTTTTAAGTGTTTGCAGCGTTTTCCTCCTTTGGGCAGACTCTCGCAGCTGGTTTTTGACACGTTTCCTGCGCTGGATGGTTCGCTGCCTTGGGGATTTTTTTGACATTGGGGGAATTGTCAGATGGAATAACTACATTTTTCCTCCCCTTCATGTTAAAAAAAAAAAAAAAGAAAAAGAAATAGGCGAAGCTGGAGGTAGATAGTTATGTTTTTCGAGTCGCTGTTGCGGCGTCCACCTTAAACAGCCGAGCAGTTTGGGAGTGCCCCGTTCCCGTTGGTGTCCCGGCTGGCAGGAGAGCGGCTCCCTGGACACGACCAGGAGACCCATCGCCCCTGGAACCGGGGCACGACACACCCGGGACCCTCACCCCGACACACGGCAGGGCCGCCCGCGGTGCTGCCGAAGGCCCACGAAGGGTTTTGACGTTGAGCCTCCCCCGCTCGGGACGATTTCCCCAAACCAGAGCTCGCCGGGGTCACCTTAAAATTTTACACGTGGGGCCTTTTTGTTGATCGAGCCTTAACTCTAGCACACAGAAATAGCAGCGGTGTCGGGGGCTGGGGAAAAATGGGCGGCAGAGCCGCGGGTTTATGATTAAGACGACTGCAAACTCGTGAGTTGGGTCACTGCGCTCAGGGGGTGCAGCCGTGGCCGGGCTGGAACTGGGGCATTGCCCCTCCGCGGGCTGGGACGGGGCGGTGCGGGCTGAGCGCTGAGTGTGAGGCCGTACACAAACTGTATAGGAAGTTTGCCGAAGAATTTACAGTGGTTCTCCAAATATTTATGCTCTCTGCTGGAAGAAAATGTAGTAAATACAAACAGACGAAACTTGGGAGATTTGTTTTCGGTGTGTTTGTTGGAGAGTAGCCGTGAGCGGGTAAAGAGCGTTGAACGCTAACGAAAAATCCTGCTTTGTTTTGAACTAGCTTTTATTTATAAATTGGAGATGTATTTAAAGAATTGCGCACGTTTTTTTTTGCAAGATTAGTGTGTCGCATTTTGAAATGAACCCGTGCGAAGGTGGCAAAGGCTGTTTTGTGGTGAGGGGTTTGTGTGACTTCTGGAGAGTAATGAACCACGGAGGTTGTGTCTGGCTGGCTCCGGAGGCTCTGTACTGCTGTGAGTGAGGGAGCTGCAGGCAGTGAGGGAGCTGACTGGGAAAGGTGATAAATGCACTTCTCCCATGCTCAAGGTGTAATTAAATACCAGGGAAATTTACCTTGCAAAATTTGTGAACCAGGTCCTTTAACAATCCTTACACTTCCTTCATGCAGGGATGGGTGACAGAGCTGGAGAGTGCGTGCAGAGAGGTGTCATGTGCTGTAGGCTGATTTTGAGTTGTGTGCAGATTTAGCAAAACTTTAAAATATGTACTTCCTCCTGACAAGACAGGAAAAAAAAAATTTAAAACCCCTGAAAACAAGCACTGTGTTTGAGGGACATGGCACGTGTCAGCTCATAGCACAGTCTACCCTGCCTTCCTTCTCAGAGCAGCTGAACCAGGCTCGCCAGGCGAAAGATTTAGAGTTTTTATTTTTAAACTGTTATTAATGTGTCCTTGCTGTGCTAACTTTGACTGCTTCTGATCTTTTTATAGTTAATGGTAAAGTAATGGATTCCAAAGAATTGCTTAACCCGTCGGATCAAGACGAAACAAGGAAAAATGCTCTCATCAGTACCAAAGGAGGGATCGTGATGGACTTCCATCCACCCTTCAGGGGTGGAGCTACTGTCCAAGCCCCTGTGTCTACATCTCCTCTCCCTGCGTCTTCTCAGTCAGATTCCAGTCAGCAACCTGCTTTGCCTGACTTTTCGAAAGGATTAGGAAACAATGTGCCTCAGCCAGACCTTTCCAAGGCAGTGTCGCTCTCGATGGGACTGTACATGGGTGAAACAGACACAAAAGTGATGGGAAACGACCTTGGATTTTCGCACCAGGGCCAAATTGGCATCTCTTCTGGAGAAACGGACTTCAGGCTCTTGGAGGAAAGTATTGCAAGCTTGAACAAGTCCTCGAGCCTGGCCGAGGACGCGAAGGGATCCGTGTCTTCTGAGGTGCCACTCGAGCCGGATTTCCCGGGCATGGCCGGCCGCAACGTCCCTTTAGAGTCGGGAACTGCAGTCCAAAACCAGGTTGGCTCAAATGGTGGCAACTTGAAGTTGTTCTCTGAAGACCAAAGCACCCTGGATATTCTCCAGGATTTAGAATTGCCGCCGGTATCGCCTGGCAAGGAGACCAACGGGAGCCCGTGGCGGCTGGACCCGTTGCTCGATGATGGTGGTTTGCTGTCCCCCATATCTGCAGATGATGCCTTTCTCCTGGAAGGAAATCTCGGCGAAGACTGCAAGCCTCCAATTTTATCTGACACTAAACCTAAAATTAATGACCATGGTGACCTTTTACCCAGTTCCAAAATGCCAATGCCTCAAGTGAAAACAGAAAAGGAAGACTTCATTGAACTCTGTACTCCTGGCATCAAGCAGGAAAACATGGGCCCACTTTACTGCCAGGCCAACTTCTCCGGGTCAAACCTGCTGGGTACGAAAGTCTCGGCCATCTCCATCCACGGTGTCAGCACCTCTGGGGGACAGATGTACCACTATGATTTAAATACTGCATCGCTCTCTCAGCAGCAGGATCAAAAACCAATTTTTAATATCATTCCATCTCTTCCTGCCGGGTCAGAAAATTGGAATAGGTGCCAGGGATCGGGGGACGACGCGTTGGCTCCTCTGGGAACGCTCAACCTTTCTGGCAGACCTGCTTTCTCTAATGGCTATTCAAGGTAATTAGTTTTTGTTGCTATTTATTAAAATGCTACAAGTGTGTTTAGCACAGCTCTGTGCATGCTGGTTTGTTGTTTGGGTTTTTTCCTTTTTTTCCTGTTTTTCCTTTTCTATTTGGTACATGTGGCTGATCAGACTTCTCTGGGGAGTATTTATTTATTGCCACAGTACAACAATAGCTTTAACCAACTACTCAACTATTGGTATTAAAGGCATAAAGAGAGAAGGGGGAGCTGGCATGCTTTAAAAAGTAAATAAATACAAATAAAACTTCCAGGATACTGCCTAAAGGGAAAATTGAGTACGTGGTAGCAGGATCCATATGCAGACAGTATGGAAGGAAGTATTTAAGTGTGTACAAAAGCTGCTTCGTTCCCAAGGGTTAGAGGATCAATCACTGTGGGCTTTTTTTCCTTCCTAGTGTTACTTAAATGTTATGCACAAAAATAACTTGGTTGCTGGGTAAATTTCTAGAATTACATTTAAGCTGAACTCGAGTTTTCGTTGTGCTCAGTATCACATTTACCTTACATGGACAAGAAGATTCCGAGTGGGAAATGCTCAGCAGCTTGTTCAATAACTGCGTTTAAAGAGATAAGAGTATTTGCATTCAGATTTAAACTCTTGAGTAGAATGGTAGAAGGGCTGCTGGGAGAGGGATTTGGAAGCAGGTTGGATTAGGGGACCTGATTAGTAGTACCTTTGGCAAGTGCCTTGGTAGTTGTGTTTCCTACAAGTAATCCAGAGGTGCAGATATGCCAGTCGGACACTCCTTGAGGAGTGAGCATGGCTGTGGCAGCTCAGTGGGCAGCTGTGCCCGTCTCCGTTCTGATTCCAGTGGGAACAGCCAGTTGTATGTTTTCAGTATGGGTACCCAGTTGCAAGTTTTACTTAGGATTTCCATGTGAACTCCTAGTTTTAATTTTCAGTATGAATACCCACTTGTATGTTTTCCTCAGCTGTCCTGTGTTTGAACAACTACTTGAAAGAGCAGTGTTTGGCCTCCGTGGAGGCAGAGAATTTTGCTTTGGAGTCTGTTAGAAAATGGCTCTACAAGTCCCTATACATAAATCCAGTATTTGTAGGCTTTTAATGAAGTATCTGGTTTAACTTTCTGGGTTTTACTGCCCTGCTGGCAATTGAGCCCCAGGGTGTTCCCTGCCAGTCCCAGGGCTCTCCCTACATGATATTTGCTCCCTTTTCCCATGGTTGGAATGAGGTGGGTGAGGATTTCCCCTTTGTTTCAGGAGGGCAACTTTGAGCTTGCTTTCATTCTCAATTTCTTTCATAGATTTTGATTTTTGTCATCGGTATGTGCTTTTTTTTCTTTGAAGTGTTTAAAGCAATTTATAATGTAAGGGATCCAGAAAAGAAAATCAAAATTAGTGGATAGATTCCACCTTGATATATGAATATTGAACATGCCTTATTATTTATTTTGAGAGATTAGAAATCCTTTCTGCTCACCTTCTGTATAATCAGTGCAATTCTGTGTTTAGTTTGTTTCGTGGGGATTTTTTGGTGGACTTTTTTCCCCTGCTCTTGCTGTATCTTTAATGACAATCATAAACTCTGTATCAAAGTAAGAAGTATTTCTGCACTGGGGAGGAGGATTTCAGGGACTGTTTAACTAAGCAGATTCCCTGGAGATAATGGAAATGTCAGTTTTGGGAATAATTCTGGGAGCTGCTGCATTGGTTGTGTTTTGCAGAGCTGTGTGGGCAGAGCCCAGCACACACAGAGATGTTTGTCCAGCTTTGGGGAATTTTAAACACCAGTATTCTGTCCTGTATGTCTGATCCTGGAGGGATGAAGATCCCACTCAGGCTGCTAACGTGGGCTGATCCTGCAGGGAAATGACCAGCAGCGGGAGATGTTATCAGTGCTTTGTGGAGCAATTTTGGGAGAGTGTTTGTGTTGGCGGGGGCAGGCGGCGATGGGCAGGAGTGTGGGGATGGCCGGCAGAGTCTGGAGGAGCTCCCGGGACAGCCCGGGGAACGTCCTGGGAATGTCCCGGCAGCACCGGCACCAGCTGCCTCCACCACTGCCCGGTGTTATCCACGCTGGGCCTCAAGTGTTGACGTTCTTGCTTCCTGCAAGGTCGTCTTATATTTTATTGCTTCCTTTTTGCTGTAAGATAATGGATTTTTTTTTTTCCCTTATGGAATGTGTAAAGAATTTTGAGGTGGCTTCTAGTTGAGTTTTGCATAAAAATTCATTATTCTCAGCTTTATGGAAGCTGTTCTTCCTTCCCGAGGATTTTTATACACTAAAACTGTGACGTCCAGTTCTAAAAACAGCATTGTTTGGGTTTGCTTTATTATTTTTATTCCATAACATTCAGGCAATTCAATTTTCTTTTTACAATGTTTGGGATACTAATGAACCCTGGGTTTGATGCAGGATTTCTCTTTCTTCCTGAACCTTGTCAGAAATATTTGGTCTAAACTGGGTTAGTTTAAGGTGATGTTTTGTGGGTTTGCTTGTTTTTCTTGCAGAAGACTTAACAAAATTGGCATTTGTTTTAGAAACAAAGGAAGGACTCTCTTGCCAGGTTCCCGTGGTCTGTTTTTTTTAGGTACTAATTGTGAGAGGTGGAGGCCAGGATTTTGAGATGCTTAGGTTCCAATAGGAAATATTTCTTGGTGTTGGGAGAATTATTTGACTATTAATAACATAATAATTATAGACTGAGCATATGGGAAGAAAAGCTGCGGTTCAGTCCTGGTGTTCAGGTTGTATTTAATCTGCCTGTTTAATGGGAAGCCTGGAATGTCTCTTTATATCCACACAAACTGGAATTGATGTCATGCCATTTTTGAGTGGTTTTGCTTCTAAGGATAGCACAGCATGCTGGCTTTAATGAGACAAGCGATAATCAGGCCTGAGAAAACTAATCAATTTTAGAGAGCAGCAGGAGGGATTCTAAAGTTAACAAGCAGAATGCAAACTTCAGGAATTTGATTAATGGGAATGAATTGGCAATGATCAATAAATTGCTGTCTGTGGAGTTGTCAGCCAGTGCTTGTCAGCTGATGTGCAAATTCTGACAGTAAAACACTGAGGTGCAGCTCCTCAAACCCCAGATCTTGAGCAGCAGGGAGACTCTGGCTGGCAGGAGGGCTTCGTCTGGGCTCACTTTGGGGTCTCCAAGCACTGAGAACAGAAAAGGGGGATAGAACAGAAGGGAGGAAAAAAGTAGGCTAATGGAGGGAGTTTGCCTTAGATTTTCTTTAATGGCCGTGAGACAGCAGCTGGGAGAGGAGTAAATCTCACTGAAAGCATTTGGTAAATGCTTCACTGAAGAACTGGAGGGTTTGCTGGGGTCTGTCTCCAATGGGATGTTATTTGTGATTTATTGCAGGTAAAATTCTTCAGTTTTAAGGAAATGGTTTTTTAGCAACACACACTCACAGGGCTCTTGCGTGGTATATACATTAAATCCATTGCTCAGCTCCTATTCCTCTGGTTTCCTGGAGATGTGGCTTGTTGCGGAGAGAGTGAAGGACACGGGGAACCGGCCCAGCGATGCAGAGTTTGCTCTGTGTTCTTGCTCTGAGTCTACAGCCAGAATTCACAGAAACTGGGCCCCACTGGCAGTGTTACGGCTTCTCTTATTACAGTTGAAATCATTCCTAGTACTTAAGCTTGTGGGGGATAAGGATCATTAAGGAAGTTTAAGAAAGGGCAAGAGCTGAGAGAAGCCGTTAAAGAGGAGGAGAGTCTGGAAGGGTGAGAAGTTTTGCTGGTCGATCACGGTCCAAAGCCTTGCTTCCAGAAGTTACCTTTCTGTCCTCACTCCTGAACTGGGATTCTTCTTGGACTCAGGTGTTGTACCAGAAGGAAGGGGAAAAAAAGGGATTGTTTGCCAGCAGTGGTAAAGGTCAGTTGTCCGTTTGTCTTCCCGCTTTGTTTCACTCGGCTGGTGGCCAAGGCTGGTGGCTTGGCAGGGCTGGATGCAGTGCTTTAAGTGCTGCCTGACTCAGCAGTATATAATGTATGGGACATCCGGAATTGGGTCTTTTTTAATAATTCTATTTTGATATGAAACCCAGACATGTTATTTGGAGTGCTTGGGGTTCCAGCAGTCTGTGTTGTGATTTGTCAGCTTAATGTAATACTGTACTTGGGGTTTGAGTCTGGAAATGCATGGCAAAAAGTCCAGTTGTTTTGGCAGAAAGGGGTGAGTCAGGAATGTCCTGCAGAATTTGTTCTAAGGTGCTGTGAGAACGTAGCCAGGTAAATGAGAGGTCATGTAAGATGTAACCCACTTTTCCCAGTTTGGCTGATCCTCTCATTGAGCTGATTGCTGAGTAGTCGAACCCAAACTGTTAAATGGTGCTAATTTATTTCCCTTTATAATGACCTCTATTTGAAACTGAGTTCTAGCTTATAAAATAAGCCGATTTTTGTTGTCCGTTCAGTTTTTTTAATCTGTCTTCATGGTTGAACCTCTTGTACTCTCCTGCTGCCAGTGAAGGCAGAGCTGTAGTTGAACGAGCCGTACTCACGAATCTTCTCAGAAATGTGAAATACAGGTGTTACACAACTCCTACATTATATATTTACCATGATGACTTTATTGGTATATTTACCTGTATGATTTTTACACTGTGAGAGCAATTTGTCCTTGAGAAGCAAATTTCCCTTCTTTGATTGTTGTTGCTCATTTTGGAAATGAACAAGTTGTGCCTCTTCTACATGTATAAGTAACTGCAAAGTGGAATTATTTTTATGATGTAAAAGGTTCCCAAGTCCTTCTGTCTTCGTGGATCCCCTTTTATAGCTGCTGCTCAGCGGGGTACTAACTCTTCTCCTCCCCAAACTCTTGCTTGTGAAGTATTGGAGACACAACTCTATTCATTTTTGGGGTAGGTGAATGCTGCCTGGGTTGCTGTCCCACCCTAATATAGTGTTCTAGCATAACATATGTGTTCTTCAGACAGTTCTAAAGGCGTTAGTCGTGAGGTAAACAACATTCCAATAAATCCTGTTTTCAATCCAAGTTACGAGCAATGGGAGAGCTTTTTAGAGCCGTAGTTACAATTGTCTTGGGTTTATGCTGTTAAAATAACTGCGTGTCACCTCAGTCGTACAAAAATGAACTTGGAAATACCTTCCAAAAGTGATCAACTTGGAACTGTTCATAGAAACACAGAATGAACGTGTGTGCAGCGATGTAATTTCTGGGAAGAATATTTCAGTGTGCTGAATGCTGTGCACCAGGCTCAGGGAACTTGGGTTAAGCTGTCTTTAGTTTTCCAGCCTTTGTCTCCCAGAGCCTCCAGTATACACAAACTTTAATCTTATTTACTGAAGTATTAGTGTGTGGCACTGTGGCATGTACAGATTATTGTTCTCATCCCAGTGGTTTTCTAGCTGATTCACTGTAGTGTGATATCCATTGATACCCATTTATAATGCAACCTTTGCTTAAATAGCCAAGGCACTCGCAGACCAGGAGTTAATCCTGTTCTCAGTGCTGGGTTCTGGAAATACTGGTCAGATGCTGTCAGTGGATGGCCTCATCCCCCTGGGACAGGAGTGAACCAGTACAGCTGGAATAGATGACACATGCAAAAAAAGTAATTTCAGCTCATTGTCTTGGCACCGACTCTGGAGCAGCTCATTTGGGTATCTGTGGGAAAAAATGAAACGCAGAATCTACAGTTTCTTTGCCCAGTTGTGAGGGTGAGACAAATTGTGACTGTGGCATTGCTGGTCCACCTGCAAAAGGATGTCAGCAGAGGGTGATCTGCACAGAGTATGCTCCATCCATGTGTTGGAGGAGTTTGGGTATCACAGACTTAATTAAAAGGAAACTGGGAGACTCTGGATGTGCAGCTCTTGGTGCCTTTGGCCAGGAGAACGCGGACGTGTGGGTTGTCCCGTGTGTAACCAGCCCAGCACCTCAGTAGTTACTGGAGGGGCGAGTAATTGTGCCTCCAGAAGTGTCATGTTGAGTTGGGAAGACAATTTAGCACAATTACTGCGTCTCTCCTAGAGATTTACCTTCTTACCTCACCTTCACTCCAAAGGTGTGATGTTCTGCCCATCCCTCCTGCATTCTGACCTGACTCAGCTCACACTAACCAACCTCTGCCGTGACGTTTTCTGCTGGAATTCCATCTCTGGCTGAAGCAGTGTCTCCTTCTGCTCAAGCCGTGCCCTGTACTGCTTGAAATAGAATTATATATACCATGACAAAAGATTTTCCTTCTGCTGCCTGTGGCCTGTCTTGCCAGGTGTATCACCCGGCTGCCTCACGTGTGCCAGAGGTGCGTTTGGCAGGAGCAGGGACATGCAGCTGCAGCTTCCCAAGCTCTTCCTTCAGGAGAGGTAATGCTGGCAAGCACCTGGAGTTGGGTTTTGGAATGGAGATGATGTCAGGTTTGCTTGTTGCTCGTGTGTGAGACACGAGTTTGGATTCCAGGACACGATGTTACTTACCCAGGATATCACGTAGAGTTTTATAATACTGGTGCCTTAAATCAATAATCACCACAATTGTGTGGATTTCTGGAGGAAATTGTGCTCTTCAGAAGTCATATCGACATCTTGTGTGGAGAACATTTCTGTACCAGCCAACTGCCCTCTTAATATGCTCTTGTGTCAGTTGGTCACCATGAAACATCCATATTCCAGCTGTACCTACAGAGCTCTCAGTCCATACTAAATCGTCCTAGAAAATGACAATCCTGAGGCACTTTGAAAATTGATATCCAGCAAACTGCTGATATTTTGTTGTGGAGATGCAATATCATAAACAACTTCCACTTTTTCATCAAATATTTTTTTTTTTTTTTTTGAGACTGCAAAGGCAAAACTGCTGGGGAACGATTTCTAAAATAATGATCACATCTTTCTTGAATTCAGTTCACTGCTACTGTAATTTAGTAAAGAAACTGAGTTTCATATTGGATTATACAGTAATACATTCTTCATACTATTTGTAATATGTTTGTACAGTTACTGTGTGTCAGAAAACAGCTGGAGATCATCAAATTTCTGTACCACAGTCACAGAAGATTTAATGTGAAACTTGGGAGCAGCGGGGCACCATTTACTCTTGTGTTGCTTCATTCAGATACTTCTTATTTCTGGTTGCTTTTATTTGTGTAGCTAAGTTTAAAGTTAGAAAGTACTGCTCAGGATGTGAGTTTAAAAGAGAAATGAGGGCACAAATGAGTAGTTTGTCTCAAAATACTGCCTGGGAAACTCAGAAATGTGCTGTGGTGTCAGGGAAGAGCAAATAATGGAGTACCAATGAGGTATGTAGTTGATTCAAGTAAGCGAATAGTAAGAGTGGCTTGGTTTTCTTTTTGTTTTGTTTGGGTTTTTTTGGAGGATCTGAGATCTGATACTTTGATCTCAGGATCAAAGGAAAACTGGGAAAGGTCTTGTTGTTCTCCTTATCCAAAAGATCTGTTGTGGTCTGGCTGCATCGGGGGCTTTGGTCTTTTCTTATTAGAAACTTGGGGGCGAGGGTGATTTAGGGAGTTTAATGTGTGTATTGCTGTCTCTGAATATTTGAATACCTGCTTCTCCTGGCTGTACTCATGGAGAAGAGGGGTTGGAACAGGGATGACCTCTTTGTTCACAAGTGGGCAGTAGCTTGCCTGCATCTCACTGGCAAAAGGAGTGTGAAAATGGGATGTCTGTGGTTAGAAATTCTGTGAAATTTTTAGAAAATGAGGTTTTGGTCTTGGATGAGGATCCTCCAGCCATTACACGGCTCCTTTCCAGCTGTGTGAATTGGGTATGACGAGAGAAGACTTCGGTGGCTCTCCTCTTTCCCGTCTGGGAAGGACACAGCTGCTCAGGGCATGTGCACACCTGGCCTTGCTTTGGACTTCAGCCCCTCAGGAGCTCTCCAAGCTCTGCATGCTATCTCCATGGCTTCCCCTGCCATCACCACCTGCTTTGAGAGCACCAGTGTGAAGTTTTGGGGTCCTGTGTGATTTTTGTTGCCAAGCTCCAGCAGGTTCACTCTGCTGCGGGCTGCTCTACCCTGAGCTAAGCCTGGAATCAGTGACAGAAAAGAGCAGCTCATGTGGTTTATTTTTGCTGTCACAACCTGGAGAACCTGCTTGCCTGGTGTGATTGTTTGTAGGGATGTGGTAATAGGGTCTGGCACGACTCTATGCCGACAGGGAGCTGTGCCAGGACCACACTGCCAGCACATCTGATGGTGTGAGTGCCGATGGCCTCATGATGGAGCATCATCAGGAGCCTCTCTGGGGTGTTTGGGGTGGAGAATGGGAACAGAGGGTGCCATTGGACTTGAGGAGGCTGTGCTGGAGCTGCTCCTGTGCCAGACTCCTTGTAATTCATCCACTGACACCTTTAAGAGAGGAGAACACGTGGTTTGGCTGTGGAAGAATTTGACATTTCAATGGATGCGGTGTCAGGAAAGGGTTGTGGGATCTGTCCCATCACTTAAAAACAAGACGTGTGGATACAGCTGTAATGTGTTAAACACTTCATTTTATTTATGATTTCTGTAGCTTTTCATTTGGTAAGATGGTGTAAATGCATTACATTTACACCATATCTTTTAAACAGCAGGCCTATCACAGACACTCTGTCCATTACTGTGTACCTGCATATTTTTAGCTTTTGCTTATTTTAGGGGTTTTTTCTATGAGTTTACTCTTACCTTTCTGAAGCAATTAACTTCCTAAAGCCATCAGCAAAGGCTTTGAATAAATCAGTGCTGAAAACATGCATGTGCTGCATGCACGTGTGGGGATTTGTTGTGCAAGAACGCAGTCCAGGCATGTTAACTTAAAAAAAAAAAAAAAAGGACCTTCAGACTTGATAGTTTCATGTCTGATTTCAGTCTACATATTGATTGCAGTTTCATATTACCTGATGTTGTTTTCTCTGTTATATGTTTTCTGTGGGTTACCTTTGCTTCTGGGACCTTTGATGGTTTGTTTTGCCTGTTGAATTTCTGTTAATATTGTGTTATGTATGAATTTCTCTCAAATTAAATGCATTGTTCCCTATGAAAGTGGTGCACTTGTAAGTATAATTAGACTTTTTTTATTTTAATAAAGAACTCTTCATTATGGTTCTCTTAAAACGTGGAGCAGGTTAGAATATAAACCAATATAAGAAAAAGTCTTATCTGATGACAGGCATCTAAAAGGCTTTAAAAATTGGAGATTGCAAACTTGGTATCCAGAATAGGTTTTGGATGCTGGATATGTGTGAAGGAGTATGGAATTTCACTTCACAGTTTAATTTTAGTAAGATGATAAAATGTTTATTGAAATAATAACACTATGTATGAATGACTAAATCAGATTCCTTCTGGGTGCTAGAATTCCTTGTAAATTGTAAATCAGTGGGAAAAACTGTACTTAAAACAAGAGTTAAACCAGCAGGTGAGTTGGCTGAAGTCAGAAGTTGGCTGTGGGAAAAGAGAGAGGTGGGAGGGGGCTGTGGAGCCCTCTCTGTTGGGCAGGGAGCTGAGTTTTCGGGAAAGGTGGAAACCAGACAGTGCCAACACAGAGCTTGTAAGCTGGTGCCTAGAGAAGGAAAAGGGAGGGATGTTGGTAAGCGTTGGCATTGACCCCAGCGAGGGCATTAGAGGGGCCTTTGAGGCCCCACAGACTTGGCCTGTTCTGTCTTTGTACCCTGTAACAAAAGCCGCTTCCAAACAGACTCAGAGTCATTGAGGTTGGAAAAGACCTCCAAGATCACAGAGTCCAACCTGTGACCAGTCACTACCTTGTCAACTAGACCAGAGCACTGAGTGCCACGTCCAGTCGTTCCTTGAACGCCTCCAAGGGATGGTAACTCCACCACCTCCCTAGTCAGCCCCTTCCAATGCCTGACAACCCTTTTGGTGAAGAAATTCCTCCTGAGTGACATTTTTTGTGTCATCAGATGGTGAGACAGAGCTTGCACCAAACAGAAACTGAAATGGCCATGGCCCTGTGGGGTAAACAGGGGGAGATTGACGCTTGCTGGTGTGTTGGGGTGAGATCTGTGTGTGTAGGTGGTGGGGCCATCGCTCACAGCAAGATGTTCATGTTGGAGCCCATCAAACCAAGTCTGGCCAAGCTGCCGACTCGGCGGTTTCTGGGCAGATGTGTCGCCCCTCCGTAACCCGAGTGAGACTCAAGTATGGAGGGCAAGAGGAGGTTATATGTAAGAGATGGGGCTGTACCTCATGTGTTCAAAGGGAAACTAAAAGTGGGAAGAGCAGACAACACTGTCAGGGCTGTGTTGCTGCAGATTTAGGGCCCTGTGTGGTTGTACAGCCCTTTCCCGGGGCAGAGGGGCCGTGGCCCTGCTGGAGGTGATGGACACATCTGCCTTGGGCAGAGGCCGGGAAATGACTGGGTGGGAGGAGGTGGATGAGGGGAGGAGTTTCTGCTCAAAACCAGAAGATAAAGAAATTTTGGTGGTAAGAGATGGAGTTAAAGACTATCCTGAGTTATATCTGGCAGCGGGGGGATGGTTTAAAATGGCCTAAAGAAATTAGGTGGTTTTTGCTGTAAGTACAGTCAGAAACAGATTCATCTCTGTGAAAGTTGTTTCATGAATGCAAGAAACTGTTACCAAATCTCGACTTTAAAATTCAAATGTTAAAATGTTTTAAGATCTTGATAAGGAAACTCCAAAAGAGATAGAAATTAATTTTAGTGTGCTGTTTTCATTTATTTATTTCTGTGATCAGCTCTGGTTAGATGATCTCATCTCTAGATTCCAGCAGAAAACATCTGTGATGAGGCTGAAGTTTCACACCACTTCTTCTTAATACTTCAATTTCTGTAAAAGAAATTACTAATTTACTGTATTTTCATTCAGCTCAGTAGGATTAGATCTTACTAATATGCTAAATTACTGTATTGAAGAGAGTAATATGTGCTGTATGTGAAAAGAGTGGTTGACAAGGGAACAAAAAAAATAAAAAGTGAAAGGTTGCAAGTTAATACTTACATGAAAATAAATTAAGCAAGTTGTTTTCACTACCTTACTGGGATTTTCAAACATAGATTAAAATCAGTTTGTAGAGAATGATTTACCTTTTGATTTATAAACGAAGGGGGAAAGGGGAGACTTGTAGTTCTTTTTGGGTTATTTGTTTTGACAAAACGATACTGATAAGCTTCAGGTTTAAAGGAAAACTGAACATTAAATTTATGCTCTCTGTTATTTGAAGCAGCACAAAGCATGGACATGATCCTGGATCACAAATACGTTCTCCCTCATTCTCCCTCGGTGCTGGAATAGAGCTGTTACTTTAATCCGCATTTCACCAAAAGCCTTTTTGCTGACCTACTTTGTCCCAGCCTAGCCCAGGCTTCTGAGAGGTCGTTTGGCCACCCTGGCTGTGTGGGAGGTTATCTGGTGTAGGATCTGAGTCCTGCTGTCGTTTGAGGTCCCTTGGTTTCATTTTCGTGTCGCTTTATGAATTCTGCCTTCCTGACCATGTGTTTCTGCTAAGCCCCGCACATCTGCCATTTTCTGAACTGCCAAGGAAGCTCCTTGGACACCTTTTTTAACAAAACCCATCTAATGAGTTCTGTGCTGAATTAGTCTTCATAGCTGGAGATAGACAAATCTGTTCTAATGCGGTACCAGGTGATTTGCAAGTTGTGTGCACGATTTAATAGAAATGAAATTTAATGCTCAAACTCCCTCCTATAAAATGTAAGTGTTGTAAAATCCTGCGTGCTCGGAGTTCTGTATTTTGGGTAGCAGAACTTTCCTTTTTCAGTTCCTATTGAAGGGAGCAGTTAATATTAGGATGCCTGCATGGCGACATCCTGAGTCATCGAGATACTTGACAGCTACTTTCCAACCAGAGCAACTGGTTTGACAAATGAGCTTGGACTTATTTTATCACTTCAGAGATAGATTTTTAAAGACTCTTTTAACACATTTAAGGTTGGCACAGCTGATATTTTATTAAATAACAATCAAGAGGTTGCTAAGTCCATTTATTTTTGTGCCTTAGTTTGTTCCGTGTTGCAAATCAAAGCTCGGGTTCAGTCACACACCATACCAGTGGGGAGGAGGAAGTGACTGGGTTTCTATTCCTGGCTGACCCCAGCCTCGGAACCGAGGAAGAGCTTTAAAGGAAATGCAACATTCAGCTCTTTGAATCTTTCCAAGCATTCAGAAGTGCTACCAGCACTGGCTTCCTGCATGCAGCAGTTCAAGGCATGGACCTCATAAAACTGCTGTCCTGATTTCAAAATGAAACAGAGGGAACAAGGGAAACCCTAAAACTTCATGCAAATAGCAAAATTGCAGTTGCAAATTTTATCAAAAACATCCAAAACATTCTATTTTTACCCAGCAGGCAAATGTGCAAACCAGCCGGGTGAGAAGCAGTGGAAGGAGATGGGGTGATGAATGGGCAAGGGATGCCCGGAGCCTGATGCGGCTGCTGGCAGATGGTCTGGAGTCCTTCAGTGTGGGCAGGGAGAGCTCCATGGGGCTGAGGGAGATCTGCGAGGGGTCAGTGCAGTGTTAGGGATCTTCTGAGTCTGGGTGGCATTTGCCCAGCAGCCGTGAAGGATCTGCCATCCTGCAAAGGTGTCCTCTTTGGTGAACCAGCCACCGTGATGGGGCTGCTGGGGGACCTGAAGTTCCATAGGACCTGGAGCGCTGAGGGTTGGTGAGCCCAACTTCAGCCCTTGGCAGAAGGGTAGGTTGCAAACCTGTAAGGCACTGAGCACGTGGAGTCTCTTGTGAAAGAGCCATCCTTGCTCCTGGAAGAAAAACACCACCTCAGCCGACGTCCTGGGTCGCTGTGAGGTTGTCAGTGAGCTGTAAATCCAGTCGACCTGAATAGATTTGATTTTTTTTTTTTTTTCCTTTGGGACTTTGACCCTCTTCCTTGCCAGAGGCCATTTAAAAAGAAAGAACCCAACAACCCCCGCCTCGCCCAAGTTGTCATGGGACTGGAAGAGCGGTTCTTTTATTGTCCGGAGAGAGTCGGAAGTGAAGGGCAGGATTTAGTGGTGGCTTTTCAGGATGAGGAGTCACCTGCCTGGTTCCCTGAGGGTCAGTGCTGAGCCGGGGCCTGGAAAGGGAGCATGTGGAGAGATTTTTGGGTTAGCTGATACGGAGCTATTTTGGGTAGTGAGTGCCAGGTTAGAAATCTCTGAAAGCACCGTGAGCACAGAGTCGAGCGGAGGGGGAGCTCCAGCTGGAAAATGTGAAGCTGTGAGGAATATTATCTATGCACTGCTTGTACAGTATGGAGCTCAGAGCTGGCAGCTGGGACTCGGGAGGGGGTTATGGGTTGTCACTGATAGTTTTGGGAAGCCCTTAGCTCAAAAGGATGAAGGGTTTTATTACGAAGGATGAAGGGAACAACCCATGGCTGTAATCCATGAGCCTTGGTGTGCTTGTGTCCGAGTGCTGTCCCTTCAGTACTGCCTGGTCGTGGAGGGGAGCGGGCCCGATATGTTCTTAATTTGCTACCAGAACAGTTTTGTTGATATGTTTGTCTCCAGTGCTTAAGAAATCGCCCCCAAATGTCATCAAGATAAACAGCCAAAATGGAGGGGAGAGAATGGGAAATCCGGGGTGGTTGTGGTGATGTCTTCCTGCACAACATTTTCTCCTTTCCTCATTTTTAATACATGGGTGTGTATTCCCCCTACCCCGTGTTTTATATTCCATACTTCATTTTGTCTTTAAAATTGCAAATAAATCAAGGTGATTATGAGAAGCAAGCTCTTCCAGCTGCTGCCTGGGGAAATTCCTACGGGCTTGAAAGCCATCCTTCACTTGTTTCATGCTGTAGTCATCGTTCCAGAGACATCTAGGAAATTAAAATCTTCTGTTATAAAGATGGGTTACTCTGTCATACATATTATCGTCAATAATTTCCTGGGCTGTCCCTGTCGTCCCCACACACTTTGGATTGTTGTACCAGCGCTGAGGAATTGTTTTCCCTCCTGTGCTGCTGCTGTGGATCTGCCACCAAAAGCAGCCAGATCCCAGTCTGACAAAAATCAAAATTCTTCTCACTTAACCTCTCTGCTTTCTCTCCAGCTTAACTGCAATATATTTGTAGTAAATAGTGTAAATATAAGTTTAATAGGATTAATACAAATTTTTAATTTAAATTGTAATCTTAAGAAGTGATTTCTCCAAATGCAGCATACATTGTCCTTCAAGAAAAATGAGACATTGACCATGTTTTAGCCATTCCAATAGCTTATTTTTCTTGATTTTCTAACAGCAAAGGATAGAACTCGGTGCTCTCATATCTCTAATCACCCTTTCCCAGGGAAGGTGATCGTGTTTGTTGTTCCTGTGGTAGCAATGTGCTCTGGTACTTCCCAACTCCTCATTTCATGGGTGCATTAATGTGGGGGGTTTCCAAGCTGAGAAAATTGTCTGTGGGGAAGGAGCTGGTTCTTATTTCCCATGTGCAGTTGTGTGTGTTTGGAATATGCTCTGGTTGAGTCTGGAGGTGCAGACCGTGCTGTCGGGAAGATCTGTGGGATCCCACCAGCTGATCTGAGAGGCCTGACCAGGTCCCTTTTCATACATTCTCCTTGTGTGCAGTACATTGTGTTACTGCTGTAACACATTCATCATCGTTTCCCATGATGATGAATCTGTAAGTTTTCCCAGAATTGTAATTTTAGTTAATAAAGCTGTTCTTGATGCTGAAGCAGGGAATGGTGTTGAGGGTTTTTCCAGTTCTTTCCAATAGAAAGTCATCGTGCAGATGCTGCAGAGTATTAATTGCCTGGACTTACCCTTGTACAACATGTGAAAATTAAGAGTAATACGAACAAGCTGACGACTAGACGCTGCGTTGGTAGAGGCTGCTGTTTAAATGTGAATTATTGGCTTCTCCAGCTGGTACTTTGAAGACTTTTTCATGCCTGTAAGTGAGTCCAGACTAGGAGCAGCCAGTGGCCCTGTCCTCTCTGGCTGCTGCTCTGCTCCAGGGCACGTTGCTTTGCACTTATTTCTGGAGCTCAGTCAAGCAGTGTTTTCAGATAACTTCAAAAGAAGTATTTTATTTTTTTTAAGTCAGTCTTTGGGCAATATGTCCTTGCTGGAATATGTCACAGTTTGTCCACAGAAGTGGGAAAGCAAAGCTGTGTGACTGCACATGGGGGCAGTTTCTCGAGGAAGAGCTGTTTTACCATCCTCACTGCCCTGGGCTACCCAAGATCCTCCTTCTCACAGCCCTGTCTCTTGGCCTGAGCATTTGAATTTCTTTTGACCCTCCAACAGTACATGTTCATGTTGGTTTGTCACCATTATTTTCCACTTACAGCAGAATGCAGGAGAATGTTATCACTTTTGTCTTTCTTCTGGTGACTGAGTTGTCACATGCCTTTATTAATGCCTTCAGAGCATCACACTCACTAAATGGTGATGTTTGGTGGGGGGTGCTGTAAATGTTACCATCCCCTTTCTCAAAAATTGGAGTCAAATATTTGATTATAATTTTGTAGCACTCTTAACAATTGACACATTCACCTTTTATTTTGGATCCCTGAGTTAGTCAAGTCTCTACTTTCTTTTTTTATTATTAGTGGCACAGTGAAGACAGGATCCCAGAATGGGTTTTGTTGGAAGGGACCTTAAAGCTCATCTCAGTCCAGCCCCCTGCCATGGGCAGGGTCACCTTCCACTAGACCAGGTTGCTCCAAGCCTTGTCCAGCCTGGCCTTGGACACTTCCAGGGACAGGGCAGCCACAGCTTCTCTGGGCAACCTGTGGAGGGCTTCAGCACCCTCATGGGGAAGAATTTCTTCCCAATATCCCATCTAACCCTTCCCTCTGGCAGTTTAAAGCCTTTCCGTTTTGTCCTGTCACTCCACGCCCATGTTAAAAAGGAAAGTGGCTTTTGTCTCCCTCCACATTACCTTTTGCCACTCCAAATTTCAGCTTTCAGGCCAGTCAGTGTGAATTGTGTAATTGCTTTTGGTAAATAAGCAATGTCTGGGTTTGCATTTGACAGGACAGGCGTGATGGAATTGGCTTGCTGAAGCCTTTTCACTGATAAAAGCTCCTTCTTCCCATCCTAGCGATGCTTGTTTCTGTTATATCACCAGCTGTGATTATATCACTGCACGCAAGTAAACTGTACATTCTGCATTACAAAACTTCTATTTAATTAGATTAAAAGGCACATATAGAAGGGCCATATTTAGTATTTTTTAGAGAAGTAACAGGCCAGTGGTGTCTCAGTGTAGACATGCAAATGTAAGACAAACACTTTGAGTCACAGGTTTGAAGACCGTTGGTCAGTCCCAGCCTGTGGGACAAGATTAGGGTGTCTGGTTATGAGAGATGGTCGAGGATCAAGTCTTCTCATTAACAAACTTCGATTTTTGTAACTGTCCATCTAAAGCAAGAAGGGATCTCAGCTGCTGTCACTGGCCAGCTCCTTATCACCTCTTCCCCAGCCTGGTTCTGGCTGGAATCACGGGAACATGATTAGCACTTGCCAATGGGCATCACATGCAGGTGCAAATCCAACCCAGCTGCTCTGGGCATGAGGGACAGAGCAAGGATCAAACACCTTCTCACTGTCTCTGAACATCTGCGATGCCTTTTAGGCTGATTAACAGAATATCTGTGTGCTGGCAGTGGTTTTTGGAATCTGTGGTGCTTTTATGCAGTAACTGTGTTTGGCTTGGCCTGCCGAGGTGGGGGTGCTGGTGGCAGCAGCCTGTGCTGTCAATCACTGTGGACCTTCCACAGCTGCTTCTCCCAAAAGAGCCCTTGGACACTCCCCCAGTGCCTGAGGTCAGTGAGGGGTGCAGGTCCCAAAGCTTCATCTGCTTTATACAAGTAGAAGCGAGGAGGAGCTGCTTGGGAAAGCCACTGCTTCCCGGCTTGGGAAGAACAGAGGCACTTCCCAAGGCCATCCTGAGGCTTCAGGATGTTGGCACATGGCAGGTGCCATCCAGTGAAGCCAGGACCTGGGCACCAGGACTGCAACTCCCAAACTTCCTGTGCAGTAAAACTACCATAATAGTGAGTGTTCTGTGTACAGTGTAACACTTTGCTTTCAGCTTTTGGAATATTTACCAGCACCCGTAAGTTGGTCTTTTTCTCTTGAATCATAAGATTAAACCTGGTCTTAAATAAGGTAACAAACGCCTGTGACATGTCTCTGTTTCGGGTTTGAATGTGCTCTGTACTTGTGCTTGCTCAAGGAGCACAGAGCCCTGAAAGCTGGAGTTTTTAGTGGGGAGCATGTGCGTAGCAGCATTATTTCTCTATAATAGTACCATTGCTGCTTGTATCTAAATGCTTTGCTTATTTGATACGTAAGAGTTTTAATTTTACATGAAATTTTTAATCATTTTTAAAATAAAAGCTGTACCAAATAAGAAGTGGCTGTAATAGACATCAATGGGGAATACTTTTATCATTGTCTGCTTTGTTCTTCTTTCCTCTCTGAACAGAAAACTTGGTTCTTTTTTGGATTCATGGATGCTCTCTGGAGTTATCAGTGGTTAGTCAACAAGTAAACACGTACTGTACGCGGGCTGGCGGCCAGCTGGCCCCGTCCCCCTGCAGCTCGGGACTTGCTCTCAGCCCCAAAGAATGCCTGTTTGCTTGGTCATTTCCTTTCCTTTCAAATACAAAAAATAAAACTTTTTTTCCTCCAATTAAATTGCTTTCCTGGCCTAAATATTAAAATCGAGGAAAGAGCCACTTAGATATTGGGGCTTGGGCAATTTGGAAGGAAGCCTTTGAGTTTGCTTAGAAGCCTTCGTGAAGCAGTTGTGCAGATGCCGGGCTGGGAAGTGGCTGGGTTTGAAATTCATCTTTTTCTCATCTTTTCTTTGTGGAGCAGTTTTAACACTGATCTTCTCTCCCTAGCTGAGACCTGCGTCGTTTGTGGGAGGTGTTGGGACACACACAGCCCTCGATTGCCAGTCCCCTGCCCCTTGGCCAACTCAGGCACAGCTCCTGACCACAGGCTATCTGTGTTCCTGACACTGAGCTTACTCTGCTTGGAAAATCACCTTTCACAACAATATTTTCTTCATGTTTTGAACTCCAAGGTGCAGAATGTTACATGAAGCTCTCTGGTAACATGAAGTTACCAGGACACACCTGGCCACAGTAACCTGGCATTTTGCACCACCATGACTACTTTTCTTCCAATATTTGAATGATCAAATTTCTATAACGTTGAGTTGAAAATATCTGTGGTGTAAGCTGGAGAATAATTAGACTGAATGCGTGCCTGTAATTGATCTCTTTGCCGGTGTAATTATACTGAAGATCTACCAGGAAATTTGCTTCCTTTCCTGCGTCCCTTTCCTTCCCCCCTCAAAACATGCTCACAAACTCCAAAACAAAATCCTTCTGCTGGGAAAGCCTCAGCACGTGGATTGAGGGCCATGGTTGTGGCTCCGTTCTTTGACCAGAGAGGGATTTTTTTCAAGAGTACCAACACAATGTGTGTATTATTCCTTCCAGCTTGTGGATTCTTCAGTCTGGGATAATGTATGGGCAGGTTTGGAATGGGCTGCCCAGGAAGGTGGAGTCATTATCCCTGAAGGTGTTCAGGGAATGACTGGACATGGCACGGAGTGCTCTGGTCTGATTGACAAGGTGGTGATTGGTCACAGGTTGTACTCGATAATCTGAGAGGTCTTTTCCAACCTCAGTGTTTCTGTGAATCTGTTTTCTTGATGGCCTCATTTCGCCAAGTGCTACATATACCAAGAAATTTATCACTGAATGTTAATCTGCTTTTACAAGGAACTTTACAGTTATTGTTTCCTAAATAACACTTAGATATAATCTCTGTTTTTGGCCTCTAGTCTAAGGTCAAAAAGAAATCAGAGGGTGCCTTGGCAATGCAATTGAAACTGCAGCACAGGTATTTTTGGGGTTAATTTACTTCTCCTACAGAACAATATTTCCAGCTTAATTTCTTCTGAGTCTTTTAAAAGAAGACTCTTTGTCCATTTAATGCTGTTTTGCAATAGCAGTTGCACTTCTGGCAACTACTGGGCTGGTTTTGCCTCCTTGGTGGTGAAGGAGCTGCCTCTGCACCCCGCCAGTCGTGCTCAGTGTGACAATGGTGAGGGGGAAATTTTGGATATGAACACAGGTCTTCTGAGCCTCTTGCAAGGCTTGAGAAAGTCTCTAAGGAAGAGACTCAACATTCTGTAACTTGGGAAATCAAAGTAGTGGAGGTTTTTAGAATAGAGTGAAGACTGATGGTAGGAACCACCTTGTTTTCCAGCTGCCTCCAATAAGTGAAGTAAAATGCTTATTTTACGCAGGAAGAGTGTGAGGGAGTTTGCCTTTAAAAAGTATGTGAAAACTTTCTTTTCCTATTGTAATTCAGGACTGAATTTAAAGGCTATTTTGGAAGCAATAACGCTTAGTAGAAACTGGTTTTGAGTATTTTGAATGCTTTTCTCCATTATTAATTTTCCATTTGGAACACTTCAAAGCATATCAAGTCCATTTCCCATCTCCCCGATCGTGTTAAGATTACTTGGTGGTTTCTCTGATCTCAAGGCCTTGGTTTCTGTAAATGACAGCCCCTGTGATATTTATAAAACACTGTTTTTTACTTGGTGGTGTTATTAAAAAACGTTGAAGAGAAAAAGTCAGTCTGAAAGGAATGACTTTGGTTATTTCTGACTTTGCACTGCTCTCAGGTGGCTCTTGATGGGATAAGGAAGGAGCTGGTGCTGCAGCAGGAGAGCAGTAACAATGGGTTTATTCCGTGTCTTGATAGGTTTGGGGGGGAGAAAACCGAAGCTGAGCATGCTCATTACTGGCTGCAGTTAAGGCTGTAATTAGTCCTTTGCCAGGCTGTGCCATGTGCAAACCCTGTAGGGCTTCAGGCATCTGAACATGTTATATTCCCATAATACACAGAATATTTGGAAAATATGTGCCTGTATGTGTAGGATGTGTGCAGTTGGACACAGCCACAGGTACATCCCCCATGGCTGGTGTGATTAACCTCTGACAGATCATTAATGGTGTGCTCTCTCTTTCTGGAGCCAGGATTTCTCACCTGGTGTTAGCACTGAGCCATGGAATTTGTTTCCTCTTTCATCGAAGTCTTTAAAATATTTCAAGTTTTGCTTTTAAAGCTTGAAAACACTACCTGGTCACGGTTTGAAGCTCAGCATAATCATAAGATTTAGTAGGTAATTTCCTTTCATATACTAAAATATTTTTTTCTCCAATTAAATTGCTTTCCTGGCCTAAATATTAAAATTAGGGAAAGAGCTCCTCAGATATTGAGGCTCAGGCAATTTGGAAGGAAGCTTTTGAACTTGGCTTAGAAGCCTTCAAGAAACCGTCGTGCAGATCACAGAATCCTGGGATCATTGAGGTTGGAAAAGACCTCCAGGACCATCAAGTCCAACCTGTGCCCGATCCCCACCTTGCCACTCAGACCAGAGCACTGAGTGCCACATCCAGTCATTCTTTGAACACCTCCAGGGATGGGGACTCCACCACCTCCCTGGGCAGCCCTTTGCAATGCCTGACTACCTTTTCCATGAAGAAATTCCTCCTGATATCCAACCTGAACCTCTCCTGGCACAGCTTGAGGCCATTTTCTCTTGTCCTGTCCCTTGTTCCCTGGGAGCAGAGCCTGATCCCCACCTGGTTCCGCCCTCCTGTCAGGGAGTTGTAATGAGTGAGGAGGTCCACCCTGAGCATCCTTTTCTTCAGGCTGAACACCCCACATACCGGGCTTGGAAGTAGCTGGGCTTGAAATCACCTTTGCTTTCTTTTTCTTTTCTTTGCAGAGCAGTTTAACACTATTTTGTAAGTCAGAAGTGCTGCTTTTCTTCTTTTACCCTCCTGCTTGTGCATTTCTCAACCCAGAACAGATTTTCTGAGAAAAGAGAGATTCTCCTAATTGTCAGCCCTTAAGCGAAGCTAAAGGAAAAGTGCCAGATGCTGCAGGATTCATGATTAAAATTGCAAGAATAAGCAATCCAGGAAAACACTTATCATTGTCTCCTTGGAAAGGCCGGCCGGCTTATCTCCGGCGTTGGCCTCAACCCGCGCCGGCTGCAACTGAGATGAAAAACTACAGCCCTTTGACTTGATTTGTTACTTCTTTATGGATTATTGCAGGGGACAAATGGCTTAAGTTGTGACTGTTCCAAGCTTTTTGAAGCACCACAGCTTCCAAAATGCAGAGAAGTAGCATAAATAATGGAAGTTGGTGGGTTTGTTACTGTTGTGTTGTCAGAAACAGTTACTGTGTTTCTCTCGTGGTGCTTGCTCTGGTTTTCTTTCGGAACCAGGGAGCCCTCAGTGTCCACAGCTTTAGAAGCCACTGGGAAGTGACAAGAGGGCACACCTTGGAGAATCAATTCTTAGGCTGCACATACAGAATAGGGGTTGACAGGAAAATCTATATTACAGATAGGAAAAGCTGTATTAATGATGATGTGTTCACAATCAGGAATAAGATAATACAAAACTTAAGACATTCCTTCCTGTCAATTTAAGTATAATTTATATTCAGGCCTTGGTTAATCACATCTAAATTCAGATGTGCTGAGGTCTCAAACTCAAGAGCATCATAATTATCCAAAGTTTAGTTTTCTGCATGAAGCACTGGGGAGGAGAAGCAGTCTGGGATTGTTCTTTGCTGTTCAGTGTCTCTCTGTATTGCCTATGTAGTACCTCCTTTGGTTCCTGAAGTTGGGTGGAATGAATTTGGATGGTAAGTCTGACCCTAAATTTACATATATTTTTTCACACACACACACACACACACACACACATATATATATATATATATTATTCTTAGGATGTGTTAGTTCTCAGTTATTTTTATTTTTCCTTTTCTGTGATGGTGGTTAATTTGTTGATACTCCCAGTTGAATTTTAAAAATGGGTTGTTTGATACACTGAAACATTACAACTGTGTCCATCCTGTGTGATCCAGATATTGCTTTAACTCTTAACCTGATTTGTCTCTCAGCCAGATCCTTTATTGCATAGTCACGAGTAGCTTAGATGGAGGAGGCTTCCCCAGGGAAGGTGAAAAGGAGAAGCCCCATGGGGATGACTCCAAAAAACCAAAGGGTTCCTTGTCTCCTGGGAAGGGCAGGGGGATGACTCCATAAACCCAAAGGGTTCCTTGTCTCCTGGGAAGGGCAATGGGATGACTCCATAAAAATGAAGGGCTCCTTTTCTCACGGGAAGGGCCAGCACAGCAGAACCCCATCTCACACCCCAGTGGGTACCACCAGTGGTCCTACAAATGCAGCTACAAACCTGTGCCAGATGAATCCCTCTCCAAACACATCTTTATCTGCAGGTTTAAGCAGAGCTTTCCCCACACAAAGAGTTAACTGTGCAATCAGTGCTGGGTTTGTTCCCCTTGCAAACGTTGTGTTTGTCGGTGTGACCTTTGTTTAATGTTTCTCTGATGGAACATGTAAGTGACATAAGAGCAGTTAAGAAATAATCTGACAGATTTTAGTGCAGCCTGGAAATACTGCAAGGCCTTGGTCATACACTTTTTGTTGCAGCTTAAAAATACTCCTGAGTTTACCAGGGACTGTTGAGAAGCTGGGCTGGGAGCGCAGTGCTGGAGGAGCCAGGCTGGTCCTGTGTCCTCTGCTTTCAGAGCCTTGTTTGTGTTGACATGTTTGGAATCTCACATGCTGCTTTGGTCTGAACTGCCATTAAAATAAGGAAAGATTAACCACTTTCCCATTTCCTAAAGGTGTTTTGTTACTGGGTTAATTCCTCTGAAGCTTCACTAAGCTTCTCTTATTTGGAGTGAAAAGCTTGTTCCATGTTTATGATTGTGCCTGTACGGGGTCTGCACCCTGGGAGTTTTCAGTGCTGCTTTGGTTTGTTTCTGTGGTACTTGCTGCTGAAAAAGGTGATTGTAAAGCTGGGACTGAGGAAAATGAAGTGTACCACAGTGGGGTCTTCACAGTAATGTCTGATTGAAATGGATCTTTTTTACTCCTTTGCTTTATGTTAGTATTTTTAAAGGTAGGATTTGACTGATGGATGAATTGACTGATCATCTGACGAATTGAAGGAATTGGCAGATAAACCTTCATTTTTTTTTATCTCCCTATCCTGCATCTTTAGCTTTGCCAGATTTTGTCTCTGGCATGCTCTTTTCAGGTGCCCGTAGCACTGTCTATGCTTTAAATCCTTCATAGCTTCAGCTCAAGAAGCAGGTTTTTGTATCTTTATATTGTTTGATTTCATCAATCATGTAGAAAACTAATGGCACACCTGTTCTCTTATAGCCTGGAGCAGAGTCTCTAAACTGAACAGGAATGACTTAAAAACTTACAGGAGCTGTGGATGCAATATATCCTACATTGAGTAAATCCTGGCCAATGACCATAGTTAAAATGTTCTATTTGAGATGCTGTGGCCTCTTCCACTGTGGCAAATCTGAGTGACCAAATTGTCAGTGGAAGATTATGGTGAATAGTGAAGGGTCGTAAAATATCTGTCACAGCCATCAGGAGCTTTCTAAGAGCACAGCTGATTGTGATGAATATTGAAATTCACCAAAAGAAAAGAGAGTTTCTCAGCAGGGAAGTTTTTAATACTTTTCTGAAAGAATGATGGAATTCCCACTGTTTGACACTGGCTGTAAGTGCAGCCACAAGGACAGACGAGGTGCTCTGGGAGGAGAGCGATGGAGTGGAGGTGGGTGTGTAGGACTCGAGGATTGTCTGACTATTACTGTCGTGGGGGTTGTGTGAGAGAGGTAAACAGCCCATTAATGAAGTTTACAGATGGAGTTTAGTTGGGAGGGGTTTCCAGTGCTGCTCAGGAAGAGAAAATACACAAAGAGGCAGAGATGAACAATGTGGCCAGGAAATGGTGTGGGGTTCAGTGAGGAAGGAATAGAGCTTCCTTCAGCTGACAGGGAGGGGGAGAGGAAGATGACGGAGGAAAATGGGTGAAATAATGTGAGAAAGAAGAGAGAGAGAGAAAGAAGGCAAGAACTAGAAGTATCATGGGGAAAAAAAAACAAACCACAAAAAACCCCAAACCACCAAGGCAAGAATTGCTTGTAAAGTCCGGGCGTGTGCAACAGGAGGGATGTGGTGAAACATTTTTATAGTCTTCAGTGTGTGACATGGTTGCCAAGTGGAAATAAAAGCAGGTAATAACCTACTATGTGTGCATGTTATAGCAGAAATTGTATCTGTAATTGCTTAACAGTGTTGACAAAAGTAATTACAGCCCTCTACTAGATAATTCAATAAAGTTGACTTAAAAGTGCCATGGAAAATACATACAATATACACGTCATACAGGTCTGTGGTGTGCTATTCCTTGCTTGGCCTTCTGAGAATATTACACAAGTTTAGGTGTTTGATTTTGTGTCAATAAACAAACGCATGACATGCTTTTCTTTCTGTTCATGTGGGGAAGAGTGGTTTCATGTTTGTTCTTTGCATCCACTGTGTCAGAGACCAGTTAAAATGACGTGAAAGGGTGTTCTGAAGAATGTTAAAAGTGGTTATAAGAGTTTGGGAAATGCCTTTTATACAGGTTTGCTTGGGTTTAAGCTCTGTTGTGTACACACAGAGATCTGGATATGAAAGATAAAATACACTGAAAATGAAATGTGAATCATGAAGAAAAGCCTTTTGGTAGCATTTGGGGGAGGCCTTGACCTTTCCCTCGGGGGCCTGAGCCATCACAGTGCTTGCCCGTTAGCAACTTTCTGATTTTGAAGTCACCAGGAATTTTGAATTTTCTCCTTATCTTTCCTGCAAGCATTCCTGTTCCCTCTCTTAGGAGGTAAAAAAGGAATCTACCCTTTCAAGTGATGTTACTGATGACTAAGTGGGGAACATAATCCACATGAGTTGGTGCTGGACCTCAATTTGGGCCTTTGGTGCTGAGAACATATTGCAGTCGTCATCCTCTGTGACTAAGATCTCAAAATCGTCAGAAATATTTTTGTCTTCCAGCAAAGTACCCAAGATATGATGATTTTATTGGTTTTTGTTTGTTTGTTGTGCTCTTGAAAGCTGGCATGAAAGCTGATTCCCTCCTCACTGGATTATTGTTGCAAAAGCCCAATCTCCCTTCCCACTGCACTGCTCTCATTAAAGCCAGCTCGGGCTCCTCCTTGGCTCATGTCTTTAGCTGCTCATGCGATTGCTGAAAGTAAGTGGATATAATGTTGAATTTCCCTCACAGGGGATCAAAGCATACTGAAAACATACATAAAATTGGGGTAGAATGGAGTGGAAAAACAATGAGTCAAATTGAAACCAACAGGAATGAACCACCACTATTCCCACTGGTAAATGCAGAACGTCTGTGTGAGTTCATTTCAGGTCACATCCATGTGAAACACACCTGTGTTTTTAAAACATACACCAGTAGTATTTATGGGCATCTCTTCTCCCAAACAGAAGTCTGTCTTCAGGACCAAACCAGTAACTTCTGGGGTTTACATTTTTTCATTTTCAGTTTTAGGTTGAGCATTGGCTGAAGCGAATGACCAGTGTGCACATCCATCCAAAATTTAAGGAATTTAAGGAATGTTGACCATCCAAAATTTAAGGAATATGTCACTGTTAAAAGTACAATCCTCATTCACCAGTTGATTTATTTTGGAGGGGAAAAGGTTTGCTTCTCCTTCCTACAGACATTGGGAACATAACAGACATTTTTTACTGTGAGGTAGGTTTTGGTTTTTTAGCTGTCTCTGCTAAAAGCAAATGTCATTTAAGGAGAGTATTTTTCTTGCTTAAGAGCATTGTTTAAACTCTGGTTTGGCCTCTTTCTTTTTGGTTCACTGGTGTTTTTTGAGCTTCTGGACTCCTGTTCAAAGTTTAAAGAACAATAACCAGTCAAATGTAAAATAATGTCAATTGAATCAACCTATGACTCAACAGTCAACCGAGTCATCCTGGACCTGCACCAAATGGACTGAGGCCAAAACCTAAAATTGGCATGCATCCCTGTCCCTCTTCTCCATAGATCTCCACTGAAGCAGAGCCCAGGGTGCAACGTGCTGGTTAATATTCCATAATAAACTGCTCCACGTGTAAATGTATGTTTCTCATTGACAAAAACCATGAGGGCATGTTGTGCAAGGCTCACCTGGACGGAGGAGGAAATGGGGTTTGTGCACCGAGGAATTCACCAGCTTCAGTTTCTTCAGTATAAGTTCCTCTCTGAGCAGGGCTTCCTGGAATGGCTGGAGAAGGAATTAAGGAAGGAACGTTCCTTTCTGCTTCTCTTACCCTCTCTTCATCTTTCCTTTCTCCTCTTCTTCCTCCTCTTCGGAATTAAGGTTTTATTTCTACTCATTTATTTGTGTTTATTGAGTTGTATTGCTTTTAATTTCTTTCTTTATATTTAATTTTTATTGTTATTGTTGTAAAGCAGGAATTAGCTCTGCAGTGCTGCTAAAAGCACAAACTTGTGGGTAAGTGTGTGTGTACAAATTCATAAAAATCCACCTCTGGACCTCTGTTAGAGGGTTCTACTGGCAGCAGAGTAGTTTCAATTTTGTTCTGTTCTTTCAGAATAGCAGAAAGGAACTTTCTGGTTACCAGTCTAAATTTATTTATAGCTTTGTGACTATTTACTTGACTATGGAAGGATTATCCTGCAGATTTGGGGCTGTTCAGCATGGCAAAGGTTCCAGGGAGACCGTGGAGCCCCTTCCAGTGCCTAAAGAGGCTCCAAGAGAGCTGGAGAGGGACTTTGGACAAGGGCCTGGAGTGACAGGACAAGGGGGAATGGCTTCCAACTGCCAGAGGAAAGGGTTAGATGGGATATTGGGAAGAAATTCTTCCCCGTGAGGGTGGTGAGGCCCTCCACAGGTTGCCCAGAGAAGCTGTGGCTGCCCCGTCCCTGGAAGTGTTCAAGGCCAGGTTGGATGGGGCTTGGAGCAACCTGGTGTAGTGGAAGGTGTCCCTGCCCGTGGCAGAGGGTGGAATGAGATGATCTTTAAGGTCCTTTCCAACCCAAATCCTTCTGTGATTATATGATTCTGTTGCAGTTTAGTTTAATCTTTTACTGCCTTTCTTGCAGTACCATTAATATTTTTCCATGTACGTTAGAATCAGCTTTCCAGATGTCTCTCCTCCTTTCCAGCAGCATCATTTTGGCAGCCTGCATACAGTCCTGTGATTGACACAAGCACTATACATGGCTCACACTGAGGTCATTAATGGAACAAGTCCTGTTAAATATTTTAAGTTCAGTTCCTCTGATACAACATTAATGTGTGTTGGAGTTAAGGGGTCAGATCCTTTTCCGATATATGCTGACTATGTAGGATGAGCCAAAATGCTGTGGCTGGTGTGAGCTCATGGGTCTGTTCTAATAACCACGGAATATCTGGTGCAGGAGTTCTGCTGTTGCTGAATTCAGTGTGTCGGCATGTGGAATTAGTGTGTTAAAGGGTCTGTGTTAAGACAATAAAGTTTTGAAGGGTATATTGGCTCTTGGTTAGTTCAGAAAACTAAGAAACTGCTTCCAAGACAGTGTCATAAATGTAAAACACACCTCTGGGGCTGCTGAGATCCAAAACAGAAATCACAGAATCACTGAGGTTGGAAAAGACCAATCACCACCTTGTCAACTGGACCAGAGCACTGACTGCCACGTCCAGTTGTTCCTTGAACACCTCCAGGGACAGTGACTCCATCACCTCCCTGGGCAGCCCCTTCCAGTGCTTGATAACCCTTTCCATGAAGAAATTCTTCCTGATGTCCAACCTAAACCTCCTCTGGCACAGCTTGAGGCCATTTCCTCTTGTTCTGTCCCTTGCTCCCTGGGAGCAGAGCCCGACCCCCACCTGGCTCCACCCTCCTGTCAGGGAGGTGGAGAGAGTGAGAAAGTCCCCTCCGTGTCTCCTTTTCTCCAGGCTGAGCCCCACCAGCTCCCTCAGCCGCTCCTCATTCTGTATTCACAGATTGAGTGGACCGGAACTGTTTCACGGGGTGCGCTTAAAATAAAAAAAAAAATCTGATTCTACTCAAGATTTTTGCACTGTATTCTACAGGGTGCATTAGTCTTCCAGCTGTCCTAGTTCGGGTGCACCTCAGTCTGTGAGCACCGAATGTGTACCTGCGCATAGGGAGCAGGATGTGTCTGCAGGATTGAGTTCTTGAAGGGCCGGTTTTAGAAGATTCACAGCCTGCCTGTAAATATGTATAGATCAAATGCATGTGTCATCCAGCAAAACATAAAGAATTTGAGAGACTCAGGAGGATTTTATTCCATATTCTTATGTAAAGTTTTTATTTAAGTATAAAGGTGCTGGCTTCTGTCTGGCTCTATTTTTGCTTCCTCTTCATTTAAGGAAGCAAGGGTGCACAATGAAATTTTAAAAAAAAAGAAACAACACAAAGCTTTGGAAAAATATGCCTGAATTGATTCATATAGAAATGAATTCTACCCTTGAAGGTAAGACTTTTTGGCTGCTTTACTGGAGCACTGTAATAAATATAAAAGTTTAGAACACATAATTTAATTATCATATTCTGGCCATAAATGCTTTAGGTCTGTAGTACATTTGAAATCCCAAGAGTTCTGGCTGAGGTTGCAGCTGCAACATCAATTACCATTTATCCATTCCAAGAAAGCTTTGCCTGTGCCCTTGAAACCTTTACGTCCTGGAGAGTATCCAAACGGGAACAAGGCGTCGCGTCGCTCCGTTCGTGCTCCGTTCTCCTCCTGAGCAGCTCCAAGATGGGAGCGGACGCCATTTCATGGTGGGTCCTCGGTGCCGATGGCTCTGGAGCTGCCAGCGGCTCCTCCGAGCCCGCCTGGCACTGCTGTGTTGGTTCCAGAGAGCTCTGAGTCACCTGTGTCTCCTCGGCGGGTTTGGGAATAGACGTCGTGCAGGCTTGGAGAGAGATGGAAGCGCCCAATGGCCGTGGGGAGCCCCGCTGTGTCCCACGGTGGGTTTGCTCCATGCAGTGTGTTGGGAATCTCCACAAACTCCATTTCTGATTCTGTGCTGTTGGTACTTGCCTGTGCTCTCTCACCATTTATTTTTATTTAACAGAGTATTGATTGATGAGACATGAACTGGGAGTGCTCGGAACAATAGTCCCTGCAGCCTGTGCTGACCAGGACAGACATCAGCTCCCCGGGAAGCCTGTTCCCAACAACATGTGTTTGGCACTGAAGCACCACTCAACTAAGGGAATTGCTGTCTCTGCCTCTCCAGAGTGGCCAGTGGTGTCAGGCATTACATGTTGGGATCTCTGTGTGTCCAGTGTTCCTCTCCTGGGAGTGTGTGTGTCCCTTCTCCAGCATCCCCAGCCTGATGTGATCACTGTGCTCCCAAAAGCTTCCCAAGAGCCCTTGGGAGTGGAGGCTTGGGCTCAGGACTGGCAAGGGGAAGGCAGGACTTCCTGTGCATTCAGAGCCTGTGTGTACTGAGTTTTCTAGTTAAATACCATTTAGTCATATACTTAAGGAGAGCAGAGCTTATGTTTGCAATACAGGTACTTAAGACCTCTGGATTGTACAGGGATCAAACCCCACCAGTGCCAAGATATGACTAGTTTGACAGGAAAGGTATTAATTTCAATTCATTTTGTTTGCCAATAGTGTATTTTTATACATAAAATCCTATTTAAAGGATAGATGTAAAGCCTTTTCTTTGTGTGAACTGAAGTCACTTTTTTGTCCTGAACTCAGTCTGGATACTTTGGTCAAGGTCCTTGTTAGGATGTACCTGTGCTGTTGGAAACATAAGCAGAACCGTGTTGGTGTTTGAGGTGAATGTACAGAACCACGAGTCCTACAGCTTTAGTTGTATGAAGGGATGATAAAATGTGTGTTGTGCAGATGGAGGGTAATTCTGAGACTTTGCTGCTTTAGGAATGTCTCATATTTTAATTTCTTCTCTGAGTTAGAATCCCAGTACTTTGTTGGCAGGATCATTTACCGTGATGGTGTCAGGAGGAGGCACAGCGGTACCTGCCCCTCCACCTGCCCAGCAGGTGCTTTTCTGCCTTGAGTTTCTGTCTCCAGCAACGAAGGAAATTTGGCCATGGCCTTCCAGAGTGACACATACCTCATATTGCCTTATCTTGGCTGTGTCATAAACATGTTGCACAAGATGAGACCGTTAGTTCAAAATCTGGTTTCCTGGCTTATCGGGGTTTTTTTAATACAGTGTTTATCTGGGTGTGTGATAAAGGAAACGGTGTTAATCGTCCTGGCTCTCAGAGCAGCTGGAAACCAGGCATGCTGGGGGGTTTTATTTACAGGCTTTGGTTAAATACTGTAATCCAGAGTAGATTTTTAATTTATTTGGCATCGTTGAGGACATGCTTGTCATCAAGATCAGCACTTCCTACCAAAGCAGTCTAGGTCTCCATTTTAAATATGAAACAGGAGAGAAAACTGAAGAATAGATGGGTCTGTAAGGAAGTTGTTTGGAGGGTGGGTTTATGGGTGCTGAGTGCTGTTAGCACCCCAAGATGCCTTGGCTCGGAGTCCATGACCACGTGTTTAATGCCTCTGACGGTCCCTGTGTGTCCCCTCAGTGGCACCTGGCCACACCGGGGTCTGGCTCTGTGTTTGCAGAGCTCACAGGCAGCCTGGAAGGAAAACAGGGATTCTTACCAATTTTCAGTCTCTTTACACTGAAGTAAGAACGTTGCAAGAGACAGAAGAAACCAGTGGTTCAGCTTCTCAGCAAAATGAATTTTTGGAGTTATTTTCAATTGGCAAACACACTTCTGTTTTAATAGTCATGACAAGTCTAGTGTCAACAGCCTTGGTTTAAAATTCTTTCCTGCTTGAACTGAAAACTACTTTCCTGCCTAAGTGGGTATAAATAATAATTAATAGTTTCTCTAGTTAATGAAGAAATAAATAAGCAATTCAAAAAATGTAATCAGTTGGTATCCGCAGCCGAGTGTTTACATTGTTCTCATTGCTGGAAGATAAGGAGGAGGCCCAGCTGGCAATGACATTGAAAATGGTTTCTTTACTCTTAGTTTGGTGATACCACTTACACCGCTAAGTAACTGCCTTTTCAGGGTATGTTCACTCCTGAGGTGAGTTGTGCTGCAGAGCCAGGACGTGCAGTGGGCTGTGTTTTGGGGTCTGGGTGTATCAGGACTGAAGGAAACTCAGAGATTTGAAACACTAGATTAGAAATAGGAGTAAAATGAATAGCCCTATCAAAAGCCTAGTCAAAATAAATATAGTAAAATTCTGAGCTGTTTCTGCCCGTCCTAGACATGCTGCATTCATTGTTTTCCTTGGAGGTGGCACTTGAGCATGAACAGCATTTTCTTACAGGTGTGTACGAGCCAGTTGCAGATGTTCCGAGTTTGTAATTTCTGACAGCACCAGGGTATATTTTAGTAGTCTCTAACTCTGAAAAAACCTTCCATTATGCATTTTCTCTGAAGTTCTTTTTGTTAAGGGTGACATTTGCTAAGCTGACGGCTCCTCTTTGACTGGCAGCCTCCAGATTTCCTGAGCTGCTGCTGCTCCTGCTCTGCAGCTTGCAGCCATTTTCCTTAAATGCAGACAGTTTTTAACCAAGTCCTCTTTCTGTTGCACACGTGTAACTTGTTGTTGGTGCTAATTTAATTCACATTTTTAAGAAGACTTTACCCTTCACCAGAACTGTGCTCGGGCAGGGCACATTTTGGGCAGAATGTGATCCAGGCTGATTATCCCAAGCTTTCGTGTGGTGGTAAAAAGAGTTGCAGGTTCTAGACTGTAAATGACCGGTGATTTTGGTCTAGCTCGCTTGAGTTGTTTTCCATAGAATCATGGAATCCCAGGATGGTTTGGGATGGAAGGGACCTTAAAGCTTATCCTGTTTCACCCCCTGCTGTGATCAGGGACATCTTCCATTGAACCACGTTGCTCTGAGCCCCATCCAACCTGGCCTTGGACACTTCCAGGGATGAGGCAGCCACAGCTTCTCTGGGCAACCTGTGCCAGGGCCTCACCACCCTCACAGCGAAGAATATCTTCCCAACGTCTAATTTAAACCTAATCTTGAAGCTTCAGGAGTTCTGTGACTTTCCTTTTAACAATGCAGAGTAGCAGGAAGGGAGTGTGGTGGTCCCTGTCCCTTCTGTCTTGGCTGTCACAGCCTGGCCAGGGACTGAGGTGCTGGAGTGACCGACTCGCCCGGCCCTGGGACTGTCCCATGTGGGAAGATGAGGGACCTGTGGGAATGGAGACCCCGAGACAGGAAAACCTCCCACCACCATAAACATTACCACACCTGGCTTTAGTGCAGTTTGACCCTTGAGCTGGGTTTGAAAGTCTCTGGTGAATGATTAACACCAAAATGGCTTTAGTTAAACAACTTGATTTCTGCAGAGCTCGTTACCGGGGCTGCATCTTCGTTAAGGTTTTCCATTTTAACCACTTTATTAAGGCTTTCCATTTTGCCCCCATATGTTTCCTTGACTGGAAATGATAACTACATCTTTACAAATAAATAAAATCAGATTGTATATAAATAGTTTTGAAAGTACGTGGGAATGGAACCCACATCACAAATAATACCTTGCCTCTCAAAATAAAATTTCATCAAAATTTTTGCAAATTTGGAACCCTTAAAATTAGGAGGTTTTTTCCCTCTCTCATCTTTCGTGCTTGATAGTTTGGTAGGTTTTTGTTGCATTTAAACCCATTTCTGCAAATACTGCAAGGTAGCTTTTCTATTATATTATCTCAGAGCGTAATTTCCCTGTCTTACCTCTTCCTTAGGAAGTGGTTGTTTGTCTTTTACTGCATATAGCTTTATTAGTAAAATACTTGTATTAAACATTGCTCTAGTTAGATGTGGCTCTTGCAGGAGCCCTTGTGCACTGTAATCCCTCCTGGTTGTGTTTTACAACCAGGGGTTGTTGGTGGCTGGCAGTTCTCCACATGGTTAGTAAATATTGCCCTTATCTGATACAGCCAGGCTGGGAAGATATGCCAGGAGCCCGGATTAGATTGCTGGCTACTGCTTTATTAATCAATGTAATAATTTATTTTTAGTTTTCTTAGTCATATCATCTGTTTTCTTTCTCATATTACATTTTCTTTGGTGCTGGTACAGAAAATGAGCCCTGTTTAAAAATTAAAGGTGATTGAAAAGTTTCATTGGAATATGTTTGGCACTGCCATGGTTTCCCTGACAGCTGATGAATGTTTCCTTTAAAATGCTTTTGTCAGAAATTTGAGAGGTATAAAGGGTTTTATTTTTGTATCTAAATTAGCTGTCTTCAAAATTATACCTAGAAAGATGTTTCCATCTTATTCTGCTTTTAATCATTTTAGTGAAGCAAAGTTTTCAAGTTATATATTCCTTATTTAAACTCATAGGCTCCCAGCCTATACTTCAACGCTTAGTCTGAGGTTTTTATTCTAAGAAAAGGAGCTACTGGGCCTAAAATTTAAGAGAAAATAAGGCATCTTAGAGTAGCTCTTGACTGGCCAGTGATTACTGATTGTGGAAGGGGGGTTGTTTGGTTTTAGGGTAGGTGTTGGGGTTTTTTAGTTGGGATTTTTTGCATAGGACACCACAAAGTGAAGAAACAATTCAATTCCTTTTTCCAAATGGATCAGTAAGTGGTGGGGGGGAGGAAACACACGAAAGAAGCAAGTAGTGTATGTATCACATGAAAGGAAGCAAACCTCCATCCTTACAGTGTTCATTCCTAGAGGTCTCTGCACTTGAGGAAGGCAGACGTGCTGGGTACAAATCAGGATGAGTGTGTAATTAAAGATGCATGTTTGTAAGGACATCAAATAGAGGGAACTGGGTTGAATTACATTCCACCATGGCTTGGATGCTGAGGGGTGGATTGTGCAACCGTAGGGTTTTATTAGATCTTTCTGTTCTTTAAAAGAAGACAAATTAATTGGAAAACCCAGCAACGCCATCCCATGGCTCATAAACAGGGATACAGTCCATCAGTGAGCTGACAGACATGCTGATGGTGGTTATCAGCCTCTTGGTAGAGTAATAGAGGAGAAGTGCTGCAGCATTCCACAAATATTTTCTGAATGCAGAGGAGCAATGTGACAGATTTGAGCTCCATTCCAAGTTCTGGAAAGAAGCCTTCTTTCCTTTGGGAAAAGAGAGGCCTTTTTCTTCCCTTCTTCCTCAAGGCTCACTCATTCTCCTTTATTCCCACTGCCAGCCTTTCCTGTTGAGGCCTTTGCACCACCCTTGTCCTGCTCTCTTCTTCCCACTGCTCTTCTAGGATACTGGAGCTGTTGCTGTGTCCCTGTCCAGTGTTTTCTTTTCTGCTCAGCCTTCTACTCTGACTGAGACACAGCTCAGCTCCTCCCTCAGCTCAGACACTGTTTTTTAGGGGGATGTACCCTACATGTACCCTGGGTCTTTGCCTACCCGTGCTCTCACAGTTTTTCCCCTAACCCAAGTAATTTTCACTTTTCTCTGCCTTCTGGTTCCATTTTTGTCAAAGTGAGGACTTCATTGACATGTTTATTCTGGTTTGACTTTGATCCCTCTGTATTTGAGTGGGAGCATTCCTTTTCCTTGTCTTTTTATTGCCTAAATCCCTCTCGGAAAGAACAAACATGATGGCAAAGTCCTTTGAATTGCTAGATGGGCCATTTCTCAGGTACTGTGGGGTTGGGACATATGGACCTGTTCAAAAGCAGAGCCTCCCAGGTGTTGAAATGTTCTAATTTGGGCTGGAATTTAAGGTTTACGTGAATGTTTGAGATCTGTGGGGTTTTTGAAATGTGTGACCAAATCTGGTCAGACTTTCTTGAGGAGAGGAAAAGGAATTTTCCATGCAAAAGCTAGCCCACATGCAAATGTTAAGCCCACACTGGGGAACGTGGATGGTCTGGAGAGTTTCCAAGGAAAGGCACCAAAGTCTTTAAAAAAGTGTCATTTTTCTAGCTTCATCTGGAGAGTGGCTGGAACCCTGGGGAACAGGATTTTCTGTGAAAAGCATTTTAAGTGAAGCAGACGGTATAGAAATTGCATTTTAGGAGTTTAAAACTCTGTTGGAAATGACAGAATCACAGAATGGTTGGGGTTGGAAGGGACCTCTGGAGATTATCCAGACCAACAGCCCTGCCAAGGCAGGGTCACCTGGGGCAGGTGACACAGGAATGTGTCCAGGTGGGTTTGGAATGCCTCCAGAGAGGGAGACTCCACTCCTTCCCTAGGCAACTGTTCCAGTGCTTTGGAGGCCCTCCATTGAAAGCCTCCATGGAAAGTTCTTCCTCACGTTGAGGTGGATAAACTCAACAGTCTGGGCTTTACAGGAGGTGTGGGGCAGCCTCCGGTGGGCAGTGCTGTGGTTGGGGCTGTAGCTCAATAAGATCAACCTCTGAACTCTGGCCCAGCACTGCTGGCTCAGCCCTGAGGATTAGGAGCAGCTCCAGGGTGATTACGGTGGAATGTTTGTTGTTCTAACGGGGATTTATTTTTTTTCTTAACGAACTAACCCTTCGTTTGTAGCTGGGCTGTGTGTACATTGGAAAACCAGGCCCTGATGTTAGGAATGTATATACATTCTTCTCCTAAACTGCTGCGGTGAAGCGATCACTTGTTACTGTGAATATTTATCAGTATATGGCCCAACTTGCACAGCTTCTTGCATAACAGGATCCCAGTAGAAAACTCAGTGATGGTGCTGGAAGCGGAGCCCTTGTGCAGACTGCGGGGAATGTGACAGTAATGGAAACAAGATGGAGTAGGAACGTGTTTTAAGAGTCAATTTTAAGGGCCGGGATAATTGTGCAAGAAACTTGGCTTCAGAAATGTGTAAGGGAAGGAATCTTGACCCAGCCAAATAGGCCATGAAAAATCCATACAGTTTTCCTTAGGTTTTACAGAATTTCTTGTTTAACTCATGCAGAGTCTGGTGCACTTTGTGTGCAGAACTGTCCCACTGGAGGGTGAGGACAAGCCATTTCTGCAGGTACCAACGTTGTGTTTGCCTCTATCCCGTAGATCTTAATGAAGTACTTTTCTGCTTTGTTTCAGCCCTGGAATGAGATCAGATGTAAGCTCCTCTCCGTCCACAACCTCAGCAACTACGGGACCACCTCCCAAGCTCTGTCTGGTGTGCTCCGACGAGGCCTCCGGGTGCCATTACGGTGTTCTGACATGTGGCAGCTGCAAAGTGTTCTTCAAAAGGGCAGTGGAAGGTAGGCCATGCTTTGATGAGTTTGCTGTTTAAAGATGTGAAATCCCTGCACGTATCATCCACGTTCAAACCATTAGATCACTGATCTTGTCATAGTAAATCACATTGATAATGGTGCATTATCCGAAGCGTGGGTTCCATTCACACTGATAAAATGCTCCCATTCACTCCATGTAAAAGGATTTATTGTTGTCTTGGCTTTTGTCTGTTTCATGTTCTTTCACTGTTGTTTTTGTTTATTTGTCCCGGTTTTATACAGATATTTGTCTGTGTGCATTAGATTTGTAAAGTTTGTGATTTTTCATTTGAAGGTTAGCTGGTTTGTATAGGAGATTGTACGTAAAATCTTGGTAAATCTGTTGTGTGTGAGGTTGTGGTATTTTGCAGTTTTTCTTGTAAGCACTGTTGGTTGAACTGCATCCATGTCCCTGTGTGAGTTGCAAGTATCTGGGTAACAGGGACATGTGTGTGGTTTTGGAGGATTAAGATTTCTGACTAATCACAGGGAGAAAATCAATGTAGAAACTAGAGATGATGGAAAACTAAATGTGAATAAGGGCTCAGTGATTTTGGGGCTGCATCAGTAGCTATTTTGTAACAGACTAGGTTGTACCTCAGGGTGTGTGACTCTTGGCTTCAATATCAGATGCAGTTAAGTTGGAGCATATTCCCAGTGTCTCTTAAAGGATGGTGATTCCTGAGTTATGAATAAGAATGTCATTATTAGTTACACCCTCCAGGGTTTCCTGTCTTGTGCCTTCCTCGTGCACCAGACTCATTTTGTGCTGACATTTTGGTAATCTGGGATGTCTGGAGAAGAGAGAAGGCTGTTTGATAAAGACATCATTCAGTCTTTAGAAGCAGCACTTTCCCCCAGTTCCCAGCTCAGTGGATGCCATGGGGAGCTCTGGGGAGCTCTCAGAGGGATCAGAAAAGTTCACATGACAGTTTTTGCCTGTCACAAGGGGAGGGATGTCGGCCCTGGGGGAGCTGAAGCTGTTCTGAAGTATAACGAGGCAACGGGAGCTCAAGTGCAAAGCACTTTATTTAAAGCAAATAATCATCTGTACCTTTGATTAAAATCAGGTCACTGGAGATCCCTCAGGAGATATATTATATGGCATCTGGATACGTGGCATAGCCATGGTTTTGCCTGTTCTCAATCTTAAGTAAATCGGAAAAGTATTGATACAGGAAAGAAGCAACGCAGTGATTCCTTCTGATCAGTGATGCAACTTGACTTATCATATATCAACTGTATTGGTATAAAATGTAAGCAAGCTTGTGGCTGAAAAATGGCAATCAGATCCTCGAGGCTTACTCTGCTTCCATTTTTATTATTCCACGAATTATCCCACCCTTCACAGGATCACAGAATCGTTTAGGTTGGAAAAGCCCTCCAGGATCATAGAGTCCAACCTTTTACTGGTTACCACCTTGTGAACTGGACCATACCAGGAAGGATTAAGCACCCTTAATCCTTCCATGAGATATCATGGATGTTTTCAGGAGCCCTTCCAGGATCTGTTAGTCTTAGTCTTCACTTTAAGGAACAAATAATTTGCTCTTGTCTTTTATAGGCATTTTTTTTATTAGGAACACATGTGAAAGGAATTTGTTTCTGCAATATCCTTTTTATTAGTAGCTGCCAGGCACCTGTTAGTATTCAGATCAAGCTGACTCTGCACACTGGTTATCCAACCTTTAGCCAAAGCACTTTTTTCCACCTTTACCTCCAGGCCTGTGGACTGTGACAGAAATAATCACAGAAACTGAAAGTGTCAGTGTCTAGAAAGTCCATGTAAAGTGTATTCCTTTCAGCAAAGAATAGAACTAGAGAAGAGGGAGGATGAAGGTGAGACAGCAACTGTATATTTATGCACAGTTCTTCACACAAACAGGCCTTCAGAAACCCAGAGAGGCCAGAGATCTTGTTTTAGCCCTGATTTTCATGCTGTTTCAGAGTCTAGAGCCCTCGTGATTGAGTTTCTCCTGTCTCAGAACCAGCCCTGTTCACCTCCCAACATGTTATCCCAATACACCAACCTGGATTTTCACCGCTCCTCCCACGTCCACTTGGAGCAGATCCTCACACCTCCCTCCACTGCAGATTCCCCCAACACCTCTCCTTCCTGCTGTGCTCCAGATTAGCCCTGTTCGTCAGCAGTTTTAATTCCATCTTCCAAAGTCCTTTGTCTGCAATTTCTAACCTTTTTATAGGGCTGATGTGCTCAAACGAGCAAGGAGTCATTCAGTGCCTTAGGGCATCAGAGACCCCGACACCGACAGCTGCTGCAGGCAGTGTGACGTGGTGGAATAGCCAACCTCTCTGTAAAATGCCCCAGTGTGCCCCAAATCCCCTTGGAAACATCTCCATTGGCTCACTGCTGGTTTTTACCAGAGTATTTGTGAAGTATCTTTGGGGTTTGAGCAATGAAGAGAACTGAAGCGTGGTCCTTTGGCACGTCCTCTGGGCAGCACTCAGGCATGGAGATCAATTTCCCTTCATTTTCCCACGAGATGTTCACGTGGTAAGAAGGCTTTAATATAATGTAAGTCAAAGAAATAGTGTAGCTTGCCCCCAGAAAAGGCAAGAATAGTTGAGAAGTAAACAGAAGAAACCAAACCTTCATGGAGAGGAGCCCCTTTGTTCGGAATAAAATGGAGCAACCGCTCAGGAAAATCTTCACCTGAAGTATCTGCACTGTTGGGTGAAACTGTGGTCTCATCAAACATCTTTGAGAGACAGGGAATTGTGGTCTCTGCTCCTCTGCAGTGCTGACAAATTGTCATCAGTTTATATTTCATGTGTGTGTACAGATATGTTTCTTTATATGTATTAGGGTTCTAATGGCAAACAGAATGGTGAGTCCTGGATCTGCTGTCTGAGTTGATTAAATACAAAGATTACACAAGGGTCAGGAAGGCTCCTTTTCCCCAAACAGAAGAGGTGGGAGAGTTCATTCAGAAAAATGTTCAGAGCTTCCTTGGAATATCAACTTGAGACACTTCATGGGATAAGTTTGACCAAAGCCATAGGAATAGACTCTGCGTGCCCATAATTTTCACAGCTGACTTGAAACAAATACCTTATCCAGGCTGTTTTACTGTGAGAAGACTCTTGAACTCTGTTGTTAGTAACTCTGTATTTGGAAAATACATTTGTTTCTCACAATATTGTGCTGTCATGACTTTGCAATATGGTGTAAAAGCCCAGGCTGCAGCTTTTTGCCCTCTGAAGAAACATATTTCCTGATCCCTCTCTGGGAGAAGGATCTATCCTTTAGTGATACCTTTCCCTTAGTAAGTTATATTGAGGCATTTGGTCATATAATTCAAATAACTAAGAATATATACTCTTCTGGTTCCATGCCCTTAACAGCTAAGAAATAGTTACTTAATTTCTCTAGTTCAATTTGTGTTTTTAGGGTCACTTTTGCTCTAAATCTGTGAATCGAGAAAAATGTCAAAGAACTTGGTTTGTCTGGGTCAGGCTGCAAGTTAAACAAGGAGAAAGTTTCATGACTTTCAAACTGATGAAGCTGAGTCTGTTCTCTGTAGAAATCTTTCCAAGTGTATTCTCAAGATGTGTTTGTGAATGTTATTTGTATCTCTTGTCAGACTATTTAGAGAAATGGGAAACCTGCTGTAGAAGAAAGATTTGGTAAATGTAAGGGAAAAACAGTTTTAAAAATAGAAGTTGCCTGATACTAACAAATTAAAAATAGGATTTTGAACTAAATTTATTGGCTTCAGGGTCTAATTATGAGAAATCTGTTTGGATACATGAAATCAGATGTATATTGATATTTTTGCAAGACATGCAGTACAGTAGGTAAAGGTCTTACATCGTCTCCAGACCCTTAATGACTGAAAGGATGAATGGCTTCTGCTACTGCTCTACTCGGGGAGCTTATAGTTGTTTTGTTTTTGTGCACACAGGGCAGCACAACTACCTGTGTGCTGGGAGGAACGACTGCATTATTGACAAAATCCGGAGGAAAAACTGCCCGGCGTGTCGCTACCGGAAATGTCTGCAGGCTGGCATGAACCTTGAAGGTAACCATGTGTCCACATCCCTGCTTTGGGTTGGAATCCTGCCCAATAAAGGCCAGGCTGCTAATGAAGCAAGGATTGGAGCAGCACTTTAATATGTTAAAAGCAAGTGCTGCATTTCATGAGCATTTTAATGAGAGGCAGGAGGTTGTTGTGCTATTTCTCCTGTCTGTGCTCAGTTGCTCTGTCTGTCGGTGTGTTCAGTAGAAGTGAGTCATACACACAAGCCAGGGTTGTTTTTTGTTCCTGTCAGCACATATATATCTCGTTGCTTTTTCATGGAATCTGAGACAGGAGAGTTCTTGGGGAACACCTGGAGGGAAATTAAACACCTGTAGGGAGATGTGCTTTCTGCCCATCCTCACTCAGAAGAGTGAATTGACACTGAAATCACAGAGAAGAGGGGCAGGAGTGGGGATTATATCTTCAAACTGAAGAAAATGGAAGTATTTTTGTTGATGCTGTGGATTCTTCCTCAATATCTGTCAAAATCTCTCTAGGAAAGGTCAGTTAAGTAAATAAATTTAACATACCAGTACATAGTTGTTCTCTACTGAGTCCTCAATGGCTTGTGAGAATCTGAAGGCCATGTCAACTAAGGATTTAGCAGCAGTTGTAAAATGGCATAAAACACTTTTATTAGTGTCAGCTACATTTTATGCTTGCTATTTTTCCCTGAGCAGCAGAGATTAACACAGTACTTCCTAACACAGTTATCCATGTGGTACTTGTATAATGAAAATTGTCAGATAAAATGAAAATGTCAAAAAGATATTTGTCAGCTCCCAAGGATGAACAGAATTCCATTTCAGTCAGTGATAATATCCTTTGGTAAGATGTAAGTGGTGAATTAAGTTAAAGAGATAGATGAAGCACATACTGGAGTCCATGTTAGCACGTCCTTTCTTCCTCCTCTGCTTCCAACCTCCTTCAGCAGGACACAGCACAAGGTTTTCTGTGCTGCAGGTGCTTCTACCTGCCCCTTCCTTCAGAGCAGAGGGAACAAAGCCGATGGTCTGAAATGCTCTGTGACCCACTTACAGGCACATCCCCTCCTTCAGGATGGAGATTTGCTGGAGGAAGGGATGTTGCTGCTCGGTTTGTTGAGGTGTTACCATGATCCGTGTGCAGGATGGGAAGGTACAGCCAAGATCTACAATAGTGAGTTCTAAAATAAATCGCTAAAGCACATGAGGTCATCAGTGAGTGTCTCCCAGGAGCTGGATTTAGGTTTTGGGCACTCCCAGTGGGCTGGACCTTACACTTCAGAGATCAGAGCCTACTCTGGGTACCCACTCCGGACAGGTCACTGCCCTGCTGGGGCTGGTGTGACCGGGAGCAAGGGCAGGGAACAGCAAAGACTGAAGACAGTTTAAATGACACAAAACCCCAGAGTTTTTGCTTTGAGGTGGAAAAGAATGAGTTTTGGTTTAAGGCTTGTTTCTAATTTTTCTCCTCATAGTTGTTTTCAAAATACATGTATGATATTCATGTATTTATTTATATGAATAAAGCACTTTATTAGGTATGGTATTCTGATACTAAGATATAGTACTCTCACAGTAAACCTTCCCTTCCTGCATCAGTTTAAGTAGACACCAATATCGCTGTGTCAGGCTCCAGGACACAGAATCAGAGAATCACAGAATGGTTTGGGTTGGGAGGGACTTAAAACTCATCCAGTTCTACTCCCTGCCATGGACAGGGATATTTCCAGTAGACCAAGGTTGCTCCAAGCCCCGTCCAGCCTAGCCTTGACATGTTGAGTGACCCCTCTGCAGCAAAGAAAATCAAATGGAATGACATCAGATATTTGCCACTTCTCTGCATGTAGGTTGGAGCCCTTCCAGTGTAGTTTGTCTCAATTTTGGCACAGAGAATCCTAGAGAATAGTGAGGTTTTGGAGGATGGAGATTGTTATATAAGTTGCTGGGGAAGGCGGGGGGGGGTGAAGTTTTTATATCTGAGAGGGAAAAGGAGTCTTGAAACTCTGCAACACAAAAATGGAAGAACTTGGAGTAGTGTGAAAGGGTGAAAAACACCCTGAAAACAAGGATTTATGGGACAGATCTGAACAGATGGGGAATAGGTCGTGCAGAAAAGCAAACTGGGAGGCAACATAAAGTGCAGCAGAGACTAAGAAGCAGTTTCTTTTATCTCGTCTATTTTAGGGTCACAGTTCAGAAAGTACTGTTGTTTAAAAGAGAATTAAATTTGCATACTTTTTAGACAGTAATTTCTTTTTGACAAATCCCCTGCTGCATCCTCAGTGCATAAATAATGGTTATAGCAAACCAGTGAGTGATCGAAAGAGATCCCAATATCCAGCTTGTCAGTCCTTTGGCCCCTTGCACTCACCTGATGTGCTGCTGGACTTCTTCTATGAACCTGCCCCAGCACATTTTGGGTATCTCAGTTTCTAATACCTACAGTGGATTGCACTGTTAGGTATTGGGTAGAAGACTAATTATTTTAAAGTCAATAAAAGAATCCTGACCTGCTCCTGTCCTGAGATGAAAATGGCTCCTTCTACCCTAGAAAAATATTACTTGCTAATTTTCTATTGGCCTTTTTTTATCACAGAGTCAGTAAGGTTGAAAAAGACCTCCAAGATCATCAAGTCATCCCTTTGGCCCTACTTATCACCCTTTTCTAGAACTTTCTTTTTTCTTTTCCATGTTTTTTTGGGCATAGGGGCCTGGAAAAAAAATCAAACTATGAAGCTGCAGGTACAAGAGATTTACACAGCAGAATAATGATATTTTGTACTCCAGCCTTTATTTCCTTGAGTTCTCATTTCCGCTCCCACCGTTAATTGGTGTTCCTTGGCACCCTTTCTCTTTGTGATGTGTTGGAAGAAAAGATTTATTGTTAGGTTTTATGCCTGTAAAAAGTTGTCTCATAATTTTTTTGGCTTTTCATGCTGCTTTTTACAGCTAAACTTGGCAATTTATGAGTTTTTTCTGCAGTCTTCACTTGGAATTTATTTCAGATTTTTGAAGGACCGTTTCTTTTTTCTAATCCCATTCCCTGCCCTGCTCTAACTGCAGTGGGCTTATTATAAATCCCAGTTTAGCAGGAAAGTGCCTGGCTGTCCGGGGTGGTGGTGGCAGGTCCATTGCCCACCTGGCTCAGGTGCAGGACCATCTGCCCACGGGGCAGGGAATAGGAAGCCTGTGCAGCCTGGGTGGATGCCAGTCTGTAGGAGGTTGGGAGGGTTTTGTTTGTTTTTAACAGAAAATTCTGGATGTTTTTCTCTCCGTGCTGAGTTTATCTGTGGGGGTTATCTCCTGTAACATGCCCTAAGGAGCTGGGGTTAAATTAGTGGTCTTTTTATATTTGAAAGTAAATTATACAGAAATACATTATCTCAACCTTTTTTTTTTTGTGAGTTACAGCTATATATCTAAGTCAAGACTAGTAACACAGCCTAATAAAAATTCTTGCATAATAATTTGCCTTATCAGATCTATTTATTTTGATTATAATTTTATTAGGCTTTCTGGGCTGGAAATACTCCATCCAGGTGTCTGCAGGAAGCTGAAGGCATGTGCTTCTAAATTTAAGTCAAAGCAGTTCATTTGCTCTTCAGAACATGGATAATGGGACAAAAACCACCAGAATGTGGAGAGGATTTTGGAGCAACCATTTCAAAATTAAGACAATAACAAGAAGCTCTTTGCTCCAAGGAAATAACTGTTGCTATTCCCCCACGGCAGGTTTGGCACATGTGGCCAGCCTACAAATATTTGGGAAAATGCAATTTATACAAGATCTGTAGAGAATTCCTTGTGTTTAGCATTTGGCTTCTGAAGGCCGTGTCATAGCCAGTGGGTCCAGGAGAGAGTTTCATGTGTTGTTACACTGCAGGGTTGGTGATGATGCTGAGAGATTCTGAACGGGTCAGGAGGAACTTTGAATGTGAAACCACATTACGTGATGCTTTTATGGGCTACTGATTTATGTCAGAAGTTTCAGAGAAATCAATTAATTAACTGAGGCACCCGGGGAAAGAACTGGTTTCATTTGGTCTCTGTTAAATAGCGTGTTCTGTGTGGCCGCCTCCATCCAGGAGAGCCAGAGCCAAGCAGGAGACTCCATTATGGACAAGATGCTAATAAAATTGTTGCTCCAAGTTTTTGTAGTTTACAGTTAACATCTCTGTGTGATGTTTTATTTATTTGGCGAGTGGGTTTTATGGTTTAATTACGCAGCAGTGATTTATATGCAGGAGAAACTGGCAAGAGAAAAAGCTCCTCCTGCCCAGCATTTTCAAAAAAAAACACCCTCTTTTCCCTGGCTCAAGAGATCCAGTAATTCCTTACCCATTAAATATGCTTTTTTCCTTTCTTTTGCCTGGTTCCTATACTTAATATCTTCAGGAACTTTTAAAGTCCTGCACATATTTCCAGTGGTAGGATTTGGCTTTGTGTTTTAGGATCAGCCTTGTAAGGTACCTGCGGACATTATTGAACATTTAGAAACAGTAACATAAATGTGACTTTTATTAAAATGTAAAGCAAACTTACTTTCAATGGAGGCTTAATTAGAATTCATGTGAAATTATTTACTTTATGCACAAATGCTGTGAAGGTTTCAGTGGCCTGGTCCCAGCTGCAGGGAGGAGGGAAGCAGCGCTTCCTCTGCTGCATTTTTATCGCTGCGCGGTCACTTTCTATCATCTCACCTGTGACTTACCCAAACTTTCACAGCTCGCAAAACAAAGAAGAAGATCAAAGGACTGCAGCAGGGAAGTGCCACGGGAACACGGGATGCTCCCGAGGCATCCGGGAACAAGAGCATCGTCCCCGCGTCGCTGCCGCAGCTGACGCCGACGCTGGTGTCGCTGCTGGAGGTGATCGAGCCCGAGGTGCTGTACTCAGGATACGACAGCACCCTGCCCGACTCCAGCTGGAGGATCCTCTCCACCCTCAACATGCTGGGAGGGCGGCAGGTGGTGGCTGCAGTCAAGTGGGCGAAGGCAATCCCAGGTAACACACGAATATGTTAATTGCTGAGTGCGGTCTTCTTATTGTACTTAAACTCTGTGTTTGTTTTCTTTCAAAGCTGTACAGATGAAGCTTTAGTAATAACTGGGCTTGTTCATGTCTCAAATACTTCTGGAGTAGAAAAGTAGAAAAAATGCAGATGCAGAAATGTATTTACTGCAGATGAGCTCATTTTCCTTGAACATTTTGACCATTGGATCTTAACGTTCATTTTAAAAGTAATATAGAGAACTATTTTTATTAGCTCTATCTCCACCTTTTAGAGTCACAGAATCACAGAATTGTTTGAGTTGGGAGGGACCTTAAAACTCCATGCCCTGCTGTGGGGAGGGACACCTTTCACTAGCCCAGGTTACTCCAAGCCCCATCCAACCTGACCTTGAACACTTCCAGGGATGGGGCCAACCACAGCTTTTCTGGGCAATAAATAATTATTTCTTGAATATTTTTAGCAAGTCCTCTTGACTTTTACAGACCAGCATTGCTGTGCTGCTTCTCTGGGTCTGTGTTCATGGATGGTTCTTTTTTCACTCCCCTTCACCGTATCTGCAGTTTTTTCTTGACTGGGAATAGGTGTTTGACTGTCAAATTCCAGGGTGGAAGTCAAGGTGTTCATTTTCTCCCCAGCTCTGTAGCAGCACAGTTAAATGGACTCTTACCTGGGGAACGGGGGAGGTTTGTTGCTATTTTGGCTCCCACCTGAAGACACAGTTAGACACGGAAGAAGTGATGTCAGATCTCAACCTAGGACATAACACATGGCATCTGTCTCGGGAGAGGCCAGGGCCAAGGATAGCTGAAGATCTGTTTATTCCTACAGAACAAAGACCAGTGTTTGTCTCCCTCTCACTCGTGTCAGTACTGTTACCTACCTGTTCTCAGAAACACTGGCAGAAACACCTCCATGACGCATGTGTTGCCCAAAAATAACATCACAGAACCGGTCTGCCAAAAAAAAAAAAAAAAGGAAAAAGAGTCTGATAATGAGATTTATGAATCATAATAGTGCCTCTTTGAACAGAGGAAATAAATTAACAGTGAGAAAGAAAGGCTGGAAAACTCAAATATATCTGTGTCCAGCAGATATGTGACTGGAGAGGTTTGTGTGTGTTCTAGTTGTTCTCGTGGTGATTGGTCACAAGTTGGACTTGATGCCCTTGGAGTTCTTTTAGAACTTCAGCGATTCTGTGTCAGGGCTGTTCACACTGGGAAGTTACACGGGATTAGCTCAGTCTGCTCTAGGAGAGATTCACATGCACACACTTCCTTCTGGGACAGGTCTTTGGGAGACCATCTGGTATTCCCAAATCCAAATTTAGATTCATTTTATAAAACACTTTTGTGTTCATCGTCTCTGTTGAACGGTTTCCCTAATTAGCCAAGCCCTTCAGGTTAGAGCATATGCTCTCAATGGAAATGCCAGTCTTCTCTTTAATAACTACATTAATAGCAACTATTCTTATCATTGTTATCTCCTTTCTTTTGTTTGCTGAGGTGGTTCCTCATGAGTATTTAATTGTATATCCTGCTCCTGGTTGTAGCCCATCAGCCATGCTGACAGCACGCCAGCATTCCTTGCCAAATCCTTTCGCTGGGATTTCAGAATAACCTTTTCCTGAGGAGGGTTTGAGCACAGATTCAAGGTTTGACCCCATAAGATTGGAATCACTTCGAAACCCTTGGTATTTTTGAAGCAGTACCTGGTTGTTCCTGCTGTCTCCAAAGCCAGGAGCTGTGTTTGAAGCTGTCAGACAAACCAAGTTTGTTCTGTATTCATCTACTGGCTGCTGGCTGTTGGCACATCTTCAGGAAGCAGCTTTTTAGATGTTCTGAGCTCTTTAGATGTCAGATGCTTAATAAAATTAGATAAAATCAACTTGAATTCAGGCTCTAATAATGATTCAGTGTGGCACGATAGATTCCTGCTAAATGTAGGCAGGATCTGATAGGAACTAGTGTTGTAAATCCAAAGCTGCCAGCATTTTCAGACTGTTTGAGGGACCAGTTGTCAGATTTTACCCATTTCCTCCTTGTTAATGCTGCATATGAGATCAGAAGCAGTTAATGCTGGTAACTAACGCAGTACTTATTTTGTAAGTTCTGTATACAGTTATTGTTGAATAAGAACAAAATTTTACATTAAGGCATTTATTGCCTGGTGGACTGCTCTTGTGAAAAGTAGCAAGCCCTGTTATTTTTGGAAGGCAGCCCAGTGAATTATAGTGTATATGAAATACAATTGTTGCCTTTTGTGATCTATCTGACTGACCATCAGTTCCAGATAACCACATACACATATATTGTGACTTTTAAATATTACATCCCCTTTCACTCCCTGTAGTGCCTATGCACTGATAACACAGCAGTTGTGCTGCTCATAACCCTGGTCCTTTTCCAAGTCATGCAAGTTTTTTGTCCCCTTTTTTTTTTTTTTTTTTTTGCAACTGACACTAACCCCCCCTCAATTTTTTATTTTTCTAGGTTTCCGAAATTTGCACCTGGATGACCAAATGACCCTTCTGCAGTACTCCTGGATGTTCCTAATGGCTTTTGCTTTAGGCTGGAGATCCTACAAGCAATCCAATGGCAATCTCCTGTGCTTCGCACCAGATCTGATCATTAACGAGTGAGTAAGACCTGCCACAGTGTTTTTCTGGGGTTTGCACTCAAGGGGTGAATCACTGGGTAACAAATCATTGCAGAGATCCCAGATCTGCCTGTCATTTGCAACTTGTTTTTCTTTCAGGAGCTTACTTAGCGTTTTTAACTAAGTCAAATGAAAGAAAGGTAATTGAGATATTAAGTGTATTTATATCCAGGAGTTTTTGTGGGAGGTGTTTGTGCTTAAATGTTCCATATTGTGACTGTTCCAGCACCATTCACTAGAATCATTCATGTTATCGGAGCCAACACAGTCAGAGCTAAAAATATGTTAGAGATGGAGAGAAAATTTTGGCAAATTGCATAATGTTCTGTCTGTTTAGTGTATAAAAGTGGCAATATGGTCCTACCAGTTTCCCAGAGTTCCCGATTCCTTAAACATTTCTTTCTGAGCCTGATTAAAGTAGGGCTGAAAAAACAAGGTTACAAGTGGAACAGCCTTCCTGATTTATATTTTCTTGTTGAACTTTGTTATCAGTTTTCAAGCAAAGTTGAATTTGGTGGAATATCTGGACATATTTTTTTCTTGCACCACACATCATTATCCTTGTATTTTTCCAAATTTGTGTTGTGCAGCAACTGTGCTGTAGAGGAGGGAAAGAGGGAATTTGGGATTGTTGAAGTGATTGCATCTAATTCATGTCTCTTGTTTCATGGCCTTGCAGTGGAGGCAGTACAATTGGCATGCTTTGACAGAGTCACAGTATTTTTGGTTCTGTTGCACTTCAGAATCAAATCTCTCAAATATTTTCCATGTTTTAAAAAAACATAATAGTTGTTACATTTTCTGTGTGATCAGCCATTTACATTCCTTTGTCATGTTTATTTATTCCCTTTTTTTTTCCCCTGTGTAAATATTTATTCAGACTTCTATAAACTATAATCATTGCCTTATAATAACTTCAGAAAAAAGGTGTGGAGGAGATGGCAGGTGAGGGCCCATGTGTGTACTTATGTTTATTAAAGTGCTTAGAATGTGTCTCTGGAGCAGAATAATCTCTATGTGGTGGAATTGAAATAATTGATGTCACTAAGTGTAGCAACATCTACTTTGCCTTACATCAGAGATCTCCTGCTGTTTTATCAGTGACTCAAAACCACAGATCTTCACAGCCAGGTGTTAATATTCTTGAAAAACACAAAGCTGCAAGGATAACCCTGTTATAGCAAACAGTAATTCTTAAATTCCTTCCAGTTACAGTTTGGTACATAAATTGTAGATCACAATGACATTTGTTTTCAATAAAACACATTGACTGAGAGAACTGCAGTTTCTTCTCCAGTGGGCTACAGGTTCTCCATAAAACTCTCTGGTCGTAACTTTTAATGTCCCATCCCTCAATAAAAGAGAGCCACCTCGGAGTTCAGTGTGACAAACACTGACTAACAATAAAACTGCTGCAGGAGTCGTGAGAAGGTTCCGGAGCAGGGAAAGCTGGAGGGGCACCTGGGGCTGGGATTGTTGAGCAGGACAGGCAGAGGCATCATGGGCACTTAAGCAAAAATGCTCTTGGATTTTACTGCAAGAAAAAAATGCCTTTGGATTTGAATGATCAAATGTGGCCACATAGGATAGATTCGGTAATAGTTGGTATCTGACAGTGGGGCACAGGGATAACACAGACCAGAATTACTTCCATGGTTGCAGAGAAGTGCAGTTACTTCTGATTTAATTTTCGGGTTTCTTTCAGTTTCTGAACTTTAAAGCCTCGTCCTCATATTTGGTTCAATTCAGTGTCTTCTGCTTCAGGAAGAGAAACTCCCATCTTGGAAGGGTCTCCAATGAAATAGTGGTTCAGTTGGACCTAACTGCAAAATACTTTTTTAAGATTGATTTTTTTAATGGGATTAATTAGACTTTCTTTAGCTTCATGTATCTGCTCAAGCATCTGAGCAGCATCAGTCTTTCATGCATTTATCCTTGTGCCAGCCCTGGCCAGTATCATCCTGTGTAGTTACAGTTTACTTACATGGAGTAGCAAGATCAAGTAGCTCATGCAGTCTGTGGTGGGAAAGAGCATTAAATTCTGTTCTTCTTAAATCTTAGGATGGCAGCTTAGCCATTTGCTCAGTCTTCTCCTAAAAATTGAATATGTATTGAATATTTCACTTTTATGTCTGTACTCTTATAATTTATTTATTTTTTAATGGAGATATATCTATACTAACTGATAATATATGTGTTCACACACAAAACACAGAACTCAGTTCAGTTGTTGAAACGTGTGGCAGCTGAATAAATCTTAGACTTTAGGCTATTATTTAGTACTTGGAAATGGTTTAAACCTGTGATTTTGCAGTAACTGTTTCCCCAGTCTGTGATTCAAAACATGCCCTGCTGGAATGGGCACTGGTACTGGATCAGCTTTTGGCCTCTGGGTATGTCACAATGTACCCAAAATTACAGTGAGCACAGTGACAGTACACAGTTGTGTTCATCAAGTAGCAAATGCCATTGAAGTGCTGCCCAGCTTGAGAAAGAAGTTCCTGGAAGTTCTGGGTCTTGGGATTTCGACTCCAGTTGCATGTTCATCATCATAGCTCCTTGCTCTGAGGTGTGAGGTCACTTCCATGGTCTTGTTTGTCCTTCCAATCTCATCTGCCATACAGAATAGCTGTATTGATGTATTTGATTAGAAAAATAATAGTGATTACAGTTTTATGAGCAATGTTTTGTCAGTTCTCTTATTCCCCAGATTTTTTTCCCAAGGTTCTTTTGTAACTCCTTCTGTGGAGTCAGTGTCATCTGGTGTTCAGAACACCAGCGTCCTGTTTACTGGGTTTCAGTCTTTCACAGACTTGACTGAACTGAGTGACTCACAGCAGTGTTGAAAACTCATCACGTGCTTTTATCATCCACACACGTCCCCCAGAGCAAGCACACGTATATCCATGTGCTCCATGGACTGGGCTGAGCTGGAACACCACCAGTGCTCCTTGGGAAGCTGGTCCCTAAAGCAGAGGGGTATTGGATACTTAACAGAGCAGGGAGGTGATTCATTACAGCAGGATGCCTTCACAGTGATCAAATGCTGCCAGTCACTTCTTTGAGTCTTTTTATGTGCCTGGCAGTAATTGCAGAAGCCTTGAGCTGCTGCAGCCCTGCCAGTGTCCCTGGGGAGCTCCTGTGGCTCAGTCCAGGCTCAGCGGCTCCTGAACTGCCATGGGGTGCAGCTTCCCTGGGATTGCTGGTCCTGGGTATCCCAAAGCTCTGCTTGAGAGCCAGCATGTTTCTGTGGGTAGTTTCAGCTAAGAAGGCGGCACTTGTGGTGTCCTCACTGAGTACAATGTCTATTTTAATTAACTAAATATAGCATTGAGTTGAAGTGTTACATCTGGTCTATTTGTGGGTAAATTAATCCATGGAGATGGTAAATGGCCTGTGCAGGGAGGGGAACCAGGATCCTGGGCAGGCAGGGAGAGAGCCCTGAGCCCTGCCCTTCTCCGGGTCTGTGTCTGTGACCTGAGCCCTGTCCCCGGGCAGGTTCCCTGTGGCAGCTGAGATCATCTGATGTGCCCTGGCCAGGAGATCTGAGATGGGAATGGCTGGGACCTCTTCCCAGAGCATCTGCCAGCATTTAGGATGAGGCAGTGAATCAGCCTCCTCGTGCTCTGACACAGCCAGATCCGCAGCCTCTAGGGCACAGGGCAGAGCTCATCTGTGTGCTCAGACCTCACTGAAGGGAGGGGGCCGTGCTTGCTCTCATTTTTTGGGAACTACAGTTTGCATAGCCCTGGTGCTGCCCAGAGTTTGTGTGTCTTCCTATGGATTCTCAGCCTTGTGGATATGGTTGAATTTACAGCAGACAGAAACAAACGACAGGCTGACCCATTTCATAATGTTTATTTTAACCTTCTGCCCAGAAATGGGCATAGTTTTACGTGAGGAAAACTGCTGAGCCCTGTCAAAGAATGTGTTTAAATTACTCAATTTGAAATCTCTGAGATGCCCTTTGATACAGCCCAGAGGGGTCAGGACAGCGTTTGCCAAGCAGCCAGATGGTGGCTTTGTGTCAAGTGCCCTGAGAAACATCCCACAGCCCAGCATTGCACTTACTCCTGTTTCATGCAGCTTTACCTTGTGTGCACTTTGTATTTGTGCTGCTACTCCTCGATTATGGAATGTAACGTAAATCCAGTGTTTCTGGGTTCATGTGCGCGTCCACAGACTGTGGCTGTAGGTACAAGGCAGTGTCCTGTTCCACTCGGAAGGAATTGTCCAACAGCTCCATTTGGAAGCAGTGAGGTTTTACACTTGTGCTTGTTCTAGTTTAATACTGTTTCACAGCTTGTATTTCTGTCTTTCAAACCCCCTTGGAATTCCTATTATTCTCTGGTTTTTCCATCTTGAGAAAGGTGTGGTTCTTTTTTCCAGTCAGGGTTTTTTAAGATGCTTGTGAGGGTGCATCACATACTACTCCTGCAGGGCTAAGGAAGGGAGAACAGAAAACTGATCAGCTTTGAAGGAACTGTAGTTTCATAACCAAATCTTACTTCTAACTTTCACAGGGATCCCATTTTGTCTGTGTGTAGATTTTAATACTGAATAGGTGATGACTTAGGAAAGGTGACACATCGTTAATGAAAAATAAAGTGCTGACATCACTGCAGAGAGATTGTGTACTCACTGCGTGGGAAACAGATTATTTTGCCTGTCTTTACCAAAACAAAAACATGGAAAAGCATAAATCTGTTGTACACTCTTCAGAATTATTCTGTTCTTCGTTTCCCACCCAAAACTAATTCTGCAATATTCACAGTACCCAGCTGTTGAAGGAGATTGTTATGTCAGATGAGGTACTACTAAATAAAAGGAAGAGTTCCCATCTTGATGCAAGGTTTCATTGAAACAGGAAAAAAACCCAAAAAGAATATATGAAAACATAATGTATTATTCTGATTCCAAGATTTTCCTTTGGTTGTCAACATGACTTTCCATTTATGGTTAGAAACTTGATTATTACACTACAAAGGTAATGACATTTAATTGCAGTGCTAGTCATTGCTTTATGAACGTGAAAGGCTACAGGCATAAGAAATTTAGAAGTTACAGAAAGTTGCTGCTGTCAGTAGTGAGGAAGTATGTGTTAAATCAGGTGCACTTTGCAGAAATATTGAAAGAATTAGAGAAATCTCATCTCCAGGGTAGCACACCATCGTGTTTCCTTAGAAAGATGAAACACTTTGGGACTGCCAGGCTTGGAGAACTCTGTCGCACAGTGAGTGAACTCGATTTTTATGTCGAGTTTGTGCTGACGTCTGTTGATAACAGAGCTTGCTGATGGTCCTTGGTAGAGACAGGCTCCCTTTGTGGCGCTGGGATTCAGCACGTCAGGCTGCCTCGTTCCGCAGCGCTGGGCCGGTGTCTATCTGTGTAACCAAGGCAATCACCTCACTGGGCTCACAAGAAAACGGAGCGTCATTTCGCTGGGCGATGGCTCACGTACAGCTTGTCGTCTGCCTCTGCACCTCCTGCTGCTCTGAGTGCAGCATGGAAACCCAGAGATGTAGAACTCTCAGATATCTGGACATGTCACTAATTTGTATGCTTTTATTCCTCAGGCAGAGGATGAATCTCCCATGTATGTATGAACAATGCAAACACATGCTTATGGTCGCCCGAGAGCTCTCACGGCTTCAAGTCTCCTATGAGGAGTATCTCTGCATGAAGACATTGCTTCTCCTCTCTACAAGTAGGTGAACAGCTCAATTCCCAGCTTTTGGCATTTATATCTACTAAAGTATATGACAGATTTGCAATAAATACTGTAAGATAGATTTATATAATATGCTGCATGATGATTTTTATCTTTCAGTAAGATGTGCTGGAGTTAAGTCACAGCTCAGTAAAATTCTGTCTGTACTGCATGAAAGGTCAAATGTGGTGTCACAATAGTCCTTTCAGAATATACAGAAATAAACTAATATGAGACAACGTAACTAATATTGGTTACTGTATGTAAATTACTTTTACAGTGTTATTTTTCCCCTCTGTTGACATCACTGTTACCCAATGACTTTGTTTTCGCTGTACTCTGTGGGGCTGTAGCTCCCCGAGGATCTCAGCTGCAGCCCTGGCTTGGCTGCAGTCCAGGGACTCACCCAGCGAGGAGCGTGTGTGGGGGTGTGAGCCGGGCACCTCGCCTCACACCAGGAAAGCCTGTGCCTGTGTGTCCTGGGAAATCCCATCCCACGGCCGTCATGGCGATTCCTGCAGTCCCACGGGCCGAGGGAGCTGCTGACATGCTCCTGCTTCTGCTTGTCAGATTGGTTTTAGTTCAGTGCAGTGACAGGTGCCAGCATGCTCTGAAAGTAGCAAGAGCAGCAGTGCAAGTCAAGATTTTTCAGTGTAGTACTTCATCATCTTCATCGGATGGTTTGGGTTGGAAGGGACCTTGAACAGGATGAAAAGTAAATATTATTAAGTTTAAACAGTTTATTACACAGAGGGTGTAAACTTTCCATATCTTTAATATTTCCAGTAAATAACAGCATTAATTCTTAAAAAGAAATGAGAACTTTGTTCCCTTTGGGCTTTTCCCTGATAGGAGCAGGAGGAATGTGCACCCCAGCGCTGTTCACGTTGCAGGGCAGTGAGTGATGGGTGTGGGCAGGGGCACCGGGCTGCCATGGCCCATTCCCTCAGGCCCCAGTGCCCCATCAGCCTGGCAAGACCTGGCACAGCCTCACTGCCAAGCCCAGAACTGGTACAAGGGCTCTTTTCACAGGAAACTTTCAGCCTCTCACAGCCATGGGCTTTGTAGGAACTTAAAACTTCCCCAAAACTGCAGATTTAGAACATTTTCTGGTTGATTCTGAAATCTCTCCCAGAAATTCCTTAAGTGTCTTGGGTGTGATGTAGGCCAACTTTCCTTACAGGAATTGGAAATTTCCTTAGAGAAATTTCCATGGCAGAAGTGGTGACAAGGCAGCACTGGCAGAATTCAGCCCATTCAGGAGCGAGGCCAGGCAGGCGCTGGTGCTGCCCAGAGAGGCCTCTCCATTCGATTTACAGTGAAAGACAATATGTCTTCGTATTTTGTTGAGTACATACAATTGTGTAAGTGGTACATTGTGGAACTTCTGCAAATTGAATGGCTGAAATTTGTATAGCTCTTTAATCCACGACTTTGCAATTTTAATTGGTTTATTGTGTTTCTGTATAAAGTTTTCCAAGAGAAGAGGAGGAGGAGTAAAACAGGAATCCCACACGGGTCTGGACATGTAGCTCACACACAGACATAGCTCACGGACCTTTTACATGTGAATTATTGAAACAACAGTTGACTTGTTTCATCTCCTGTGTAGGCAAGGCAGACAAGAGACTTCAGCATCTCTCAGATGCTGACAGTGGAGTGAGGGTTGAATTTTCTGAGGAAGGGAATGTGCTTTATGGCCTCTGTCCTCCTCTCTTGCTTTCAGTTGCCTTTGTCTCAGCTCTTTCTCTTCCCTATCTTCAGCTCTTTCCATTCACTTCACCAAGGAGATCAAAGGTTTCAAATGAAGGATGTTAAGGACCACTGCAGTCCATGTTCTCCTTTGTCTGGGTTAGTCCTTGGCCTTTAAGGAGGACCATCCTCATAGGAGGATGTAGGCGCAGGGACTTAACGTGGATTTGAGTCCCCACACCTTGGGTTTCTGACGCCCAGATACTCATCTGCCTGGCACTATCTCAATGTCCCATCCCTATTCCAAAAAGCTCTGTCCATGCCCCAGTTCCTTCATGGCTAGGGCAATCAGGTGGTTGTCCAGTCTGTCAGTCCTTGCCTGGACGCGTTACTTGATCCACGTCAGGAGGCTTGGAACTAGATGATCTTTCAAGATCCTTTCCGAGCCAAGCCATCCTGTGATTCTGCCCTTGCTCTTCTGCTGGCATGCAGAATATTTATGGAATCTTTCTAATGTCACATTTCCCCAGACATGGAGAACACGGGAGCTCCAGCCCAGCCCTGATGGTTCTTCGTCAAGGCACTTTGAGGGCTGGATGTTGTTGCCTTCATGGACTGATTCCCTTCCCTCTGTTTCTTGGAGATTTTGTTTGGGGATTTTGTTTTATTTTGCAGCAGTCCTGTGCTTTTTGTTCAGCTAGTCATCAATCCCAGTTCCTGCTCTTTCCTTCTCTCTCTGCTGTCATTTCAAGCAGTCCAAGTCCTTTTTCTTCTGGTCATTTTCATAGAGTCACAGACTGGTTTGGTTTGGAGGGGACCGTAAAGCTCATCTCATTCCAACCTGGCCTTGGACACTTCCAGGGATGGGGCAGCCATAGCTGCTCTGGGCAACCTGTGCCAGGGCCTCACCACCTCACAGGGAGGAATTTCTTCCATATTTCTAACCTAAATTTACCCTCTTACTCCTTGTCCTATCGCTATAGTTCCTGATGTACGAGAACTTAAATAGTGACACAGTTCATAGCTTTATAATGTCTTAAAGGTTCATATCAATGTTGCAGTTCCCAAGGAAGGCCTGAAGAGTCAGTCTCTGTTTGAAGAAATCCGGATGACGTACATCAAGGAGCTGGGCAAGGCCATCGTGAAGAGGGAAGGGAACTCCAGCCAGAACTGGCAGCGATTTTATCAACTGACTAAACTGCTGGACTCTATGCATGATGTAAGTCCTGAAAGGAATGCTGTAGGCATTCCAGATAAACACGTTGGGGCGGTGACAGTGATCTCCTCTAGGCTTTTATTATTTAAAGGGATAAATGTCGCGGGGGAGGAGGAGGTCATGCCCCCCTACTGTCTAACGAAAGGCGAGTTGACAGCCGTGAACATGCTGCTCTCAGGCTACTTCTGCAGTGGAATCCGCAGCAATTAATTTTATAATTCATCTAATTTTCAGTCCCTTCAGTTTTTAAAAATTGTATTGCTTTAAAATGGAGGAACTCAGAAACTGTAAATGATTTGCAGTAGTAGCAGAGATGTGAAGTTTAAAACCTGTTATGAATTTATGGAGTAGCTGAAATTGCATTGAAATAATTCCTCAGCGCTATGTGTGGTGTTAGCAGGATTCATTTGGCAAGGAATTTCAGAATTCAGTCTATCTCCTTTGAAATTTAATTCTAAATTACACAAAGCAGTCCCAACAATGTTTAAAACAGGGGAAACTTTGGGACCTCAAAACTACTGTTTTTTATTTGTTACTGTACCAGGCACCTGGAAAGATCTAATTAAGCTTATGCATGTGTATGTCACTTATCTGCTGGAATGGGAATTGATACCGAATCTCTTCAGTGTTTGCATGTTTGTTTGGTTTATATTGGAGTGCCATTGACAAGAATTAATTAATTAAATGAGGATACCTGTGCCTGTCCTGTTGGAGCAGGGGTGAGGGGTGCTGGGATGTGCCTCATCTCCGTAGGCAGGGGTTGGGTGGGAGGAGGATGGATGTGAATGGTTCTTCTATACATCTTCGTGTGCAAGTAATTCTTTGCCTTATCACTTGTAGGTGGTTGAAAATCTTCTGAGCTTTTGCTTCCAGACATTTTTGGATAAATCCATGAGTATTGAGTTCCCAGAAATGTTGGCAGAAATCATCAGCAATCAGATACCAAAATATTCCAATGGAAATATCAAGAAGCTCTTGTTTCATCAGAAGTGACTGCCTTAACACAAAGGGTTGCCTTAAGAAACCGTCACTCGATAGCTTTGTTTTGTAAAGAGAAAACCTACAGAACTTGTTCCTTTTGTCCTCGCAGCGGTGTTTCTTTTGTAATTATGCACTACATGTGGTTTACAGAGGGCCAAGAGTTAGGCTGGAGAAGCAGCGGATTTCTCCCATTTGGGAAAGAATTGGGGAGAAAGGAAAGGCAAAGAAATCGTAAATCGTATTTGTTAGAAATTTTCTCTCTCCCCTCGTGCACCATCCCCGGATGCATCAAACCACCAGTGACAAGCTCTGAGGCTGTTACGAACATTCTGCTAATTAATTAATTGCTGCAGTTGGCTGGAGACAATTTTTTAGGCGTTTTGTTTTTTTTATTTTAGTAAAGTGTTTTGGATTTTTTTTTTTTTTAAAGTTAAGGTAGCATTTTGGTTTATGCATGTAACCTGAAGAAAGTTTACAAGTGTATATCAGAAAAGGGAAGTTGTGCCTTTTATAGCTATTACTGTCTGGTTTTAGCAATTTCCTTTAACTTTATATACCGTGAACTCGGCTTGTTCATTTTTTCTTACATAATTTTTTTGTAATACTTCAAGATGCCTATTGTACAGCTGGTTTTTTAAGGTGGGGCAGCTCGTAGCTTTCCTAAACGACCTCTAGACAGTAAATCCTTGAGTAGATTCATGTGAAAAAGGGTTGGGCTTTTCTAACCTAATCGCTTTCAACTGTCAAAGCGGCTATAAAAATTTGGCTTTTTTTAAGGGCCAGGGTGGGTGGGAGAACACTCTCAAATCTCATTTCAGTAGATCAGAATGAAATCCTTTTGGTATATTGCAGAAGTGTTGGATATGCAGATTCATAGAAAATTAACCCAGTCCTCACTGGATGTAAATGAGCAGGTTATTTTATATATTGAAAAAAAAAAAAAAAAGAAGCCTGATTTTTGCATATGATGCAACAGCCATAACGCAAAGAGTCATGGGCTGCATTGATGCCAAGAAGATCAGTCCTGACTGCCATCAGGAAATTTTCAGGAAAATATGCATAGCTGCAGAAAAGTTTACTTCTGTGTGGAGAAACTCACATTTTCTATACACTTAAACCTGTCATCACACGAGTATATCTGGAAACCCCCACGGACAGAGGAGGTGGACGTGTGATTGCACCCAGTGGTTTGGGTTTGTTCTCCTGGACGGATTCCAGAGTCCTCCTCTTCGGGGAGATGTCTGAGCGGCCACACGGCTGTGACTGGATATCCCAGCTCCAAACTCGCCTGGTTAGAGACCCAATTCCACATCTCCACCCGTCACTGACTGCTCCATCCTCTCTCCTGGAGAGCAGGAAAGCTCCGCTACTGAGTTCGTGGTCTTAGAGTTGTCCGTCAAACTTTCTGTCTTTGTAAGGCTGCAGCCCTTCACACTGAATTCCTGGCGTGCCATAAATTCCCATAGGCCATGTGGATTTCTCCTTGTTGCCATTGATAAGGATATTTTCCGATGTTTAGAAGCTGTAGTAGCCTTTTCTACGTGCACCTTAACAATTTTCTGTATCTCAAAATTGAAATATTTACTAAGCCACTCTAAAATTTGATTTTTACTCAAAGTGGCCAGATTATTTGTGTAATAGAAATGAGAAAGATCATCTGAGAAAATACAAAACCTAATATATTTTTATATTTAGTTATAGTTTCAAATATGTATAATCGGTATATTCGCTGATACGAGAAAAGAAGGGAAGGGCTACTGCAGCTTTAAAAGCAATTTATTAAATGATTGTAAAATAGCTTGTATAGTGTATAATAAGGATGATTTTTAGATGACAGATTGCTTTATCATGATACATGTAATTATATTTTTTGTAGGGGTCACAAATATGATGAGTGGGAACCCGTTCTGTGTGGTTTGGCTGGAGGCAGCACCGGAGGCGTCGGTGTTCGTATCCAAAGAAGTGCTTTGTTCAGAGGGGAAAACCTGTGCTCCGTGGGTGTTTGTAGGGTTGGGTTTGTGTTTATTGAATCACTGTGTAAAAATTCCCGTTGGCTTTTTTGGGTGGGATGCTCCTATCTGTATGGTCGGGAACTGCTCCCGAGGCATGGCTGAACCAGACCCCCACTGCAAAAACTGTCAGCCAGGACACCCAGCTCTGAACTCCTCCCGGGGGAATTTCATACACAGCCTCACTCCCACAGCAAAAACAGCTTCAAAATTGGGCAATAATCCACATCCAGGTGCCAGCAATATGTAAATACAGAGCATGGGGTGTCCACAGCACATTTCTACTTTCAGCAAACATTGGTTTCCAACTGAAATAGGAAACTCAATTCTCCTTTCTTAAATCTCTTTTTGAATGTTATACCTATTAAAAAAGATCCTATATTCAGTACTTTGGAGTAAAATAGCACCTTTAATAAAAATAAATAATCATTCTCTCCTTTGATCTGTACGGAATATGTACATTTTGTAAAAATTAAAGGTCAGGATTTTAATTATGACATCCAGCCCAATTCCATGGGAATCCTCACTTGCCCAGTTGCGATACAGATACAGATAGGAGTTCGGTGCTATTGGGTTTTGGGGGGGCTCTTTGGTTCAAAGGAAACCTGCTCTTACTTTGGAGAATGTTTTATAAACTTGTATCCCCAGAGCCCTCTGTCAGAGCTCGGGGCACAGTGCGTGTGCGGGTCGGGGTGCACAGACCCCAAACTTGGCATTTTTGCCAGCAAAAGCAACTGCAGTGAGCTCCAACAGATGATGATGGAGTTGGGGGTTGGAACTGGATGAGCTTTAAGGTCCCTTCCAACCCAAATTCTGGGATTCTGTGATCCCCCCATGAGAGAACTGGTCATGTAGGAGGAGAGGCTCTCTGCCCCTTGTGTCTGTTTGCCTGTATGTTCATTTTTAGTCTGTGGATTTAAGGAAAAACAAAGGAAACTGTGATGTTAGAGAAAGAATCGTCCTGTACGTGCTGTTCAGTTCTAAACTTCACCAGTGAGAAAACATAGTGCTTTAGTCAGCAGTGAGAAGTCCATGTCCTGTTATCCGTAGTCCGTGTAGCAGTGGGTAGTCCCTGCACTCTGGATAAAGCAGGGAGAATTCTGACTTTGGCTCTTCAGTGCCTTATCACAAAGTGCACGGATCCGCCCAGGGACGGCGGGGGCAGCTCAGGACGCGCCGGGCGCTCGCAATGGCCTTACGGGGGGACACCGGGACAGGGGGGCGCTGGGGGGCCGCCACGAGGGAGGGCAGAGGGAGGGGGGCTGGGAATAGGTGCCAATTGATGCCGAAAAATGACCTCGCCATTTTCACAGAGAAAGGTAGGAAGGAGGAGGAAGTGCCTGGATGAACGTTGGCTGCGGGGGCATCCCGTGGTCGAGTTTTAGCGAGTGAGGACTTCAGGGACATGACTTAGAGTGAGATTTTATAAAGATTGTATTCTTATATCCCTGGAAGAGTTCAAGGCCAGGCTGGATGGAGCTCTGAGCAACCTGGTCTAGTGGAAGGTGTCCCTGCCCATGGGTTGTAATGAGATGGTCTTTAAGGTCCCTTCCAACCCAAACCAGTCGGGGATTCCATGATTATATACCAGTCACGCTCTATCGTTAGCCCAGTCTGCAACCAGGGGTTGCTGAGCCATCGACATCACATAGGAACCAAATTTTCCAGGAAGGTCGAGAGCCTCTCCAGCCAGAGGCCTCGTATCCAAGGAAAGGCTGTGTGTGTGCATGTGTGGAAACATCCCACCTCCAACAACCTGCACAACAGCAGAGTCAAGCGATGGGTCATTACTCTATTTTGTATATTAAACAAAAAGATATATACTGGGGACAAATCCTATATCATACCGGTGTATGGCATTATTAAAAAAATCATTATTTTTATCACAGCAATTTTAAACAGCATAAAAGAAAAAAATTAAACCAGTGACTCCTGTTTAAAAATAAAAGTTGTAGTTTTTTATTCATGCTGAATAATTCTGTAGTAACAAGTCTGTAGTTTTCACCTACTCAGTGAAATGTTGGACTGTAAAAGCTTGTGTGGAATTGTTGAACATTTATTTTTTCATTTAAATTTGCTGTTCTGGTAATACAAAGCCACACATCTGTACAGAAGTTGCAGTAAATGTGAGCCATTTACAGCAATGCCGAATAATGGACAGAAACCATATAATAAAATTCTGCTTTTTTCATTAAATGGCTCCAAAATGGTTTTGTGGAGTTTTTACTGTGATCCTGGAGAGGGTTGGGTCCGACAGCGAGTCGGTTCATTTGTGGTGGTCTCATTATTCACCTTATATGCAGGAATTATTTGTACTGGAGTGAATGGCTGCTGTAGAAGTTCTGGAGCTGGAGAATTTCTGATCATGAAGTTCAAATTAACAATTTAATTGAAAATCACAGCTGCCTATGTTTTGCCTTTGCATTCTAATGTCCGTTTTCTGGAGGAAAATCAGCACTGTGGTTCTCTAATGTAATCCAGAGCAGGAACGTGCCTTGGAGCAGCCTGACCTGCGCCCACCTCAGAGAAGGGCTAAAGCTGCCGGGCCAGTTCAACTGAGGAAAACGCCACAAAATGTTTTGTAAGTAAATAAAGAATTGTTTTAGGCTCCCTAAACAGCTGCAGCTGCTCCATCCCTAGAAGTGTTCAAGGCCAGGTTGGACAGGGCTTGGAGCAACCTGGTCTAGAGGAAGGTGTCCCTGCCCACGGTGGAGAGGTGGAACCAGAGGAGTTTAAGGTTTCTTCCAACCCAAATCACTCTGTAATTCTGTGATTTAAAATGTATTTTGTCACTGCAGTGGTTCTCAACTATCTGATATGTGTCAGAATGTGATAAAAGCTCCTTCCCAAGGCAACTACCGGATGCCAGATGTTAGTGATAGAGAGAAACAAAATGTACTACAAAATCATGGGCGTTACCTAGGGGGGAGGATGTGGATTGGGGTGGGAGTCCTGGGCAGGGGATGGGCTATGGGAATCCAGCCTAAGGAGTCCTGTGCAGCAGGATCATACCTTCCCAAAGGCAGGATTTAAACCAAATTGTGAAAAAGGACTTCCTATATCAGCAACACTGAAAGGTGCCTCTGTCTGGCTGTGACAACATTGCACTTGGTTTCATAAAGAACAGAAAATGCTGTCATGAAGTTCCCTCCCTGCCATGTGGCCATTGGAGTTTTCTAATGTCAATGTCTCTCCAATCCATCAGTAACTAAAACCTCAGCACAGCTCATGCCTTCACCCCCTGAGCAGCAGAGCGAGTCATGCTGTAATAAAATCTCATTTAACTGCAGCATAAAAGGCCGAGTTCCCAGCAGGGAATGATTTCTTTGAATTGTTTGCAATTAAAACAAAGCTTACATAAATTTCCCTTTGGTAATTCCCAAGCTGGATGGCTGTGGATGGGGGTCAGAGGCAATACAAGAACAGGATTTATGATAACAGCGTTTATTTGTGAAACAATTGTGGAAAGATTCTTTAAGGAGCGACATCAGATATTAGGATAATATAACTGCTCTGTGTCTCATGAGCTCCAGCTTCATGGCAAGTGCATCAAGTCCTCAATGTGTTCATGTTCCATATGAAATCCCAGTTGTCCCATTTCATTTATAAAATCATTGACATCAAAACCATCTGTGGACCAGGTTCTGATTCCTTGCAGGATTTCTGCCCCTCCTGTGCTCTGTCCCACCACACTGGCTGTGGCTGGAGCGTGGCCCTGGTGCTGCCCTGCCCTGGGAGGGCGGGTTGGGGGCCATGGGGCTGCAGCCCTCCCTCACCTGCTGCCTTATTTTGCAATTCCTTGCCTTCTGGAGCTCTATCCTAAGTTTCCAAGAAATTCGGATGAAGCCCAGCATGAGATGGCAACTCATGATTTCTGTTGTGTTCACATTATCCCAATAAAACAATGGCATTTCAGACTGGTTTGGAAAAGACGCCATTAAATGCCATTTTTACAATTTTGACATTTAAGATTTGAGCTCTTGAGTTCATGTTTGTCCCTGGGACAGTCCCCAACGGGCCGGTTTGTCCATGGTTGTCTCCCCACTGCAGTGGGAGCTCACGGAGCTGTGCCACATAGTGCACAAGTACTGGGATTCTACAGAATAAAAGACTCCTTGGTTGTAAGTTACTGGTTATTCCAGAGGGGCTCCCAGACATTGCCAGTGTTCTTATCAAGATACCATCAGGGACTGGTCCGGGAGGGAACCCAGGGCTCTGCAAGCTCAGGTCCTGCAGTGCTGCCTTAGGGATCCAAACCATTTCAAGTCCCTAAATCCAAGATGTAGTCATTCCTTCAGACCCAGCTGACCCTCATTCCAGGGATGTCTCTGCTGGTACCTGTTCCCATCTTGGCACCAGCTGGATGCTGAACTGCACAAGGGCACTGGCCAGATCTGTTTCATGGAACCACAGACTCATTTGGGTTTAAAGGGACCTTAAAGCTCATCTCATTCCACCCCCGTGCCATGGGCAGGGACACCTTCCACTAGACCAGGTTGCTCCAAGCCCCGTCCAACCTACCTTGAACACTTCAGGGATGAGGCAGCCACAGCTTCTCTGGGCAATGGGGTCACATGTCAACAAGTTTGGTTCATTTCCTTGTCAGGGTTACAGATAATTTTGATATTGGCAGACCTGAAAATAATATATCTACTGCATGCCCATTTTAAAATAAAAACGTGTAAATATTGAACTTGTCAAAGTGAGACTAGAGGAGCCACAGGGAGAGGAACCCTCTAAGGGATTAGAAGTTCACTGATGTCCAATGCCTGAGTCCATGGAAAAGCAGATAAAAATCAACCTGGAGGAGGGGTAAATATCCTTATCCAATCCATCACAGGCCTGGCATAGCTCCAAAGCATAATTAAGGATATTCTCCGAGGTCACAACAGGGAACTTCTGAGTTTAAAAAATAACAAGTGGAGTCCTTCTGATTATGGGATCTGCTGATTCAAGATCAAACCACATAAAAAGGTAGGGGGAAAACTGCTGAGGCAGCATCTTATGTGGGCACTAATTGCGTGGCTGAAGCAGGAGGACAGGGTGAGACTGGGAAAAGTGACCCGGTGAGTCCAGTGACAGGTATTGGGAACAGGGGATGTGTTCCCAAGGAGCAGAGCATGGGGGACTGTGTTCCCGAGGGGCTGGACAGGGGAGGCTGTGGCCCAGAGGAGCTGACCATGGGAGAAATGTGTCCCCAAGGAGCTGAGCACAAGGGGGATGTATCTCTGAGGGACTGGACATGGGAGAAATGGGTCCCTGAGGAGCTGAGCACAGGGACCTGCTGCAGAGCAGGAGTACAGGCAGTGACACAGGTCATGGAGAGGGGGCTGAGCCTGCTGTCCCCATCCCCCCAGGGTGACCGCCTTGGCCCCAGTGTACCCATGGCCAGGCTACTGCAAGAACCCATCCAAAATTAAACCCTGGCATTTTTAATTCCTCATTTCTCTCACACCGTTTTCTTTTTTTCCCTTTTTGGCTCGCAGGCAGAACTTCCACAGCCGAGCTGCAGCCAAGCTGCACGTGTTCCTACCCCAAACAAACACAGGACTGGCCTACAAGGCTCAGACCAGAGCAATTACTAAAAATAATTTAAAAAAATCCAACCAGCCCAACCCAACCCTTGGCAAGCCAAAGAAAACCCGAGGGACAAGGCTCTCACACCCTCCCCTTGCGCAGAGATGCTTCTCCCCCCCGTGTGGGTCAGTCCCTCGCCCACCCACACCCACTGCCCAGGGGCAAACCCAGCCCCTCTCCGGGGCCAGGGGAGGTCGGGGGTTCCCCCTTGGGGTCCCGGGGGGCTCATGGTGCTGGTGCCCCTCGGCTGTCCCTTCCATGGGCAGCGCTCCCTCCCATCACGCTGCCGGGATTTGCTGAGCATAATGGGGCTGAAACAGCTCAAAGCTGTTGGGCTAAATATATCGTCGTTGCTGGGGAAATAAATAATAAACAGCGGCTCGATTAGGATCTGGTGGTGTAATTGGTTCTGCTCCGGGTGGCTGGAGGGCAGCCCCGGCGCTCGGAGCAGCAGCACTTCAGGTACCAACACAGCAACAGTTAATGAACAAAAGACCCAACCAATCCCAAATTAAAAAAAAAAAAAACAACAACAACACAAAAAAACCCCACACAAAAACAAAACAAAAAAAAAAACAACAACAAAAAAAACCACAAAAAACCCCCAAAAAACCCAAACCAAAACAAAAAACCCCAACAAAACAAACAAACAGACAAAAAACCCAACCAAAAAAAAAGGAAACAAACAAACAAAAAAAAAGAGAAAAAAAAGCAAAAAAAACCCAACAAAAACCCAACCCACAGACACACGCAAAAACCTCAAAACAATCCTATCCCCCCAAAAAAAACCCCAAACAACAAAAAAACCCTAGAGGCAGAAGCAGCACGTGCATCCCCCAGACCCAGAAATATTTATTATAGATAAATGGCTGCAGCAAAATTAATAAGGTTTAGAAAGCAACATAACATCTCCGGGATCTGTGGGAGTGGGACAGGGAAGGCAGCTGCACATTAGGCAGACGGGGCTCGAGGAGCAGCTCCAGGGCCAAGTAGGAGCAGCCAAGCCCCCGTCCCGCAGTGCCCCCGGTGCCCCCCAGCCCTGCACAGGAACCGGATCCCGGTGGAAGTGTCACCGTCCGGCTCAGCCGGGTGAGGAGGACACGGCAGACACTCCCTGCTCAGCCCAGCGCTGGCTGCCGTCCAGGCCGGTAGCTCTCCCTCAGGAGTCATTGTAGGTAAACAGCATTAGAATAAGCTTGTTTGCACAAGAGCTGCTCCGGCAGCGGCTGGAAGGACGAGTTACAACCAAACCCACAACCCGCAGCTGCTGCGGCAGCAGAGCATCCCGGCCGGATGGGCTGTAGGGCCATGGAATTTCACCGGCACAGCCCCGACCCCTCAGCTGGCCGTGGGCACCTCCTGCTGTGGCAGGGCCAGGCACAGCAGCACTTCCCAGTGCAGCCTTGGGAAAAGATCCTCACTGGCTACTGGAGCAGCAGGAACCAGCCCAGGCTGCCCACAGTGCCATCAGCTGGAAAGGAGAACTTACCTTTAGGTGTGACTTTGGACAAGGGCATAGAGTCACAGGACAAGGGAGAATGGCATCACACTGACAGAGTAGGGTTAGATGGGATACTGGGAAGAAATTCTTCCCTGTGAGGGTGATGAGGCCCTGGCACAGGTTGCCCGGAGAAGCTGTGGCTGCCCCATCCCTGGAAGTGTCCAAGGCCAGGCTGGATGGGGCTTGGAGCAACCTGGTCTAGAGGAAGGTGTCCCTGCCCATGGCAGGGGGTGGCACAAGATGGTCTTTGAGGCCCCTTCCAGCCCCCTGTGCCAGGGAGATGCTCTCATAGAGGGTTTCTTCACTCCTACATTCTGGCCCTTCTGGGGCTCATTCCCAGAGCCTTTCTCACCACCCGTCACTCCTCCACTGCTCTTCACTCACAGGTGGTTGTGAAGGAAAGCTCTGACCAATCTGCAGATATTTAATTATCTGATTGCCCTGGGTAACAGCTGGACCCCAGCACAGGGCAGGGAGGGGGGAGTAGCAGGCAGGAGGCAATGAGGGCTGTGGGGTCTCCCAGAGAGATGGACCCACGGCAGCAGGGACACAGAAATCTCCCTGTGGAGATGGGTTTTTTCAAACTCCACCTCGCTCCCACCTCCAGCCCCTGTTCTGCCATCCCCTCCTAATCCAAGCCCACGGCTGGTCTCCAGGACACCCGGCTGATGCAGACTTTTCCCCCTTCCTGCCTGCGTCAGTGAGTTTAGTGCCCAGGTGTGATTTTTCTAGACCCTTTTGTCTGAGGTTTAGAAACAGAATAAGCTTCATTAGCAGGAGGGAGGATTTACAATAAGTAATAGGTAGGTGCTACCTTGTGAGCCGTCAGCATTGTGCTAAATTACCAGCTGCTTTGCCGAGCTCATCTGCAAACAATCAGCTCCTCACCCAGAGAATAGAGCCTTAAACAGCTATTTCTTAAAAAAAAACCCTTTGCTTTTAATCTTTATTTCCCAAAAGCTAAAATTTTGAATTAGCCCAAATGTACAAACTATAATTGCTTTGAGGTTTATGGTTCATTAGAATAATTAAAATACCACACGCTCGCTGATAAAATACCACGTCCCTCCACCACCAGGCTCTGGGTTTGTGCAGGTAAAGTCTTCCCTTGGCTACAGACCCACCTGATCCCTCGATGTGCTGAACTGCTGTCAATGAACCAGGGGGTTTGGATGCTTTTTTTGGAAACCCAGTCCAACCGCAACCCAAATCCAACCCAATCCAATTCAACACAACCCAATCCAATGACAACCCAACACCAAACCCAATTCAACTCAACCTAATCCCAACCCAAACCCAACCACGACCCAACAAACCCAGCCCAACCCAATTAATCCAACCACAATCCAACCCAACCTAGTCCCAACCCAAATGGAACCCAATCCAAGTGCAACCCAACACCAAGCCAAAACCAATCTGAGTACAATCCAACCCAAATCCAATGCAAATCCAACCCAACACAATCCCAAACCCAACCTGATCCAACCCACCCCACCCAAAGCCCCCAGCAGGGCACTGGGAGGTGTGACAGGAGCGCTGGCAGTAGTCTGGGAGCTCTCAAACCATCTGAGATGCTTCACTTGCCGATTCAAAACTCCAGAAAATCAGTAAAGAGACAAGGACAGCCTGACCACGGGCCTGTGGGAACCTCAGAAATGCCACATGTGTCAGTGGCCACTGGGACACTGGGACCAAGGCTGGCCCGTGGTGGCCTGGCCTCACCGAGTTGTGAGACTTGTGTCCTTGACCTGAAATATGGCAGGGCTGCGCCGTGAGGCTTGTCCGACGTTGGTTCCAACAGATATTATTGCACCACCTCTTTTTTTTTTGGTTTAATGCCCAAAATGACAGGCCAGGGACCGTGAGAGAGGCTCTGCTCATGGGCAATGCCACCACCCAGCTTTCGTATCACTTTGACTGATGACTTTAATATTAAGCATCAAATGCCCTGTCAGGCTGGTTTAAAAAAGTATTTCCTATCTTTAATTTGTCTTGGAATAAACTGATGTTTACGACACTATTAAAGCTGGCCCAAAAAGGGAACATTTAGTAACCGTTCCAGCCAAATTTTTCTTTTTGGAAAGTTTTAATTAAAAAAAAATATTCCACTGGCTCTCCTGTAAGAGCAATAACTTAGGCTTGATTTCCCTTTCCTCCAGGAGACGTCTTGTAAATATGTCTGCATGGAACTTTTGTTCCCAGAAACCCTCTAGGTAGCACATCCAAAAGCTCCCATGTGCCTCAGAAAAGGAACTTACTCCTGTCTCAGAGTAACGGGAGCATCTGAGGAGCCAAAGGGGGACACTGCATGGAAAGGTTTTGTGGGGACACGGCTGGCAACAGCCTCCTGGCACCGGGTGGGCTGTGCTGGTGCTCACACAGCATCACTAAACAGGCCCTTAAATACCGTGTCCCTAAATAATGCCTTTTGGAGTGGTTTTGGCATGTTTGCAATTCCCATTCATCCACAGCATTCTCTGCTCTGGCAGCATCCCGTGAAGGCAGGAGTGATGATGGAGGAGCAGCTCTGGATGGGACAGTTCCAAACAAAAGCAAAGAGTGGTGACAGAGGAAATATTAAACATTTTAAAAAAATCCTTTCCTTTAGTCCTTCCCATCCCTCTCCTAACCCTCTGGGAAGGTGTTTTGTTACACCTGCCCCAGGCAGGGCCAGTGCCAGCTCCAAGCAGCCCCAAGGTCCCAGTACCAGCCACAGTCATGGAGTGATGCCGAGGCAGGATAAAGCCAGGCCTCATCTTATGCCAGAGCTGGATAAAGCCCAGCCCCATCTGATGCCAGGACTGGAAAAAGACTGGCCCCATCCTCAGCTTCAGGAAAACCAAGAAATAGCACAAATGTTGACTATTAAATCCAAGGATGGACATGAACCAGCAATGTGCCACTGAAACACTGGCATTATCCCTACAAACCTCTCACCCTCTTCTTCCAACACCTCAGAGCAGAGACCACCAGGCAGGTGGGGAACTTCACCCCTGCCCAAACCACACCAGGCAGGTGAGGAGCACAGAGCATCCCCCGAGCACTGGGGTGTTATGGAGAGGGTGTGATCCCGTGGGAACAATCTGTGCTGCCTGCCACGGAAAGCAGAAAAAAAATGATTGACTTTTTCCTCTTTTTTTTTCCCCCAAGACAAAAGCCCAGGAAGTTTAATTACTGTGGAAGAAACGTGAAGAAGGCTGAAATTTCAGCTCCCTCCTCTCTCAGTGACACCACAGAGCAAACGAAGCAGCAGCCCAAGGCTGGGGGAGGTGGGGGATCAGGGTGTTTGGGAGTGTCTCTGTGACAGGTTTCAAATGTCCTTCACTTCTCTCATTACAGCTCTTCTAAAAATATCAAATATAGATCTTTCCCTCATAATATTTTAAGATACTCTATTTATACATTAATTCTTTCAAAAATAAAAAGTGACACATACAGCAATTCAGTCACTCAGAGTCTTAAAAATTATTACAAAAAGCCACGACATCCATCCCCAGGGCGGCGGCAGCGGCGCTTTGGTGCAGGACTCACCACCATGGGCTGGGGGTTCTTTTGAGACTTTCTTTTATAAAATATAATAATTCCAGCTCTCAATATCCTGGTTCTGCAGTCAAACAGGGCTCCTTCTTCCACCCTCCCCCGTAAAAATGATCTGGAATGATGAGGGACTTGCACATTCGCTCTGCTGAGCCCTCGCAGTGTGTACACGGAGCAGGAGCATCCTCTGAGGGCAGATGGAGCTGAAGGGCTCGTCCTTTGCTCTCCACAGACCCCAGGTTGACCACACCAACAGCAAATGCTCTGTGAGGATGGAAATAATTCACCTTGCACAAGCAGCACTGCACAGACTTGGCACGGACAGACAACACACCAGGCTGCAAGCAAGGAGATGCCTAAAAAACAGTGCTGGAGAGTGGCAGACACAGCTTCAACACGGCACATCAGCGGCCTGGGCACTGGTGGGAGCATGGACGTGTCTGTGCAATGGGAATTGGGAAGTGGAGGTACCAAATAGCCAAAAAACAGCAGGGTTTGTCTGGGGCTGCACCAGGAAGGCAGTGTGGGCTGCTCACCTCACCCAGCACTGAGGTTTATCTCACAAAAATCGAAATCCTTAAAAAAAAAAAAAAAGAGCTTGAGAGGTTTGGTCCAAAATATCCTTACTCTGCCATGCCAGCACCTGCTGAGCCCCACCAACCCTGAGCCCCCACAGAGCCCACCCAGGGCTCGCTCTCGCCTGCAGGACCCGGCACTGCGGTGGCACGAGGAGGGCGGTCGCCTCACCAGGGCTGCCCCAGCCACCACGGGGGGCTCGGCCCCCTCAAAGCACTGCTGCAGCCCCAGCCTGGGGTTTGGTGTCAGCCAAAAGCACCCCAACCCTTCCCCTGCCCCCAAGGTCAGGGTGCTCCCTGGCAGCATGGAGAGTGTCGTTCAGGCTGGCTGGAATGCAGGGAAGGATCTGGGAGCACAGGACTCGCTGCTGGCCGCTCCTCCTTGGCAGGAACACTGGTGAGTGGGGGTCCCACAGCTCCCACTGATGCTCCATGCAGCCAGTGAACGGTCCTGCTGTGAGGAACACCCAGCTCGGGGGCTCTTGTGCCATTCACAGTCTGCAGACTTGGCCCCTTGGAGCACTTGGCTGCAGTGTGGAGCTGTCCCTTTCCTGGTTTTCTCATCACTGGGATACGGGCTTCGGGCATCTCTCCATCTCCCCAGGACTGCTCCCATGCAGCCCTGGAGCGCACACCGGGAGGAGAGGAGCATGTCATGATCCACACAAACATCCATCCAGCGGGCACAGGGATGTCCTCACCCCACGTCACACAGGGGCCTGCAGGACTCCGCCATGGATACCATGGAACACTCAGCAGTGGTGCTGCACAAACCCACAGTTATAGGAACTCCACATAGTTCTCGGGGATCAATCCTGTCTTGCCATTGAGGGTCCCTTCCAGCCAGCCAGGCTCCTGGGATGGGTGAACTGTGGAGAGAAGGAAAGGGCAGGTCACTACAGGAGGGGACTGGGGCTGCTGCTCCTTGTGTGCTGATCACATCAAAGCTGCTCTTGGAAGAGAGTGAGACTTTAATTTGTGTTTATTTTTAAGAAAGGAAAACTAACAGAGTTAAAAATGAGCTTTGGGGTCCCTTCCAACCCAAACCTTTCGATGATTCTGTGAACACACCAAGGGGCTCAGACAGCTGAAGTGCTCTGTCTGTGCCTGCTCTCCCATGGGACTCCTCGGCCTTTCCTTCCCCAAGTGAATCCCACCACATGACCAAGGAGCTGCACACTCAGCTGCAGATGGCGTGTCCACATACTACCTGGAGCTGCTGGGCTGAGGGAAGTGAAGCATTTGGGATAAAAAGAGGGGTTAAAACTTTCTCCAGATTTGGGCTAAAATCTCTTTGAGGTTGGAGAGCATGGTCACATCGTAACCCTGCACATCCCGGCTCGGCCTTGGCCCAGTCTGGGAGGGAAACTGCATTAGCGAATGCTCCCGGCGGGAAAGCAAACCCTGCAATCTGATTGTGTGCAACCAGAAACCTGACCAGTCCTCAAAAGCCTTTCTTTATTCAATCAACTCCTGCAAATTTGCTGATTTTGCAGGAGCCAGGCCAGGGTTACACCGATGCAGTGTTTCGGAGCTGCCCCAGCCTCCCGTGACTCTGCAGGTCTGACTGTTCACACCATGTCTGGAACCAACCTGGACAAGACACGAGTTTAACTGGAGCTCTCAAATGTGCCATTATTGACCATGTGGGTGTTGCTCACTGTGGGCAGCAGTACCCCAGTATCCCCACTGGATTAAGCTGCTGCTTGGTCACAAAGCTTAAAGTCCAACTAGTACCTGTCTGCATGTATTTCTGAGATCTGTTTGCCTTTGCTGGGGTTTGCAAAGCCCCTTGATCACAGCAAGACTCCCACCAAGCTGTGCTGGTTCTAACTCCAGCCAACGTGAGCCCCAACTGCGCTGCTGAGTGACTGGAACACACTGTGTACTTTTTCCCTTGAATAATCCATTGATTTTTATCAGCAAACATAATGTATTTAATTCAAACTTGTTCCCCTCCTAATTCCCCTCCGAGCTGCTCTGATTCCCATGGGCTCTCAAAGGGGAGACCATGTTTATTTATTAGATGACTATGGAGCTGCTTAGATGAGGGGTTGTCTTTAATTCACATGGACTCATTATCTTCCCCTTTCTGCTGTATTCTCCTCTATATCCCAGGGCAAAACCAGTGTCTGTGGTAGCAGCTTCCCAAATGACAATGCATAACATATAAAAGCCAAGAATTACTTGGAAAGTAGTAAAAAATCTTTTCTTTACGCTGGGATTATAACTAAGCCAGAGCTGCTCAGTTCCATGGGGCACAGATACTTGGTGCAGGAAACAGAAAAATCTATGTTCATTAATGTTGTCTTTCACTAAGCAAAGCCCACCTATTGCAGTGCTCAGTATCCAGAGGGACAAAGCACATGATACTTCTCCATCTTCTGCATGAAACATGACAGCAACTGCACAGAATATTTCTGGTGCTGGTACGTGGAATCTAATCTCTTCTACCCAGAAGCCCTCCAGGAATGGCTCTGTGTACAGCAAACACTGGGGCAGTCCCAGCTCACTGGGTTCTCCCTTGAATTCAGAAGAGGGGTCTGTACCCATGGGAGGGACCTGGCACGGTCACACAGCCTTGCTGTGCCAGTGGCACCGGGCACAGCTCTCGCCATCCCGCTTTCCCAACACTCCAGGAACTACATCCTAAATATTGCACTGAAAAATGAGCCCATGTACCCCCAGGACTCACCGTTGTCAAACACGGTGCCGGCCGTGAAGGAGAGCTCTGAGTCGTGCTCGGCTTTGCAGGCGTAGAGTGCGCGGGCTTTGCGCAGTGGGGAGCTGCAAAGAGAGGGCAGAGGTTGGTACAAAACCACTCAGACAGACCAGCACCCCCTGCTGTGCCCAGGGGCGGCCACGTCCTTGTTGAAGAGGGGTCCAAAGGCCTCTGCTGCTCTGTGAGGGTCCATGGCTACACTGCTTGGGGGAAGCACGAGGAAGACACCAGATGAGGCTGAAGGTTCTTGGGGATGAGCCACATTTCACCACAAGGTAAATCCCAATCTGATCCCAGCTGGCACCATGAGGACTAGAGCCCAGACTGGTGCCCACACAGCAGCAGCCCAAGCCAAGGTCCCCAGGAGAACTCCAGGCACTGGGCTGGAGCTGGAATGTTCTGTGAGTCTCTGAGGGGCCAATCACCAACCAGAGGTTGGCACAGAGCAAAGGTGTCACCAGCCCCGCTCTGCCAAACCCATCACTCCTGGGTGCAGCTGCAACCACAAGATTTCTCAAAGAAAAATCAGCACTGGGGGAAAGGTATTTCAAAACAGAAAACCAAGCAGGTCCATGAAGAATTTGCTGCACTTCTTTAGAGACTGTACCTGAAGGTAAAAAAGATTTAACAGCCATTAGATTTTGCTGGAAGTGTCAGAGTGCCCACGCTGCGGGGGAGGGAACTGGAGTGCACAGAGCCAGGAATGGAGCAATCCACTGACAGAGCAGGGAAAAGGAGGGACCTCAGGGTCCCCCCAGCAAAGCGCAGGCGTACAAAACTGTCCCCACACATGGAGCCTCCTGCGTTTGGGCTGGAGCAAGGCTGGTGCAAAGCTGGGACACTGCCACGCTATGGTGGCGGTGACAGTGCCAACCTGCCCAGGCACTGGACCACCCCACCAGCCGGCTCCATCCAGCACTCTGCAGGCTGCTCAGCTGGGACACGGCCAAGAGAAGTGATGGAAGTGCCCCCAGGAGCTGCTGGGGTGGGGAACAAGGCGTCACCATTCTCAGGTCAGTGCTTTCACCAGCTTTTATCTTTCCAAGGACTTGAACTTCCTCAGAGTTCCCTCTGAGCAAGCCCAGGGAAGCAGCAGTGCTCTGTGGCAAAACCAGTTCCCTTTCACAGCAAACCCCAAACCAGGGGAGCTGTGAATGGTTTTGGCTTTGCAGTGAAGAGAGTCCTGAAATGAAGGTCTCTCCTTTCAGAATTCCAGCTGCCTGACACAAGCAGCTCCCAAACACTTAAAACCCAGGATGGGCAAACAGTCCTCCCACTCCAGAGGGTCCTTCACTGCCAGGGAGGCACCACTCACGTGGAGTGCTTAAGAGACCATCAGATGAAAAACAAAAGGTATTTTCAGGCTTACTACCTTGAATTATTCAAGTTGTTGGTTTTCTCCCCAAAAACCAACCCTTGCAGCCTGGCATCCCTGAGCCCAACCTGCCCCTTGCCCACTGGCTGCTCTCTGGCTGCCACTGTGCCCAGCCAAGCCCTGTGGGGCTTTTGGGGACCCTGATGGTTGTTCTCGTTCAGTTCCTGCCTCCAAGCATGGTCCAAGGCCAGCATGGCACTCCAGAGTGTCACCCATCTGCCCTTCTGTGGGCACTTGGGGGATGCTGAGCCTGTCCCTGATGAGGAAGGCTGCTCACAGGGCATCATGCACTGGCAGCCTCCGCAGACATGCAGCAGAACAAATCAGTGCCCTGTGAAGGGGCAGCAGCATTTGCATGGCTGCAGGTGTGGGGGAAGAGCTTGGCCACTGAAGAGGTTTGACACATCTCCCAAGTGCAGGGATTGGTGCCCAGCTCTGCACCTGCCAAGGACTGGGAGCCACGATCAGCCAGGAATGGCAACAGCCTCTTGCTCCACTGTGCCAGGGTGGGCTCAGACAGGAGGAATTCCATTCGAGGGCACCCAGCACATGGCCCAGCAGTGACACTGAGTGTCTGCTGGGACCTGCAGTGCAGGCCCTGTGTCCACAGTGTGGCACGATGGCACTGCAGCACCCGCTTCAGCTCCTGGCACCCCGGGGGGACCCCACAGGGCTGGCACAGAGCACAGCCTGGCCCACTGTTCCAGGGGCCACTGGGAATCCTCCATTGGTCCATCTGCAACTTCCAGGACCAATTTGCTCCAGAGATGCCCAAGCACACAGACATGGGCAGAGAGCAGCAAATGCCTGTGCTGCCCCATGTCCTTCACCCTCCTCAGATCCCAGATGAAGCAGTGGCCAGAAAATGGGGGATGACTGTGCTTTTCAAAGGCTCTTTACTCCTTGTAGTACACTTCTTACCTGTTGCAGAGCAGAGTAAAGCCAACTCAGGAGCTGAAGTGGCCAGAGAAAACCACCAAGACCAGCAGCGACACCGGGCACTGCGGCCACGACCTTGTGAGTACCAGCTCCTGCTCGCCTGGGCAGGAGATTCCCAGAGGCCCAGGGGGGATCAAAGGGTCCCTCCTGGGGCAGAAGGGTTTGAAAGCTCCTCTCTTGCTGAGTGCAGACAGCTGTGTTGCAGGGGTTCGAGCAGGATGCAAAGGGAAAGGGAAGTGAAGTGGGAGAAACTGGGGAAATTAAACAGAAATAGCAAAAGCAACAAAAAGCAAAGCGAATTGTGCAACAGACCTGATGGGGGATGAGTCGCTGGACGTAGAGGAGGTGGGCATAGGACTTGATGGCGCAGAGAACATGGGCCAGGACGGTGAGAGGGGTGACGTTGGGCTTGGATTCTGAGGGCTGCAAGACATAACCAGAGACCTTATCAACGTGCAACTACAGCAACAAACAGCAACCGAGAGACAGTGAGACGACAGCCGACGATAGCAAGTGCCTTGGGAATATTCAGAGCATGAGACACAGCTACGAAATGAAGTGCCAAGACCTTGGGAAGTGTTTCAAGGCCGGATCTGCATTTCTCTGGACAACAAGAGCTGGATCTTCCAATTAACCCCTGCTCCATCGTCCCCTCTGCTGAGGAGGGGTCTCACTGCTGGCAGCCCAGCCACTTACCTGCCTTATAGTTCCCCCAGTGCTGCCAGAAATAGCTGCTGGTATTTCTGGACATTAATGATGCCTGTGACCAGCCTCCACCCCCTCTGTATGTCACTTGTTGCAGTGCTCATGCAGTTGGTGCTATAAAAATGTCATTGATTATGTTTTCCACGTTTTACATCACAGAACTCTTTTTTTTTTCCCCTCATGCAAACAGCTCTTCACTTTCAAGACACAGCTGTCAACTGAAGCTGAATCAATTTACTGAACTGGTAAATGCATGCAGAAGTGTTTGGTTCCTTCAAAACTGTTCGATTCAGGTCATTCACTGGTTCGCTGAAAAGCAATTATTGTACTAAAATACCAGTTTGACTCTGATTCATCTACTGTTTCTATGTTTAGGAACTCATTGGTATTCCCTGTCCAATTCAGATTATAAACTCTATCCCTGATAAAACAACAGAAAATCCTCTCCCCACTGCAAATGCTTCTGTAAAAGCGAGAAGTTTTGTAAAAGCATCATGGTTTATGTTTTTTCCCTTGAGAGAGAGACAGTACCCCTGATCACACAGGTCTGTGATGAGGTGGGCATGACCCACTAGCAACCACCAGGATGTCCTCATCCCTGTCCCTGAGCTGGGGCCTCCCAGGGGAGAGGGAAGGGATACAGGGAATTGGGGCTCCAGAACATGTGGGGAGAACCTCAGCCCTGCTGGAGCAGTTCAGACCAACAATTTAACCTTCTGTAGTGTCCTCTGGCTGCCACCGCACAGGGATATTCATGACATGGGCACTTTCCTCCTGGAAATTGGACCACCCCTGCTTAAGGCCAAACTCTTGGCTTTACTCCTCGTAGGAGCTGTGTCACTGGATTCAACAGACATTGATGAATTGCAGGCAACACCTTTATTATGTCAGAGGATTATATGCATATAGAAATGGGATACGACAGTGCAGCTGGAAAACAGGGAATGCTCACAGGCAGGCTATAACTAGAGATCCTCAAAATGTTCTGCTAATAATAATCGTTATTAAAGAACAATCTTTTTGCATTTTTTATCAATAAAACTGTCTGTCATTTGAAAAATGAGTAATTACCTGTTTGCCTTGGTCTTTAGCGAACCTGACAGCCACTGGTACTTACCAGATACTTGACCTACTGCCACCTCCAAAGAGAAGGAGGTGCTACCAAGACCACCAAGTCATCCCAAATTGCCAAAATGAACCCTTCAGGCACCAGTTCTTGTGAACAGATGGCACAATAATTCCCTTCTCCAAGAGGAGCCTGGTCAAGGTGGAACTTGGAGGGGTGATGAGCTGGTGACCAAAATGTGGCTGGGCCTGACCCACTGAGAGTGGCCACCAACACCCACCAACCCTCCTGCCACTGTACCCACCGTGGCTGCAGGCACAGGGCTTGGGGTGCAAGAGGACATCTCACTGGGTGTGTCAGTGTGGGATGGGGCACCGTGACATCCCACGGGGTGCGCCAGCGATGGGACAGCCACCACCTCCACCACTGACCTTGGCTGTCCTCACTGCACGACAGAAGGAAAATCCAACTGTACAGGGCTCTGGGACTAGAAATTCCCAATGTACTTTCTGAGATGAAATCATTTCAAAAGAATGCAGCTCTCACTTCCCCCAAAGTCGCTCTGTCATCGCTCCACAACTGCGCACCCGCTACGCTAATGGCAGTGGGGAATGCAATCAGCAGGATTCTAGGTGTCTCTGCAATGGTGGGTAAAAAAGCCCAACTGCAAGCACTGGCACTCAGGCCAGCCTCTGCCTAAGAAGTTATCAATAATTTGGAGTAGGATTTTGGTGTCTTTGGATCCTTGGTGGCAAAGAAAACACTCTCCATGCCCACCAAACCAGCAGAGAGAACTGTTAACTAACTGGTGTGCAGACCACTCTGTTCCCATCAGGTTGCTCACAAAAGAGATGAACATGGTCTTAAAATGGCCAAGCTGCTCCTGCACAGCTCTGCAAGTCCGTCCAGCACATTTCCTCAAGAAGAACCCATGGATACCTCAGGACCCACCTGAGCTGCAGCCCAGGACTCACAGACCTCAGGGTATGACACACACAAAGGGTTCATCTCCCTTCCATGAAATACAGGTATTTATTTTCAAGATGCTGCTTGAGTATCTCCTTTCTGAGCTTATCTAAGTGCAAGACCCAAGTCCTGTCTCGTTGGAGATGTCAGTGCATGCGATCAAACGGACTATCCCAGCATCTCTGGCATTTTGGAAAACAGTTTTCTTGTAGGATCCAATTTCCTTTGTTTCTCATGAAAAGAGCAGAGGTGGTGAGAGGCTGGGGGGAAGTGCTGGCTACTGCCTGCAGGCAGCAAATGTCATCTGGACCTTTTTTTTCTTTCTTCTTACTCGGGAGGGCTTTGCGAGGGGCTCTTCCTGTTGGGTGCACAGTGGAAACAAAACAGAGAAAATTGCTAAGAACCAAAACCACCAGAAGCAGCAAACAAAGAAGTGGCTCAAATTAGAGTCTTCCAAGGTGGGAAGACCAGCAGAAGCAGCCAAGGGAACTCCATGATTCTGTAGCCCAAGGCATCCTGAGGCTCTCGCCTTTCCTGCTGGTCCATCTGTGCCCTCGGATGCAGCGACTGAGACCTCGTGGGGAGGGACCTCTGCCAGGAACGAGCAGGGTGAGGAGGGCGTTGTGCCACAGCCTCTGCGGGGGCACCTGCACCTTCCACTGCATGTGGCAATCCCGCTGGCAATCTCACTCTTCCAGTAAACAGTGTACTTAGAAATGAATTTAGGAGCTAAATCCTCCTCCCTGCTTCTCGTGCCTGCCATACACACTGCCTTTCCCATGCAGATGTTTAATTTGCTGCCCAAACATGTTAAAAAAAGCAGTAACTCTTGCTTCAAAACTCTGCTGGAGTTGCTGGAGCTAAAAAAATCTCTCTTCTAACCTGTTTTCATAACCTGCCTCTTTCATTCCTCTTCCTCTGCAATCCGCCCCGGCTGCCTCACTTTCCTCACCCAGCTCAGGCCCTCCAGGCATGTGCAGCTCTGAAGGACTGTTCTCAGTGGGTTTCCAGACAACTTCTGCTGCTTTGTTCTCTGGGCTGAGAGGACATCAGTTCCACTTCAAACATGTTTACAACTTGTTGTTTATTTTTGTGGAACTTGGGGCTATTTCTGACACAGAACATCTCACAGCTATGGATGGGCAGAGCCCACTGAGGGATTAAAGCCCTTTCATGAAATCATCTCAAGAAAAACAACAATATTCCCTTTCTGACATGATCAGTACCTGACTGCAGCATAATACATCAAGGATCGTCCAGCCCTTTACTCCCTGATCCATTCCTCTAGAACAAAGCTGCAGAACATAAGGTTCTTCTCAAAGATAACCAGAAAAAAGAAAATTACAGTTTTATGTAATGCCAGGGCACTTCAACTCTGCTGAAACAAGGACAAGACTGCAGGTCCCCAGCAGACATGGCTCTGTTGCCTGAATGAAATGGGATGCAGCCTTGGGTTGGGAAGCTCATGGAGCTCATGCAGTGCTGCAGGTCCTAGCAAAGCTTGGAGTAGATGGATGGGCTCTAGGAAGCAGCTCCTGGGCACTGGTTGCACTGTGGGTCAGTGACACACCACCCCATACCTGACCACCAGCTCACAGGGCTCCAGACTGACAGGGTTCTTCCTCTGTTTGGTACTTTAACACAAGAAAAAATGATAAATTCTCTCCAGAGTTATTCTCTCGGGAGTTGTCTTGCTGCATGGTCATTTGGGTGAAAACAATGACACATTTAGAGAAATAAGCAGCCAAAATGCCCTGTGGTCAGCATTGCTTGACCAAACTGGTCAAAAAAAAAAGCTCAAATTCTTCAGCATGGACCTTCCCCACATCTCCATTTACCAGTTCCCCATTTCCATCTCCATCAGCACAGATTACAGGATCTTCTTTCCAAGAGCACAGATGTGTCCCTCTGTAATCCTGGTGACACCCAGCACATGGGTGTGTCTTGTCACTTTGTTGCTTGGCTGAGTTCCCACATGTAGAAATATTTCCCTGCTTTAGTCATTTCATAAACCATCTAAAAGCTTTTCTACTGGAATAAGAGAGAGACCAGATGAGTCCTGACTTTGGGAAGGAGAGCTGGAGTTGTTGTCTCACTTAATAGACATTCCCATTTCCAAACGGAGCCGGATGGTGCTCGGTGGTGCAGAGGGATGTGATGACTGTGCTGGTTTGGTACAGAATTCTGGCATGGAGCTTACAGCCTGCTGTTAATGCTGGAGAAAGTGAGTGAGTAAGCAATGGATGTGTTTTCAGCATGAGTAAGCGTTGGAGGCACTGCAGGAAGGAAGTTTGCAGGACCAGCGTGGTGTCAGCGCAGGTGTCCTCCCCAGCAGGTGAGATCCAGGTGACGGGAGCATCGTGCCATCTTAACGTGGAACAGTATTTCATTAATAGTTACACAGTTCATTTATAACAGAGAATTACCAGCATCACCAGCAAGTTACCGACCCACCAGCCACTGCCCTTATCTGGGACCAGTACTGGAAGTGGGACAGGCAGGGCAGGGGAATGGAGGCAACCACAGGTCCACACTAATGGGGTTTTAGGTCCTACCCAGCACCCAACCTAGACATGACAGAGAGTCATAGAATGGCCTGGGTTGGAAGGGATGTGAAAGATCACCCAGTTCCACGCCCCTCCTATGGGCAGGGACACCTTCCACCAGAACAGGTTGCTGCAAGCCCCGTCCAACCTGGCCTTGAACACTTCCAGGGATAGGGCAGCCACAGATTCTCTGGGCAACCTGTGTCAGTGCCTCACCACCTTCACAGGGATGAATTTTTTCCTAATATCCCATCTAACCCTGCCCTCTGGCAGTGGGAAGTCATTCCCCCTTGTCCTGTCACTCCAGGCCCTTGTAAATAGTCTCTCTCCATCTTTTCTGCTGGCTCCCTTCAGGTACTGGAAGGGGCAATTGGGTTACCCTGAAGCCTTCTCTTTTCCAGGCGGAACAATCCCAATTCTCTCAGCCTTTCCTCACAGCAGAGGTGCTCCATCCCTCTAATCTCCTTGCTGGTCTCCTCTGGACTCGCTCCAGCAGGTCCATGTCCTTCCTGTGCTGGGACCCCAGAGCTGCAGGCAGCTCTGCAGGTGGTATTTCACCTGAGTGGGGCAGAGGGGCATGTTCTGCCTCGCTCCACCATTTGCTCAGCAGCTGTATTTTCTGCTCCATCAATATCCCCCCTAACTCTTCCTTTCTGCCCAAAAGGCTCTCAGCAGACTCAAAATCAAGCTGGAGGGTTTTATGTTGAACTGAGTGCTTTCAAACTGTGTTAAAGCTCTTAATTATTAATAGAAAAGTCGTAATGTGGCAGTAGGAAGCCAAACTGGCAGTTTAGAAGGGAAGTATTGGTAAATCAGGAGCCAGCATCTTAGTCACGGCTTCTCCATCGTGCTGCAGCTTCTAACACGAGGTAATTTTGCAAGTCTGGGTGCATTAGTCACCAACAAATTGTGTTCACAATTAAGGAGAGCTCAAAAGTCCTCCAGAAATCTCTCATTCTCCCTGGCATTCAATGCACTGCTATCTTACACCCCCCAGAAAACAAAACTCTCCCATCTGCCACCCCAACAACCATATGGGATTCTTGGAAAATGAAGGAAATTAAAGTCCCTGTGGGAGCACAGCTCCCAGATCAGCCGGGAGGGGTTGGTAGGACCAAATATCTGAGCTAAACATATCCTGTGCACTGGGTGGCCCTGCTCCGATGCTGAGCCAGGTTTGTCAGACATAAGCAGCTCAGACCTGAGGTATGTGGCTGAGGGTGACTTCGTTTTGGGAAGCTGGAGCTGCAGGGAAGGTGACTGATATGGAATAATGCTGTCCTTGCTGCCAGCCACCATCACCCTGCACTGGGGGACGACAGCCCCGACCCCCTGCCCGAGGCTCTGTCAGGACCACCCTGCAGCACCGCCCTGGGAGCCCAGCTTTGAGTGCAGGGCAAGGGGATTTGGTCTTTATTTCCCAAAAACAAGTCTCCCTTTTGCTGGCAGAGCCATTCTGCTGCAGGGAGCCAGGAGGGATTGCCCAAGGGAAGTGATGCCGGGAGCTGCCTGCTCTGCCCCAGGAGTCTCGGGCTCTCACATGAGCCCCAAAGGAAAAGCCACGCTCTGCAAGCACCCAAGGAGGGCAGAGATCTTGGGATGAAGGAGAGCAGAGATTTCAGGACGGCAGCAGCAACCATCCCCACGAGCTGGTATTGCCAGCTCTCCAAAGGGAGAGAAGTTCCCTTTACTTTTTAAGTAATTTCTGGAAATGACCAGAACAGCTACTCCCCACCATAAAAAACTCATTCCTGGCTAAGGAATATTCCTCGCATAACTTGATAGGAGGCCATTTCCAGGCTCAAATCCTAACAGAAAACAAAGAGAGTTTATTTGAGCCTCATCAAACTCTCATTTTTTACCATACAAATATTCTCCCCGCAGCGTAAGGAGCCAACACCTGCCCACGTAGGGCACATGCAGTGGGAAAAACAATGGGGATTATTTGGGCCTGAGAAGGTGATTCAAGAATAACAGATGAGTAAAGCCACTGCATAATAATTTTCTGCATTTACTTGATTTCCCTGATTTCCTTTTGTTCATCTGGCCTCGTGCTGCTTTGTTTTGCAGCTTTCTGAAAACATCAGTTACGAAAGCTGAGCAGGGCATTTCACTGCAAAACCCAACAACCACAATACTGAAATGATCCAACTTTATCATATTTATCAAAAGAAATCCCATTTTTTTTGCTGTTCTTTCTTTTTCCATCCTTTTTTCACTTGAAAACACCAAACTTTGTAATAACATTTTTGCCTCAGCATCTCTCACCAGCAAAACCCTCCTCCTCCTCCTCCAGTCACACATCCCCTCCCAGTGCAGCCCAGCTGGGAGGTGTGAGCACCACAACCCTCCCAGTCTACTGGCCCAGCCTCAATTCCTCTCCCTACCACCAAGTTGGACATGTATCCTTGGAGAACCCTTCCCAGTAATAAAATACAGCGAAGATTATTACATTCAATTCACTTCTTTCGGTTGGTTATTTTCCCACTTCTTATTCCTCGCGCTCTTCCAAATCTCCCTGTGCTGTACCCACTGCTGTGCCCAGAGTCCCCCCAGAGGTCTCCAACACAACCTCCTCCTCAAGCAGGGGTTGGAAGGGGCCTTAGAGATCATCCAGTTCCATCCCCCTGTCATGGGCAGGGACACCTTCCACTAGAACAGACTGCTCCAAGACCTGTCCAACCTGGCCTTGAACACTTCCAGGGATGGGGCAGCCACAGATTCTCTGGGCAATCTGTGTCAGGGGCTCACCACCCTCATAGGGAAGAATTTCTTTCCAATATCTCATCTAACTCTGCCCTCTGGCAGTGGGAAACCATTCCTCCTTATCCTGTCACTCCGGGCCCTTGTCCAAAGTCCCTCTCCAGCTCTCTTGGAGCCCCTTTAGGCAATGGAAGGGGCTTTAAGGTGTCCCCAGAGCCTTCTCTTCTCCAGGCTGAATGCCCCAGCTCTCCCAGCCTATCTCCAGAGCAGAGGGGCTCCAGCCCTCAGAGCATCTTTGCAGCAAAAAAAAAGGGGGAAAAAGGGGATAAACTTTCCTTGCTCCTCAGGGTTCCCACAGAGTCAGTCTCTAGTGCGATCCCCAGGCATTGTTTGAAGCAGGCAACGCTTTCTGTGCCCACACCTCCCTCCCCTCTCCCCGCTCCCAGCCCTCAGCCTGGTGTGGTCAGAATCCAGAGGGATTTTCCTCTCCTCCGCAGGGGACACAGTCACTGGTGCTCATGTTTTAGCAAGTGCTGGTGCAGGCAACAACAAAAGATGAAACACTGCTCCTTTCTCCTGTCAATTCCTTTCCCACTGCTGGCTACACCGTCCAGGACACCTTCCCTGCTGGACGCCTGTGGATCCCTCACTCCCTCCGGAGCCACGGTGCTGAGCCGGGAGTGGGACCGGTGCCAGTGTGCGGGGGCAGGCGGGGAATTGGCAGCGGTTCTTGCGCTCCTGACAATGTCCCAGCTTAGCACAGCCCTGTCACCAGTGTCTGCACAGCGGGGTGAGCACGGCCAGGGGATTGGGTTACCCCCAGGTGAGATAAAGCGGTGCCGTTACAGCTCCAGCTAATTTATAAAGTTAATTAGGCACAGGGATCTCCTTTCAGAGGAGACAGGATGTCTTTGTGAGAGAGCAGCCCTGTTCTCCTCTGCCCCTTCAGGGGGAATTGTCAGCCCTTTGCTGGGAAATCGGATCGCTCGGGAGGGGTGGTCACCCCGGGACAGCCGCCCCGCGGGGGTGGTCCCCATCTGAACCCTGCTCACGCTCCGCTCCACAGCCCAGCTCCTTCCCAGCCCTGGCAGCTGGAGCTGCCGGGCCACTGGGGAGGTTTGGGACTTTTTCAGCACTTCTAGTGCCTGTGTGGTGCTGCTGGAGGCCAGCACTGCCTCAAAAACACTCCCACAGCCGTCAAAAGACTTTTACAAGACAGAGTCTGGGCTACATCCTCGATTTTGAATTCGATCTCCCCACAGAAAGAGAAACTAAAGAATGCGTTCGGCCGTTTCGCTAAAATATTTCATCCAAGGTGACATTTATAGGTGGCAGGAAGACCTAATGTACCATCATTTTGCTTTCAGCAGGCTCAATAAAAATTTTGGCTGGGCTTGCGCTTGAGATTCTGCCCAAGGGAAACTCAGATGCTGACTGAGAGAAGAGCTGGGAGCGGAGTTGGGTAAGTGGGCTGAGCAGACTGGACCAAACAGAACATCCCAGGACTCTGAAATCAAAGGGGGCAGGCAGGCAGAAGAGGAGAGAGAGAAAAGGAAAGGCAGGATGATGATCCTGAGCTCCACACACCAGTGCAGAGCACTCATCACCTGCACTCAGCACACACAGTGCCTGCAAGTGCCCCAGGGAAGGCTTTGTTGCAGCATCTTTGATTCCTGCATCCATCCCCCCACAATGACCGGGATGTATTTGAAATTCTGTTCCATTTGAAAGTAAAATTTCCAGTAGCCAATATTTGTCTGAGGCAGTTTCTTTGAAGAAGATGCTGCTATGCAGTGATCTCCACAGTAATTACAGGAATTAGGAAAGCAATGGGAATGCAAGGTCTGTATTTTTTTTTTTTCCAGGGCTTTCCAGAAAGCTGCCTTTTAAGCATCATGTGCTGCTGAAATTTAAGGTGCTTTTTTTAGATCTCTTGGAGGGAAATCTAATTTAATTCAGCTTGCAAGAAGCACCCTTAGGTGTTCCCAGAGCATCACCCAAATAAAACAGTGCTCTTCAAAGGCAGAAACTTCTGAGAAGTCTCCTGAGAGGCAGCACTGGGAAAAGCTGTGGATGATGGCAGTCAGGCTGGAGGAGCTGCAGGATGACCTGGAGTGTGGAGCTTCTGAAGAGGCCATCAGTCTGTCTGTCTGTCTCCTGCAGCCACCCACACATCCCACATGGAAAACAGCACCCACAGACACAGCAAGGCAGTGGATTCAAAGCTGGGAAAGGAATAATGGGCACCCGACCCCATGGGTGAAGGGTTCTCAGTCTGACAAATTATTTTTGTTTTAATGGATGAGCCTGGAGAAAATACTTTGACATACAACCACTGGATCACATCGGCTTGGCCACAGGGCTGGAGACTTGTTTTATGAGAATATTTGGCTTAATTTTCAAGTTCAATTTGTGGAAAGTTTCTAGACCAAGAGCCAACTGAAAAGTGAAAGAGCCAAAGCTTTGCACAGTTGTTGTGCCAAACCCCAGGGCATTGAAAATCCCACACAGCAAAGGAACAGATCCCACCTTTTCCTCCTACGAGCCCAGAGAGGCTGGTGGAGGCAGCATCCCATCAGCACAGGGCTTCTCTTGCCCAAACATCCCACCTTGAATGGAAGTTTGTCACTTCCCTCTCCCCTCCCAAAACAAATCCTGGTTCCTGTGGCCCACTAGCATCGTTCTTTTCCACACATCTTAAAATACCTCATGGAAGCATACAGATGCTCAGGAAATAAATTCTGGATTATTTAAATGCAACATGGGAAGGAATTCATAGAATCATTAAGATCTGGCAAAAGACCTCCAAGATCCAGATCAAACTTTGTATGATATATATGTATATATACAGAAAATTTAAGACATATGGCCATCAGCAAATAAGCCTCAGGTATATTTATCTGTGGAGTTTACTGAGTTTGCTGCTTGTGTTTTCCATGAGCCAGGTTTAAGGACATTTGCCAGAGCCCTGAATCACTCTGGTTTACTGAGCTTTCTCACCACAGGCACGATCTAGGACTCCCAAGCTAAAACTGTTTTAAAAGAAACAAACATGCAGACACCCTCGAAACAGTCTGCACCAAAAAAAAAATAAATAAGTCATAAGATAGTTTGAATATTATGTCATTTGGAATCAGCCAAGCAGCAGACTGGGAATTTAAGGAGCTTTTCATAACTAAGAGGACTGGGAGATAGGCGGGTTCTGTTCTAACCTGGCAATGATCTCTGCTCCTCCTGAGCTCGAACCAACCCTTGTCTGAGACACAAAATCCAGTGCCTGGCGCCTCCTGCTCCACCCCTACCCCATCTCTGTCCCATCCCTGCCCCATACCTGCAACATCCCTGCTCCTGGGAATGCCCAGGTCCTCCAGCAGATCCCCAGAGCAGGATGTTGGCTTTGCTGGCTGGAGCATCTGCCTTTTTCTTCCCAAAATTTGGCCTTTTCCCCTCTCCCAGGCCCCAGCCCACCCTGCAGTGCTGCCAACCATCCTTCACTGTGCTCATGATGAGCCACTGCAGCAAACCCGGTTTTCTTTTGGACGCAGAACCTGACACCTCATTTTTGCTGTGCTGTCCCTATTCTTTTCTCATAAACTTTTAATATTTCCTGTCACTCCAAACAGGAGAGGAAACACATTTGGGGTAACTTCAGTCCACTCTATGTCAAATGCCACAGGCTGACTTTCAGCTGCTGGGACGGTTCCTGGCCACAACCACTCTGCCCTCCAGACAAAATGATGAGCAGATCTGGTTTTAGGGGTGTCCCAGGGTTTTTCCTTGTTCCCACGAGCAAAGCAACAGCACTTCAGACCTCTGTGAGAGGATGGGAAAGACGCAAATCCCAAAAGCCACACGAGGAGGTATCAAGGGGAGGGGAAAAAAAATAATTGTGCATCGTGACACTGCCTGGAAGGTAACACTGTGAGCAGCAACTTTGCTGAGGAGCCAGGGTTGCTGACCCAAGGTTGGGGGCACTTCTTGCACCAGCTCCAGCCATCCCACCCCACCGGGACCACAGATTCCAGGTGTAAAGCCCCCAGTCCCAGCCTACGACTGCAGCTGGGAAGAGGTCTGCTCCTCTTATAAAGCAATTTAGATAAGGCTTTTCCGGAGCAGCTCTGATTACAAGATTTCACATAATCCCTAAAAAATGCCATTTATTGTTTGGCAGCCCGAAGATCTGCCCCTCGGGGCTGGCCTTAGCGATCCAAACCCAGATTAGGCAGAAACCCAGAGTTTTGGGGTCTGGGCTGAACTTTGCATGGCTGCACAGAGCTGGGATAGAGGAAGACACTGCCCTCCAGCCCCAGTTTCCATCTGGGGTTCGCTGTACCCCACCTAAGGGTGCTCAGAGAATCAATTCCCCTGACAAAGGGCAGCAGAGGACACACAGTGGCAGAAGAGGGTCCCAGGGGGACCCCAGCCCTGTGCTGCTGGCCCTGACACGCCTCTCCAGCTCTTGGCTTTCTCTGGAGCCACAGTGGCTCCCGGCCAGGCGGCCACAATGCGGTGGAAGGAAGAAGAAACAGCTTTGTTTTACCCAAAGCCTTGCAATTAATCAAGTTCCTATTTCCTCGCAGTCCCACGTTCTCCACCCCAAATGCGCCAGGCAGCTTCCACCCATGTCAGAGAAACAGAAAATGAAGTAAAAAAGAAATGTCTTTGCTATGGCAGGCACCACCCAGATGGCATTTAGAGTCCAGAGAAATGCAGGACCCTTCCAGGCAGGCTGGCAGCCCCATCCCTGCCAGCCTCTGGCCCCTGAAATCCCCTCCTGGGCACCTGCTCTCCCACCCAGGAGGAATTCACACAATCACAGAATCATTCAGGTTGGAAAAGACCTCCAAGATCACTGAGTCCAATCTGTGACTGATCCCCACCTTGTCAATCAGACCAGAGCTCTGAGTGCCATGTCCAATAATTTCTTGAACACCTCCAGGAGTGGTGACTACCACCTCCCTGGGCAGCCCCTTCCAATGCCTGACAATCCTTTTGCAAAGAAATTATTCCTGAATTGGACTCTTCTGAGCACAAACCATCCCATTTTTTATCATAACACATGGCAATACAAAATAACAGTGCGTTTTCCTGGTCTTTTTCCAAATTAAAACTGGGGCTGAATATCAGGGTGGGAAAGAGCAGGTGATAATCCAGGTTCCTTGGGGACAGGAGCACTTGATTTATAAGCAGATTCCTTAAACAGAAGTCCCAGAGATACCATTTCAGAGGGCCATTCCCAAAGAGGCTGCCGGGAAAGCAGGATGAGGGTGGGACCTGCTCCTGCGCCTCTGCACCTCTAATTGCCATTATTCTTCAGGAATATAAACAACAGGAACGAGAGAACAGAGAGCCATGAAACCTCAGCATAACAAGGGCCTGGGAGCAAAGGGAAAGGAACTGGAGGTCAGGCAGGTTAAGGGCTCATTTCTGGCACATCACAGCCCCTCTGGATGAGGACAGATGGGCAGACACAGCACAGTGGGCACTGCTTGCTCTCTCCTGAGGCTCAATCCAGTTCTTCCAGGGAGGAACCAGCAGCATTTAAAGGTCTATTTACTTCTCCTCACATGCTTTTGTGTGTCACAGCTGATAACTGACAAAGTCATTTGCATTTTTAAGGGATCATTTATTCCAAACAACCCTACCCTATCCTGTTTGATACACTGCCCTATCCCTGGAAGTGTTCAAAGCCAGGTTGGACAGGGCTTGGAGCAACCTGGTCGAGTGGACGGTGTCTCTGCCCATGGAGGGTATTGGGACTGGATGAGATTTAAGGTTCCTTCCAACCCAAACCATTCTGGCATTCCGTGATTCTGCACTGGTTTGTTTCCTGTTGGACTTGGATTTGGGATGATGAGGGACTTCACAGCAGAGCAGAGGGATGGGGCAATGGGAAGAAGGAGCTGCCTTTCACATGGTGCAGCATCGCCCCAGTCCCACGGCTCCGACGTGCTGTTCCCTCTCCCACTGCCCCACAGCTCCCTCCCAACCACTTAGAGAAGTCCCTGGTGGAGGCTGTTTTGCAAATACAATAATATTTGAAATTTCTCTCATCTTCAGGCATGGAAGGAGAAATGTTCAATTTAACTGGGATGCTTAATGAAGATTTATTCCAGTCCTGTAAATCAAAAGCATGTGGGAATAACTGCTCTTCCTTGGATTAACTGGGTTATTTTTTCATGACCACTAGACCTTAGATCTGCTGCTCGTTTCTTTCCATACCCATGGAGGGTAAGAAATAGCCATACTTGGTCAGTGAGAAAATAAAGTTAAATGCAAATAGACATGCACTGACTAAATCTGAGTTTCCCAAGGTTACTATTTCCCTAAATGCCAAGTCCCTGTGGTGAAGGAGGGGTAGCAAACAGCCTGGGGTGGGGCAGGCTGGCAGCACAAGGGGCTCAGCCTGGTCCCTATGCCCAGTGCCCTGAGCCCATGGGTGAGAATGGACACCACCACTGGGAATGTGATGGGCCTTGAGAGCTGTGGAGAGCAAGAGACACTACTGAACACAAGCAGGGGCATTAAGGTGGTGTTGTATCTCCTTCTCTACCCCCTGCCATAGGCAGGGACACCTTCCACTAGACCAGGTTGCTCCAAGCCCCGTCCAACTTGGCCTTGAACACTTTCAGGGATGGGGCAGCCACAGCTTCTCTGAGCAACCTGTGACAAGGCCTTACCACCTTCATGGGGAAGAATGTCTTCCCAATATCCCATCTAACCCTGCTCTCTGGCAGTACAAAGTGATTCCCCCTTGTCCTCTCACTCCATGCCCTGTCCAGCTCCCTTGGAGCCCTTCAGACACTGGAAGTTGCTACAGTCCATTTGCTGGGCATAAATAACTGCTGTTTCCCCTCCTGTGGAGCAGCAGCAAGAAGGGGTGGATGGAGCAGCTCATCCTGGCACTTGCCCATGACAAGTTGACAGAGGGGTACACAGCTACTCCTGAAACAGGGCATCCTGGGACCCAGGCAAGCATCCCACAGGCCAGCTGGGAATCTTGAGTGCTCTGTCACCCACCCCAGCCCTCCCGGTGTGCCTCTGGCACTCCCTCCCATCCGAAAAGCCAAGGCAGGCAGCCTGTGGGTACCGTTCGCACATAGAGTTCTTGGCTGACCCTCAGCTGGCCCCAGCCCACCTTCACCAGCCCTGCACAGCCAGAAATGACTGTGAGAGCACACTTAATCCTGTGACTCCACTGACCCCCTCCAGCCCGTTTGGCTGCTGTTTACTCCCCAAGCTGCACACACAGGTTGCTCAGTTTGCAGACAGCAGGACAGGAGGCCAGCCAGGAGCACCCAGCACTGCCCAACAGCTAACTCAGACTGAGGCATTATGGTTATTTTAAGCACTAGAAGGTGATTTTAAGGAGGTTGTGTGTGTAACACGACCTGGCTACTGCTGCCTGTGTTTGCAGCACCCACCTCTGACCTGCCCTCAGCATGCCAAGCAGCTGCTCATAACCCCAGCACAGCAGGGCCCTCACACAGGGAAGGCTTTGAACGATATAGGGGACACAGATGAGACCAATGGACAAATAAAACAGAGGAGAAAAAACACAAGCAACACTCCAATCAAGGTGTTGGTTATCTACAGCAATACCTCCACACCACAAGCTGCCCAGGCAGAGCCGCCACAGCACCGTGCTTCTCTTAAAGATTTAAACCCCACAGTCTTAAATATTTCGATTTTCATGATCATGTATTTTAGTTTGAAAACTTCCTCCACTTCAGCTGAGGTATGTGCCTATGCTACATGGTGCTTTCTCCTTCAGGTTTTACCATGTTTTCTACACAGGCAGGATAAAGAAATCTGATGGGATAAGAAACCTGACGGGACACAGAACCCAGTGGGATACAGAAACCCAACACTGTTGCTTTGGACACAAATGCTTCCCTGGGGTTTGGTGGCCCCGGGAACCAGCTGCGGTCTCCAGGCACCCACAGCCCAGTGACAGCTCCTGGCACAGGACAGTCCCGCTGACTCACCCAGTACAACTCCTGCCCAGAGCAGTTTTTCCATAAAAATAAACCCAGCCCTAATAAATAAATGCATTCCCATCGTAAAAGCCCGATTGGTGGCTGGGAAGGAAGAGCCTGCGCCCTGCAGCAAAACCATTTTCCTCTGGACTGGTGAAGGAGGACTGTGCTCCAGGGAAGGCATGTCAGAAGGACCCCATTCCCCTGGGGAGGGGGACAGGGGTACCAGCACCGAGGCAGGGGGATCTCATCCCCAGCACAGCCACTGCTGTCACACCATCGTGCCCAGAGACCAGGGAAGAAGCGACACACGCTCACGAGGGGATTTAGGAACCTGGCGCAGCTACCCGGTGGAGCAGACCTGGGGGGATACATGAGCATTTAGCAGAGAGCAAGAGGCTTTTGTAAACAGAAGCTCAAACAAACATCTCTCATTTCACAGATGGTGCTCACAATTTACAGCATTGCACATTTAAAGGCCACCTTGGGCGCATCGGTGCTCCCTGCACAAGAAATCCCCCAGACCTGCAGGCCTCAACGTTTGTGCTCCAAGGAGCCTCCCACTAAGACCCACAGGAGTTATTTCCACAAGAACATTGGTTTTCAACTTAGTAAGAAGTAAGAACATCAAAATGACCCAAACTCCTTTCCCTGCAGTTCCCCAGTTTGGGTGAGTGCAGGCTCCCAGCTCAGTGGCCAGTCAGCTCGGGGGGCTGCCAGGAGAGCCAACCCCTCCTGAACGGGGCCTCAACACGATGGCCCTGGTCCACAGCTAAAAAAATACAGAAAATACTGAAGAGTGCAAGAAAAAACCCAAAGTCCTGAAGCAGAGCCCAGAGACGAGTCTCCCAGGACCAGCAGAGAATTTGGCAGAGTGTTTGAAGGAGCTCAAAGGCCAAGGCACCCCAAGACCCTCCCCGTGGCCACAGTCCCTAATTGTGGGCCTGGTAATTCCAGGGGAGCACCAGAAACCCTTGCACGGCAGCACCAGATGCCACAGCCTGCAGCAGAGCGTGTGGCTGCCCAAGGCTTCCTGCAAAGCCCAAATTACTCAGCTGCTTGGAAAAACAGAAGCAGCTTTATACAGACATTATTTGGGCAGCCCCGCGGAGCCACCGGACACTGGCACCATTCAGACACCCTGCCCCGACCCAGCCCACAGCCCACAGGGCAGGGTGGGGACAGACCCACTGCTGGCAGCCCTGCTCACTCTCCTCATCCTCACCACTGCAAAGCCACCCCCCCACAACCACTGCCCATGGAGGGCAGAACCCCATGGAGCTGTCAAAACCACAGGCACAGCCTTTGCTCCTGGGCAAGCAGGCACAGAGGGGTGAGTGACGTCTGTACACTCAGTTTAATCACAATACAATTAAGTCAGATGCCTCATTGGAAGATTGGATTAAAGGCATTTGATTTAAATATTTGGGGTCATAAAGAATATCTGCCTTGTGGTACTTTTCACTTTAACACTTACTTTTCAAACTTCAGCTCAACATGGACCAAAAACTCATGTGTTCCTGCATGTGCACAAATTATCCATAATCACTGGATTTGAGGAAAAGCACTGAATGCCACAAGCACTGTCAGAGCCACAAGCTGCCAGTGCTGCCCTGCTTGGCCCTGTTTTACTTTGCAGAACTAGAGGCCCCTGAACTGGCACATGCACCTGGTTCAGTGCCAGGCTGCTCACCTAATCCCTTGGGAACAGCATGGTGCTTCCGCTCTCCAAAGCGTCACACAGCTTTAACTGATTTATCCTGCTGAATTTCTTTATAACTTCTGTTAAGAAAGAAATTATTAGGAAGAGGCAACTCTTGAAATCTGAAAAACTGTAAATGTGGCAAACAATCCCTGTTGGGTCCCAGCAAGACCTGGGCTCACAAACCTTGCTCTATGATAAGCCACACCATTTTTTTCACCTTAAAGGATAAATAAACTAAAACCATCCTACTGGGGGAATGGGACGTGACTGACTCCAGAGCTTCAAGCAGATATGAGACAGAGATGCATCTTTACTCTGCATATAACACATGTAAAGCACGATCTTGATTTGGAAGTGTCCTACCTTTGGATGCTCTATCCTGCCCCCACAGCGCTCCTGCCAGGCAGCTCACCCGCAGTAGGAAAATCCACAGGGAGCAGGCATGGCGTGGGGCTGGGCCTCACAGTCCTGCTCCCAGGAATGCTGAGGAGAGGTCGGTTGTGGTGCTCATGCAGCTCAGGGTTAGTGGCAGCGATGATGAGGAGGAGGCAGAGGCAGATGATGAAGCTGGATGAAGCCTGTCTTGGCTGCTCCACACTTACCTTCCTGTTGGGAGTACCCAGATGGGCAGGGCCCATAGGCATCCCACCTGCTGGAGTGAGGGCTGGACCCCAGACCTCCAAACCCAACCCTGGTGCCAGCCAAGCCAACAGCAACGAGATTCACCATCTCTGCAGCACCTTCCCTGGCACTTGGCCGAGCCCTCCACCGGCATCCAGCTAAATCAGGAATGACCCTGTCTGCTCTCAGAGGACGGGGGTTGCTATGGATGAACAGGAACTGAAAGTGTTTGAGGCCTGTGGGAGGACTGGAGGGGTGGGAAGGAAGGTCTCCCTGAACTGAGAAGGTCGCTGCGTGCAGCGAGGCCATGAGCTGCCATGGTGGGAGCAGCATTCCGCCGGCCGATCCGCAGGGATGCGCAGGGGCGTGCTGAGGAGCACCAGGGGGAAACTGGGTTCAGCTCCTGAAGATCTGAGCAGATCTTCACATGACAAAGAGAGGAGGTTCTGTGGGAAAAATGCTATCGGGCCTGGCCAAGCCACGGCAGGAAGGAAATTCCCCAGCGGAGAGCCGCCATCGCGCGAGGGCTCTGCTGTGGCGAGTTCAGGGACTTCGTAAATAACTCGGCCATCCCCAGGGAGGCATTGCTAAGGTTCGCTGTTTTTTTCCCTTGAACTTTCAGATGAAGGAAGCAATAGCAGAAGCAACAGCACAGATTTTGGCCGGAGATCAACTGTACTGACAACAGTCAGAGAATGAACCAGAAGAAAAGTCCTTTGTGTGTGTTGGAGTTATCACCAGATGGGTCTGGGCAGCCGCATGGAAGTTCTGCTCAAAATATTCCACATGGGCAAAACCCCCAGAGCTGGAACTCACTGGCAGATGTAACCCACAGTAACTAATTCCACCGTTTAGACCAAGTTAAAAATGCAGGGCACATGCTGGTGCCCATTAAAAATTAAAATTTAATTGTATTCTTCAGCAAACTGCTGGGATTGAGTAAGTAACAACCCTGATTAAAGATTAAGGATGGAGAGTCTATAAACACTAATTACCACTGTACTTACAGGGGAATTTGGCCTGTTGGGTTTAATTACTTCTAGTTCAAGATCACTTGAGTCAGGCTGGGCTGGGGAGCGCTGTTGGAGTTGAGGAAGCTGTTTACATTTGAAGAGATGACCGGATTCCAGGCTGGAGTTGATGATACTGTTCCTGTTCTCCTCTAAAAACACCAAAATCAAGAACCATCAGCTGCCACTGAAGGCAAAGTGAAGAGCAAACGACTGCAAAGGCATCGAGTGTTCCCAGCACAACCCTGCCCCAGTGCAACTGGGAGCATCTCCCCAGAGCTCAGAGGTAGTTACGAGATATTATACATTAAACACAAAAAATACCAGGTACTCTTTGATTCTTTTGGTTTTAAGATGCAGGTACATTTAAATAAGCACCATTTTAGCAAGCAAATAGGCACTTTCTCAATGCATTAATATTTTGTATTCCCAAAGACATCCAAAATGCCCCAACCTGAAAGAAATTAAAATGGAACTATGCACAGGAATAGGTTTGTGTTACTGAACATCAGCTCCCAAGGGATGGAGTGTTTGGACAACAGAGCAGGACAACACTTTAGATCAAGAACAGGACAGATCACCCATAAGCTGCCTAAGGACCTAAGTTTATCCAGCAAAAAATGCTTCAGTCTCATACTTGACATCACTACTGTTGCTCGTTCCTGTCCAGGTCTAAAGGGGAAAGGGAATGGGTCTCTGCTCCATTTCAGCTCAGCTCTTTCAAATGCAGAGCCATGGTGGGACAAAGGCCCAGCTTTGGATCTGAAAGGAATGGATGTGTTGGGCATCCCCACTGCTGGGGGATCGTTGCTCTGCTGACAGTCCAGAGCTTCTCAGAGATTCCCATTTCTCTCAATCACATTAAGAGATTTTCTCATTATTGTGTAACTTCAGCCAGTGAGCACTGACAATATTGTGCATCTCAAGCTGACACCACAGCATGGGCCCCTCCTCATCCATGCCCCAGATCCCCTAAAATCCCATTAACTCATTTCCAGGAGAAGCTTTTTCCATATGAGCAGTAATTGTAATTGTGAGAAGCAATTAGCAACACTGATGGCACGACAGCAGCCCAGGCAGAGAACTGCTGCTTCTGGGATGATGCTTTCCTGAAAGACAGGCACCTGCTGGAAACACAGAGAGTCCTACTTCAAGGATACATCTTTCCAAAATTATCTTTCCAGTTGCACAATAATATGGTCCAACTACAACCAAAAAGCACAAAGAAATAAGGAAACCCTCATTCTCAATCTCCCTTAATTGCTATCTCTGCTTGTGCAAGGAGAACGTGAAATATGCATCCGTATCCTGCGCACATTTAAAGAGGGATAAGAGTGCAAGAGGAACTCCTGGGATACGAGAAAAGATAATCCTGAGCACACAGCAGAAAGGAACTGCCTGTAAAACAGCCTAGCAGGAGTGTTGTCCTCGGACTGTTGAGGCAGCTCTGCCACTGCTCTAAAGGGATAAACCACATCAGCCACAGGTTTGTGGATGTCCAGAGCAGGGTCCGATACTCCTTGTCCTGCTCCTTTGCTGGAGCTGCTGCATTTCCCAGATACCTGGACAAAATCAGCACCTACATGGCAGCAGGACAGGGCTAAACCTTGGTTTATCTGAGGTTGAGCTTATCTGCCAGAGATGAGCCAAGGCCAAGGATGTGTTAATTATGTTGATATGCATCAACATGTTCCTGAAATGGGTTTCCTTAATCTTGATCTGCAATGAGTCACCATGGGGACAAGCAGCACAGACACCTCTCTGTCCTGAACTCTGTGAAAGGTGAAACCTCTGGGTTTGGAGGGCACCAGCACTTGTGATGAAAAGATTATCCATGCAGAAGACAAGATGGAAAAGTAAGAAAAGCAGAGCGCTGAGCTCCACAAGTATCGACATGCAGACATGAGAGCCAGCAGATGAAATGAGAGAGAAATTAAGCTGCCTAAGGACCTAAAAACCCCAAATCCCTCTATTTTTGTATCTGCCAGAGCAGGTTTTGGGCAGCCTGTTGCAGATCACCTAAACATAGATGACCAAGCCCAGGGATTGCTCACGCTATGCCTGGCTGGACCCAGGGCCGATCTGAGTCCCCGGAGTGTGGACTAACACTACGGCTTATTATTTCCAAACATTTTCTACCCAAGACTGAAGTCCAGGAATAAGCTCCATAAGCCTGACAGATCAGTGTGGATTGTCTGCCTAATCTCCACACCAGCCACCAGCCAATATCAAATTAGAGTCCCCGTCAGCCACGGAACTGGAAGTGTTTCAGCTAAAGGGGAAGGGAGATGAATGGCAGAATCTGAAACTCCTGCTTTATTTTATTTCCTCCTTTTTAAAAGGCTGAAACTGTGTTTTGCTTCATGTTTTTAAATGCTTATGTGAAGGATTCTTTGCTGGGAGATTTAATTTGGTCTTACAGCTACAAGAGCAGAACTGCCTTTTAGCTAAAGAGCACTTCCAGAGTGCAGAAGGGAGAAGAGCCACTTTGCAACGAAGAAGAAGAGCAAGAGCTTCTGTTAATAAACCAAACCTGCAACTTCTCTCTGAGACCCCCCTGGGTCAGTTGTGGGCAAAAATGGGAATGTTTAACAACAAAATAATCACTATAATCACAGATTAATCATAATGATCTAATCCATTCTCTTGCATTACCCTGGCTGTCGAACATGATAATTTTCGACTTACACACAGCTTTGTATGATGAATTCTAGTGAAAATTTTACAAAGATATTGGACTTTGATAAACAAATTTCAAGTAATGGAAAATCCACTGTCCCACTTCACTTCTTATGGTAAAATCATTCTCAGACTTAAAAAATGTGCACCTTGTTCCCCTTTTGAACGTTTCTAGCTTCAATTTTCAGCTTTCAATTTCTGTGGTGCTCAGTTGTGTCTGAGCTGCTGCCCAAGCCCTTGTGCTTCAGCCTGACTTTGAGCCTTGGCCCATCTCTGGACCAGTCAGAAAGGAAACAAAGAAGAAAGGAAGAAGAAGAAAGGAGTAAGAAAGGAAGAATAAATGAAGAAAAAAGAAACCTCACATTATTCCTCAAGTGACATGTGCAGCAGGGATGGCAAACACTGAATAAAATGGTAGTGGCTTCCCAAAGACACAGGAGGAAAACTGTGAAAACATGCTTCATTTGGGAATAAATAAATGCAGAAATAAATACATGAGCTCAGTTCCTCTTCCGGGCATGGAGAGGATGGCACACAAGGGCTCACAGCAGCCCCATTGCCCTGGAGTGTGACAAGCAACTGCTTAGTTAGCAGAAAATAAATCACTAGGACTGATTTTTCAAAAGGAACTTTTGATATTTGAGGCTCCTCGACAGCTGTGCTACACCATTCCCAGAGCACGCTCTGGTGCCACCACTGCTTCCTCAAACTCACATGGATTGTTTCGACACCCTCCGAATGACAGTGCCTGGTAATTAACAGTAACTCAATCAGACAAACCCACATGTTTTGAGAGTCAGCAAAGTCACAGCGACCACTCTGTCCACCCTGGGAAGCTGGGTTATCTCCAGCCCTCCCTGCTCCTTGCTCCATGTGCGCTTGTTCTGCTCACCAGGACACTCTTTTGCTTTTGATCAAACTGGGAGAGCTCCCAGTTGGTTCCAGGAACACATGGCCTGGATGAACCAGAGAGCTGGGAACTGGGTTTATGCTGTAACGCGAAGCCACAGCCTGAGCAGACACATTTCTGCCACCCCATGAGCGGGGATGGGGCCTGGCTCTTTCACCCAGATATCTGGAGCATCAATTAGTGACAGAAATGGAAAAGATGAGCTCCAACATTTTTAAACTGCCGTGGTACATAATCCTCAGGAAAATGCCAAACCTCCTGGCCAAGTTTTCCTGTCTGTAAAAGGCAAAGTGCCTGAGGGCATCCAAAAGGGTTGCCCTGTGGGGATGTCGGCGGGTGGCCACCCTCGGCACAGGTGTGGCACCCGCGTCCCGGCAGCTGATGATGGCGATGATGGGGGCGAGGAACATGAGAAGGGGAACCATGCAGGGGCCAGTCAGGTGGGGAAGGGACAGCAACACTTTATCCTGTGCTACAGCAGCCTTGTGTCGAGCCCTGGTTAAGGGCTCAGATGCCAGGAGAGCTTCACACTCCCCAGTGATGCAACAGCGGAGGAAACTGAAGCCTGACCCTGTTATGGAATCATCTCTTCCACTGACAGCAGTAGAACTGCATGGGAATGGCATGGGAATGACAATCTGTTAGGCATGATTAAGGCAAATATGGAGGGCTGAGGGGGTGGCTGGGCACTTACGCTTCTCGTTGGGCTGGGGCGTGTGGAAGAGCGTCAGCGGCCGCTCGCTGCAGGAGGGAGGCTTCGAGTCCATGCTCTTCTTGCGGGATAACAGCAGCTGTGAGTTCGACGCCAGAGTCTCTGGCACCGTGTTAAATATCTGTTAAAAATAATAAACAAGTTGTTCTCTGGCATCATCCTTCGAACAGGACAGCTGCCCACCTGCCTGGGCTGCACCACTCTACAACCACTCTGCAGTGCAGCCTCTGAGGAAGACGTGTTCAACAGGGCAACATTTTAGGTAGAATTTCCTAAATTCTACATTCCTGCTCTGTCTACACTCCTCTTCTCTATTTTTTCACCCAAGATGCACATTGCAGGATGGGAAGAACCCTGACACTCTGGCACTCTGCTGGATTTTTGGGGGTGCAGATGATGGCCAGTGTCCTGGACAGACCAGCCATCACTCCCCCCGTGCCCCCTGCAGCGCAGCCTCGGCGCCCACACTCCCACGCCTGCAGGCCAGCTTGGGAAAGTCTTTGCAACTTCCAGCCACAGCTGTCAGAAAACTGAGTAATCACATTTTTCTCAAGGGGATGGAATTTTAAAACTGCATGAACCCAAAGAGAAGCAGTTTTGTTGGTTGTTGATATTTGGTTATTTATTGTTCCTTTTCTGGATCCCCAGGCTCAGACAACAGCAGCCTCCATACCAGCTCTCTCAAGGTCTCTCGTCATTGCTAGAGCTCATTAAACCCCATCCTCAGTGTCCTTCCCTGTTCTACCTGCCCCTGCCAGACTGTCAACCAGCACGGACAGGGGTTCCCAACAGGAAAACTGCATTTTGGCACAGCTCACTGCCTGCCGTAGCATGGGGTGGCTCCTCTGGAGCACATGGCTCTGCCACAGTCACTGGCAGCCATCACAGTGGCCACCAACAGCCATGGCCACGGTCACCAACAGCCATTACCATGGTCACCATCAGCCCTCTCCAGTGGCCATCACATGCCACCAGCGAGTGGAGCCACTGCCAGCAGTTAATGGGTTTGTTTCATGAAACAACAACATCATCTTCCACACACACACACACCACCAGCCCTCCACGATGATTCCTACAATCCCTGATAAAGTGCCAGGATGCCTCAACCAAAATGTCAATGTCCTGTCCCTCCCAAAAGTGCACAGGGGCAGTGAGAAGGGCAGTGCTCGGCCCTCGAGAGGAGCTGATGACCCTCTCCCAGTGGATCGAGCACCACATGGCCAAGGACATCCCTCCCTGGCCTTTCTGAGGACATTGCTCCCAGCCTCTCTGTCCATAAGGACTCCCTGTCTGGGCTCAGGATCAGCCCTCGAGCCGGCAGCTGGGGTGAGGCACAGGAATTGGAGCTGAATCACTGTGTCCAGTTCCTGCGTGTGCAGCAGGACCCGGCAATGGCCCGGTGAGCGCTTGGATCTGACTGTACAGTGGGACAGATGGAGAGATCATGGAGCCCTTCCTGGGGAGCTCTGCAGTGCTCATTCACACATTCCCAATGGGCTCAGGGATTAGCGGAGAGAGAGGCTGCCCCAGTCACGCTCTCTGCAGAAGCACCAAATGTTGTCACCCCACACACCTGCCCACGGCATTCCCACTCTGCAATGGTTGGTTCCCAGTCTCCCCATTGGAGACTGGGGGCCGGTGTCTCCCCAGCCTCTTGCGTGGATGATGCACCATGTTCTCTGCATCCCACCAGCCCTCCCCAGCCCCCAGCAGCTCACCAGCCCACCCTATCACCTCACCAGCCCTGCCCAGTACATCCCACAGTCCCAGTTAGCCGGGCTATTCGTGGCTCACACAGCTGCACATGCTTCAGGGGCCTTCCCTGGCTCTGGGACCCCACCATGAGCCCTGTGCTCAGCAGGCTAAATACAGCTCCTGGGAGGCAGGATCCTCAGCACAGGGGCTGAAATCGGTCCCAGGGCACCCTGTCTGCCCTGGGCTCCACTCCCCACACCCAGCACGGCCACTGCCTCCTTTAATTGCTCTTGCTTTCAAATCGCTTTTCAGTAATAAATTCACCTTCGGAAATATAATGAAATATATAAACCAAAGCAAGACTAAAGCATTGATTTATGAATTGCATTTTACACAACAATTCCCACAGCACACCAGCACACTTGAAATAAACTTCCAGGTTTCTGTTTCAGGTTTTTGGGGGTTTTTTTTGGTCTTTTATAATAAGAGAGATACATATGCTCTTCAGTGAGGAACTCAGTGACTAAAAGCAGCCTCATTTCAAATGCAGTTGGAACATCATTATGAAACTATTTTGCTAAACCTTCAGCACTGACATCTTACCATAACTTTGCATTTCTGTTAAGCCTCCAGTCAGCCCAAATATCCGATGGCCTGCACTGCACCCTCAACACAGGCTCTCCAGCTGCTCTTGTGGAGGCAGGAGAGGTGTGGGCAGTGCAGGAGGCATTACAGAGAATTAGGATATCTTTTATAAATATAAATGTGTTGTAGTCACAAGCACACGGAGGAAAGGCAGAGAATCGCTCATGGATAATCCTGTAAGGAAAGTGGCATTGGGGTTTGTTAGGAAGTGATGGCAGCAGAGCAGGGCATGGGCTCCTGCTCAGCTTTCCTTACGCTCCTGTTTGCTCCATTGCAACACCTGGCAGGCAAACCAGAGCCATCGTCCCTCATCTCCAAGCCCGATCCTACTCCCATCCCAAGGTTATTCCACATTTCCAGAGGATCTGGTGTCAGACCCATGGGAGATGGCCCAAAGGGCAGCAGTTCCCAATGGCAGCTGTAATTTAAAGACAGATGCAAGGGCTGTAACACCTTGATGCATAGGGATCTTCCTGAGGAGAACATGCCTGAGCTCCTCCATCCCAAACCAATACCACAGCCTTTCTGTGCCCACAGAAGCAATATCTCCAAGAATCAGAGATCTTGTCTCCCTGACCCCACTGGCTGCACGTTTGAGGCCCCACTGCAGCCCATGCAGCTGTGCCCCAGGACTGCTGCCCACACCACACAGAGGTTCAGCCTTGCATGTGAACACACAACAAACCTGTCCAAGATGTCCCCCCAGATGCCTGTGAGCAAAGCCCCACGTGAGAGCTGTGATGCCACCCTGCACCACCACCCTGGTCCAGGCAGCTGGTCTCTACTTCTACCTTTGCAGCCCAAATGCACAAATTAGTTACTTCTTTCCAACCAAAACCAGACTAACAAAGAGCATAATCATGGAACTGGATGAATTCAGAAGAAAATGGTATATTTTAGCACATGCAGTCACTCCATGCAGCCAACTGGGAAGGACAGCCAGCACGATGGCCCCACCGAGCCACCACTGCTCCACTGACAAACAACATCCTCCTGGCCAACAACCCAAATGCAATCAGGATTTCAGGAGATCAATGCTGTGGATAAAGCCAGTACTTGATAAACCCAGAATTTAGTCAGCAAAGCCGGAGCCAGCCAAGGTGTACATCTTGCACTGGCTTCCTTTAGTGCTCATCTCTCTCTTCAAACAAGGACAAATTCCTACTAAACAGTGGAAGCGGGGGGAGGAAAGGGATTTCTGTGATGGAGACACCAGACATGCTGACTCATACTGGGATGCCTAGGAACAGCTTGGTTACCCAACTGCAGCTCAGGAACAGGCAATTTTGGCACCTCTGTGCCCTCTCCTGAGCTGTGTCCCTCACTGGTGACAGTGCCAGGAGGTGTCAGCTGTCCCTTCCTGGCACAGCTCCCCCACCTGCAGCAAAGCTGCCAGTGCTGCTGGTTACAGGGAATGAAGGGGGCCCTGGGAGAGGGGGCTCCCACTGGGAAAGAGAGGCTAATTCCTCCCATAAATAATTGACACTGAAAGAAGCTAGGGAAGCCATTACCTTCTCATGGTTTTTCTATTAAAATTTCAATCACGATGTTCTGGAATTTGATGTCCATAATGGCAGCGACTGTTTCTCTTGAGGTCGCAGCAGTGTCGGCCCAAACACCACACCCAGATTAGCAACAGTCATCAGGTTCTGCTTGTGATTATCTGCAACTCTGGGGAAAAAAAAAAAAAGAGAAGAAAACGAAGTAGGTGATGGAACTAATCTGCAGGGAACCCCCTCTCTGCTCTCCCTGACTCGTGGCTGGCACAAGGCTTACAATGCTGTTTACATTTTTTACGCTCCTGGTGAGCTCCTTGAAGGCTCAGCCATGTGGAAAAGTACAAATTTAACTGTTGTGTTCCTGGAGACCTTTCAGCCTCCATGAATTGACTAATCCCACAAACCCCAACCCCACGCCAGCCACCGAGCCTCATGCTGCAAACCACTCCCAGGAAAACATCTTGAATCATTAATGCTTAAAACCCTTCTGAAAACAAATTGTTGGACCTCTGACACAATGCTGCTCTCCAACTCAATGAGTGACCTCATATGTTCCAAAGGCCAATTCCTTTTCAGCCATTCCAGCGCTGGGCTGCACCAGAGGTCAGCCCCATCCAGGTCATCCAGACTGGCTGGGAGGTGACAATGGGTCTTTACCCTCAGATCCCCATGTCCCAAGTCTGCCCTTCTCCATCCTGCTGAGGGACCCACCTGAGATGAGCACCCGTTCACCCAGGGACCCACCAATATTCGAGCTTCCTCCCTGCCACCTCCATCTCTTTTTTGTTCACGAGGGCACAGACCAGTTCAGAAAAGTGAAGCAGCTCGCGCTGAGGACGTGCCAAGGTGTGTTTGAGGGGTTACCTTGGAGCAGCTCCAGTTGCTCCCTGGTCTTAGTGATGCAAATCCCCACCAGCCCTAATGGGGCATGTCCTGTGCTCTGTCTCACCCCGAGGATACCGTGCACTGAGGACACACTGCATGCAGGAGGCAGCCCAGCAGCCCCCTCCATGTCAGCCCATGGATGCCAGGGACCAGGTGCTCAGCTGTTATGTGCACAAGCCTGGTTGTGGCATGGACAGAACTCGCTGGGTACCACGGACTCTGCTGAGTCACACGGGGACACACGTGCGGGCGGCGCAGCCGGGACCTGCAGCGCAGCCCTGCAGCCCCGTCTCCCCGAGTCTTTCTTGTGGTTTTCTCCTGACCTCTTCAACCAGGAAACACAGCGGCTTCAGGCTGTGTGCTCACACAGTTTTAGCCTAAGGGAGTTTTAGTGTCTTCTTCCCTCACTCTTTCTCTCCTGTTTCCATGGATAAATGCAGCGGAGGAGCACAGAGTGAGGCTGGACTGCCCCAAAAATTCATTGCCACGAGCTTTTACTATTGATCTGATATTGTGGGGCATACTCAGTGTATTTCAGCACACTGTAAGCACAGGCTGGCTTAAAAGAAAAGATGCTTTTCATCCTTTTCCATCCAAATCTCACTTCAACCAGAAAAACTCATTCCTCATCTCTATATACAGCTCCTCAGGCAGCAGATGGGACCTCAGCACAGAGTAGGGCTCAGGGCTGCTGGTCTAGCTTCTCCCAACAGCAGCATCAGCCCTACTTACTGCCCAGGCAAGAAGCTTCACTTTGATGCATGTTACAGCCTGGAGAACAGGCAGAGCTGTCACCTCCACCGAGTCTGCGCTTAAAGGTGGGAGGTCCTGGCCAAAGCCCCTCAGGAGCTGGTGGAACCTCCCTCTTACCCGTAACTCCCCCCACTGTCAGGAAGCTCTGAATATTTTATCACAAACGTGCGGGAAACCTCCAGCGTCAGTAAACGCTGTGGGAGATGGGCTGCCCTGGAGACAGGCTCCAGCACAGAGATGACAACTTTGCCAGTGCTGAGATGATGTGCTGCCCACAGGGCTGCTGTCACCCCATCCAGGCTGGACATTCCCATCCCCAGATGGGCACAGAGCCTCTCCCCATCCCCATCCCCATCCTCACCACAGCCAAGAGCACACCAAGCTGTGCACTGCAACACTGGCATCACCCACCGTGACCCGCAGGGCTGTGAGAGGGGGAGCAAACTTTCCTTAGGGAGTCACAACCCCATGCAGCAGTGAGAAAGGCAGAAGTCCAGTAAGAAACATTATATGCTACATAATACTTCTATGAGGATTCAAACCTTCCCTTCACTCCCACCCATCTCCTCACCAAGACACTTACAAACCCCAAACACATTTCGCATTGCAACATCTACATTTCAAACACACATTCACGTGCTCCTAACTCGATTTGGAAAAACACAGCTGCAATTCAAATGGTTTGAAAAGTACTAATAAAATAATAATTTTAGTGATTTTCTGCGGTTAGTAAAACAATGTTCATTTATAAAAAAAACAACCTAATTGATCTAAGTCATACAAAATTAGGTCCCTCCATTTCTCATTACCGTTACCAGTCCTACATCACTCTAATAAATTGCACTGTCACCAGCTCATTACGGTGAGGCAGCTGTGCGTGGCCCTGGTAATTATTTCAGACTGAGCTATTAATGGCTTCCCAGCAGGACATGGTCCTGCAGCACCAGCCATGGACCTGCCCCAGCAATGTCCACACGGGTGGCCCCTTGCCCTCCATCACCAAACTCCAATTGTGTTTTATTTTGCCTCTGGAAGTGTGGGAGCCATTCTGCAGCTGTGCAATCTGGCTGCTTTCTGGAATAAACCTTAGTGGCACATGAACTCCTGATCTGCATCCTGGGTACTTTTCCAGCAATAGCCTTCCCCACAATGGGTCACCACAGTTGTGCTCCAAAACATGATTCACCTTTCACATCCTTCAAATTCCACAACCATTACCCACAGGATAATTTACTCTAAATTATACCTCTTCATCATCTTTTGTACTAGGAAATAATGCCACAGTTTCTAAAGATGGGGTGTTCTCAGTCCAAAGTGAGCTTAATGCCGGGGCTGTTCAGCAGGGACTGGCAGTGCCATTCCTGAGCTGCCCTTTAGAAGGTTTCCAAGCATTCACTGTATTTTCCTTTTAACCTGCTGTTTCTTTCTGGTCCTCAGTGCACTTTGAAAGAACTGCACTAACATTAACTTTGATGGGTCCTTTTTCCACTCCCTCTCCATACCCACTTTGGAGGAGTCACATCCAGCACAGGAAAGAAGCAACAATTAATGGAGGAAATGTGCAGAACCTCTTCACTCCTGCTTGGGGCTCCCAATGGGCCAGACTACCACTGGCTTTTGGACTCTGGGCTGTGGACTCCTCCTCTCAACATATGATGCTTCCCACATGCCTCCCTCCAGGATCAGTGGGAGATCAGCCTGGCAGTGTGGGACAGTCCTTGGCCATGGGAATATCTGCGCTCAGCAGCGCCTCACCAACGCGCAGCTCCATGAAGGCCTGACCCACTTGGTGCTGACCCAGGAGTTGTGCTGGATGCTGCCAGCACCCAGCCAATGGCACTGAGACCAAGCCCAGGACACTCCAGACCGGGAGCCCAGCGCTCCTGTGGGAGCTCCATCCCAGCAGGTCATTCCCCAGGGTGTCCGTGGACGCCGCTCACTTTACACTCACTTTCAGCAAAACAAAGGAGAACAGGAGCGGAGTAAATCCATGTTGTGTGTTAAATTAGATTATGCCCAGGTTGCCTGGATACCGCATAATCACTGCCATGACCAAACAGAATTAATACAGGGTAATTGGAAGCCAGGTTCAGCGCAGGGAAAGCACAGGAACAGTAAATATTCCCTGGCTGCGCTGGCTCGCGGTCGGCCATGGGCAGGCAGCACGGTGCAGGCCCTCACTCCTCTTACCAAGATTAATGAATTTGGTCTTTTCAGCCTGCTCAATGGCTCAGACTCATTTTCACTAAGACCCAGTTAAAGAATTCATTTGCTTCTCCAGCAAACTACACAGGTGCTTCCAGTCCTCCCAGTAAGAGCCAGCACTGCAGCTGAACATCATGCACAGGGCCCAGGACAACAAAAAATGGACCAGCATGAGACTTCTGGGCTCTGACCTGGCACCAGTGGGATCACCTGACACTGGCGGTGCCCAGTGTGCTGGTGTCCAGCACACTGGGCACCAAGAACCACAGAGCTCCATGGGGGCTGCTCCAGTGGATGCCACGGGGGCACCCGGCTCTGCTCCCCACAGAACTCCTGTTTCCTGTGTCCAGAATACATACTTTGTGTATGTATTTATATATGTGTATACAGTTTTATATATATATATATATTTGTGTATATATTTTATATATAAAATACATGTATCTGCGTATCAGCCAAAAGTGTCATTATTAGTTCAAATATCTTCCCTGATTCAGAACAAAATCTCTGAGCAAACAACCATTTGAAGGGAACAAAGGAAAGTCTGGAGTGTTTCTATTTCCGTGCCTGGGACAAACCTTTGAAAACAAAGTGCTTGTTGTGACTGGCCTAGCAAGTCCTAGAGGATGGAAAATAATGCAGCTAATTCCTATTGCTACAGGTAAAATCCATCTCCTGTCTGCCATCACCAATAGAGCTGTTTAATGTGAAAGCCAGTCACACAGAGGCCAGCAATTCCCAAAATTATTTAGGTTGCTCTAGGGCAGTTTGACAGAAATTAAACACTCACCTTTTGACTCTGGATGTGCATGAGAGGTAAAAGCAGAGGGAGTACAGGCAGCACACTGGGATCTGAGGGAGACCTGCGGATCCACCATCCTGGGTGGGGTGTTGGCGCGTGGCAGAACTGCACTTTACCCCATGCTAGTGAGAGCCCACCAGGGCAGCAGCTAAGTTCCCACCCAGTTCATCCAAAGAATCATAGTATCATGGAATCATTTAGGTGGGAAAAGCTCTCCAAGATCATTGAGCCCAACCATTCCTCCAGCACTGCCAAGGCCGCCGCTAACCCACGTCCCCAAGTGCCACATCTGCTCTGGGCAGCCTGTGCCAGGGCTGGACAACCCTTTCCATGAAGGAAATTTCGCTAATATCCAACCCAAAACTCCTCTGGCACAACTTGAGGTCGTTTCCTCTTGTCCTGTTGCTTGTTATCTGAGAAAAGACCAGACCTCCACCTGGCTCCATCCTCCTGTCAGGGAATTGCAGAGCATGAGAAGGTCCTCCTGACCCTCCTTTTCTGCAGGCTGAGCCTCCCCAGGCCCCTCAGATCCCCAGGCCCCTCAGCTGCTCATGGTGCTCCAGACCCTTCCCCAGCTCTGCTGCCTGTCTCTGGACATGATCCAGAAATCCCCCCTGGGGCAGCACAGCCTGTGCTTGGGGAGGCTCAGCACAGTCAAGCTTTGTCCAGGTGGAACCCCACAACTCCCTGCTCCCAGTTGCCCCCACTTCCAGCCACTTAATCTGGATCTCACCTAGGAATGGACGGATGGACACAGGCGGCTGTGAGCACACACAGGTGGTATTTATCAGATACAATCTAATGAGTTCTGGGAAATGTTCCTGGGTGCATTTAACTCGTCCCTGCACATTATTGAGTTTAATTGTGCTGCAGCATATGAGTGTGTAGGTGGATAGTGAGTGAGGAACCAGGCTGGCCCCTACTCAGTTTCATCCCTCTCTGAGGGGCTGGCAGAGTTGTGTCCCAGGAGATGGTGGCCCTGCAGCTCCCTGGGGATGAATCAGTCTTGCGCAAACCCATGGTGGGTCTCCCAGCCTTAGGAACGTGTCCAATGACCAGGAATGCAGCAGGTGTTTATTGCAGGCGTGTTGTGACCATGGTGCCCAGCGCAGAGCTAGTGAAACCAGCCGTGCAATTCCACCTGTAGCAGCACCTGCTGGTGTCCCAGGCAGCTAAACTGGTCAATTGCACATTCCTAAACCATTCCTAAAAAGGCTATGTGCATCATAGGAGGTGACAGGGACACTGGTCTGCAGTGGCTGCTGGGAGACAGCCATGGAGAACCAAGGAGTGTAGCACCTCAAAGGAGCCTGGCCAGCTCCGCTTCCTCTCATGTTCCAAAGGCACCTGGGACATGGGTTAGTGGTGGCCTTGGCAGTGCTGGGGTAATGGCTGGACTCAATGACCTTAGAGAGGTTTTCCAACATTCATGATTCCATGATTCCCAAGCTGGAGCACACAAGCACAGAACTGCCACACTTCCAAATTGCACAACCGCCTCTTTATCCTGCTCTTGAGGCTCTGGACATGACTGCACTCTTTGGGCTGCTCTTGGATGCAGGGAGCTCTGCAAGGGCCAGAGGAGTCTGGAGTGGCAGGAGGTCATTGGGCTCAGTCAGTCACATCTGTGGGAATTGGGAACATCTGGAATATGGACAAACCCTGCTGCCTGCAGCCCAGGCTCTGCAGGCCACAAGCTCACAGCTCCGCACCCTCCCCAGCCCCGCCATTCCGGAGAGGAGAGCCAAGCCTGAGGAATGTAGATGGAGGCCAGCGGACCCAGAAGGAGGACAGATCACCAGGGAATGACAAGGGGAAACTTGCTGAAAGCAAAACCTTCAGAGACAACACTGAGGACTAAAGGGGTCTCAAGCGAGCAGCCACGCTGCTCTCGGGTTTCCTGCTCAGGCAAGGATCAAAACTGTGCCTGCACTGATTCTGGGTGCTTTGACTTGCTTCAACAAGACTCTTTTTCTCCTGGGTGAATCTGGCCACAGCTGGATGCTTGGGTTCACGTCCCAGGGAAAAAAAAAGGGCTCATGTTGCACTGAGAAGATGCCGAGGCCAAATGTGAGGTTCAGTATCAGCGAGTCTGATCAGTGTGAATTCCAAACGTGCTGCAACTTGCAAGGAAAACACGCAGGGACCTGCAACGCTGCTCCAGTTCAGGCTTCCCAGACCAAGCCAATGTGGTTTCCAAAGCCATCCTCTCCGTCCTCTCTGGCTTTGGGCAAGCTGAGCTTGATGGGGAATCTCAGAGGGATCCCGGATCTGCTCACCGACCCTCAGCCCAGGGCTGAGTGGCGCCGGGCTGGCACATTCCCTGCATCACAGCATCAGCAGCACTGTAGGTTTCCATCAACACCCTGGTGAAAGCCACAGGCACGGCCACAACTTGATGTTAAATGTCACTGTGGTTTCCACCTGCACAAATACCAGCAGCCAAAGGGGCCTCACCTTCAAACACCCCCAGGGACAGGGTGGAATGGGGGCTGCCACAGCTGCAAAACCATCCCCTGTGCCACTGCCATCCCCAGCCCAGCACCCCAGCAAAGCCCCTGCTGAACAGGCAGGTTTCTTCAAAAACAGAACTCGCTGGCGCTGTCACATTGCAACAAGAAACCCACACAGCCAGCAGGGCAATGAAAGCCCCAAGGAGAGGTATAAGTTACAAACAATCCTTTGAAAGATCTGCCGCCACGGTAAGCACTGTGCCGAAGTCTACAACCTGCTGCATGGAAAACAGCCAAAGTAAACGGGCTCCCTGGGAGCCTCCTTCAGGAACTGGCACTGGGGTGAGCAAGTGCAGCTCCCACCATCCCTGCAGGGAATCATTCCCAGCTGAAGCCAGGTCGTGGGGCCACATGCAGGAGGTGCCTGGTGCACACCTGTACGTTCACACGAGTGCAGTGGTCATGGGGAAGGAGAACAAAGAGGGGGTTTGACTTTTTTTTTCCCCTTAGAGGTGTTTTAGAGCACATTTGCTTCACAAAGGAAAGGTTAGTACCCACTCCTCCAAAATACTGAATTTCATAGAACAACAATTTTAGAAGAAAGAGAATACAGGAATAACCAGCTTTGCAGAACAAGTAACAGTGAAAAACAGCAGGAAAAATGCTTGTCCCACCTTTGCCAATGATTGAAAACACCCCTCATTCCCCCAGTCCTGTGTACCCTGCCACACACATATAGGTTGGAACAAGATGGCTTTAAAGGTCCCTCCCAACCCAAACTTTTCTGTGATTCTGTGAGCTGGAGATCATGGGGAAAACTGCAGCTCAAAGACATCTTGGCGCTGATGATTTCTGGTCTCCTTCCTTGTGCTGAAAAAAGATTGGACTAAAAACTGCCGAGTTTGGTTCAGTACTAGGTCTACTCATACAGAGCAATCAAGGGATGTGCTCATTTAGACGTCTCCATCCCACTCTGTCTGAGGCAACGGCACAGACACCACCAGGGAAAGACCAGCCAGCTATTGGAAATCTTTTGCTCACTCTCAATTCAATCTGTTTCCATACTCAGTTTCAGTTTCACTGCAATAAACAATTAAAAGAACCCAGATATAATTATGTGCTATCAACAACCTCTATCCCACCACACCAAGTTCAAACACAAGCCCACAAGCATTCACACTTGAGGAATGCAGAATGCCTGGTGCTGCTCTTGGAGATCACGGGCATCAAGTGGGAGCTCAGCAGAGATGTTCAACCACAGAAACTTCACAGCCAACCCAGCATGTGCTGCATTATGAGCTTCTAAACCATCATGCCAGGTTGGTGACATCAGCTTTAGCCCAAGACCCCCATTATCATACCTACAGACATGAGTCTTGTGTGGGAAGAACCTAACGAGAGGTGCTGTAGGCTCCAGAGCTCATTCCTCTCCAGCCAAAACTGGGGAGCCTGCAGAAATATAAAGACCTTTTGGAGAAGCTTGGAAGGAAAAGCTACCAGCAGACACACAGTTGCTCCATGGACAATCAAGGCTCAGGGGATTAAAAGTTCATTTGCAGAAGCAGATGCAGATAGCTAATTTAAACATTACAGGAAGTCAAGCCCAAAAACCCAGCGAACACCTACAGGGCTTTTTGTGGTGGTTTTTCTTTTTAATTCTGCAGAATCTCAAAAACAAAACCAGAGAAGTAAAAGGAAGGCAGAGCAGGCAAGGGGAAGGTAGGCACAGAGTGCTGCAGGGCACACTGTGCTGTTTGGGCTTTGTGGAAGCATCACCAGCTCCTCCACCAAAACACATGAGATAGAGGAGAGCAAAGGGGAAACCAAAGGTGTTGCTGTGCCCCACGAGGCTCTGACACCTCTGGCTCCAAAGCACAAATCATACAATCATGGAACCAACAGAATGGGCTGGGTTGGAAGGCACCTTAAAGCCCACCTATTTCCAACTAGGGAAAAAGGAAAAACGGGCAAAGAAAGCATGGTAGGAGCCTGACACGAGCCTGAACCAGGACAGCCGAGCTCCAGACAGGACTCTCCCATCTCCAGCAAGGCAGCACATGCCTACAGGGAGTCACCCTCCATGTGACCTGCCTTTTGCTGCCTATGGGAGTACCCAGATCCTCTGGGTCACCCGAACTCCCAGGGCTTTGACCAGGGGTCAGCAGTGCTGTGATCCAAAAGGAGCAAAAACAGGCACTGGGCAAAAAATGGCATTCCGAAGGCAGCAATGAGGATCACTGCCTGGTCCGGGGCACACTAGCTCAGAGAATGCTCCCTGTTTGCTTTTGGCAGCCAGATGAGGTAAGGAGCATATGAGAGAGGAGCATCTCAGAGGCCTCAGTGGCTAGTGGAAATTTCCAGAATGTCCGGGACAAGAATGACTTACTGGAAGCAATACATAAATCAAGCAAATGAATAGTTACCAGACAGCAGCATAAACAGCTGCCATGGGGATGAAATCAGACCTGCTGTGCCAAGAGGCGTCAGCCTCCTCGCCGGCTGCACCTTCAGGGGAAACCAGGAAAACAAACCAAGGAAAAGCACATTTCTGGGGGATCTGCCACCACTGGTCCCATGCAGGTGCCTCGGTGGGTTCCTGAAGTCGTGGGCACAGAGCCCACCATGGTGAGCACCGGGGACCAGTTCCCAGGGGGTTCTGCAGGGCAGCACGGCTGGGAGCGCGGCACAGGGCTGCCAAGGCCGGGACTGCTCCACGCCGAGGAAAACAAGCACGGGTTGTATTTTTAGGCAGAAGACCTGGAGGAATTTTTTTCTTCTTCTCCTTTGCCAACAATCCCTCGTACAGCAGCGAGCCCTCCGGAACACACCGCACACCGTGCCGGCCCCTGCCCTGTCGTGCCAACGTGGGTTTTGCTGGATCCCGACAGCAGCTGCCCTGCAGAGCCCATGGAAACCATCGGAAACCATCGTGCTGATCAGCAGCAAACAATTTGTGCTAGAGGTAACAATCACCGTCTTCTTGGTTAAAAAACGCAAACGCTCCACCGGAGCAAAACCAAAGGGAACCAGTCGGTGTTGGCCAGGCTGCAGCTGGGAGAGATTAGAGATAATTAATTCTGCTAAATACACGTACACACAGCTTGGTTGCAGCCTACTCCATGGTCCTGACCTTGGCCAGGAGAGGAGTGAGTGTGTGGGTCAGGGGACACCTGGGGCAGCGGCAGCGATGCTGGGGGGATGCTGACCCACGGGAGGGTCTGGGGGCCCTGCAGAGGATGCATGAGCCCAGCACCACCTTCATTGGAGAGCTGGACTCACTGCCATGAGAACAAAGCAAAGCTCAGGTGTCAAATTATGGCCACGCACAAAAAATAATTCCTGAAATGCTTGAAATACAATCAGAGTGAAATCCTCCTGCTCTGCACCTCCACAGCACAAAAAAGAAGAAAGAGACAGGGATGATATTGCAGCTCCACAAACAAAAATGACAATTTTCTGCAACCAGCTCAACTTTGGCAGTGCCTCTGCCAGCCCAGCACCACTGTAGGAGCCTTGCTTAGCTTTGACTTACTGGACAGAAAAAAATTGGTTTAATCATAGAATCCCAGAGTGGTTTGGGTTGGAAGGGACCTTAAGCTCATGTCATTCCACTCCCTGCCATGGGCAGGGACACCTTCCTCTAGACCAGGTTTCTCCAAGCCCCATCCAACCTGGCCTTGAACACTTCTAGGGATGGGACAGCCACAGCTTCTCTGGGCAACCTGTGCCAGTGTTATCCAGTCTCACTGACTGTCATCAGGATATGGGTACAGGCTCAGGGGATGGTCTGGGCTGTGGGTGCTTAGGTTTCCCTACTGAGATCTCCTCAGAAAAATATCAGAACAAAGAGATCTTGCTCTCAGGAACAGCAAAACACAGCTGGGTTTATTATGGGGATCCTGAGAGTGTGAACATGTCCCAGCAAAGAAAATTAAAGGGTTTACCTACTCATGGGTCAAGGAATAAAACTGTAATAGCAAGTTTCACTGGAACTAGGGTCTGCAGAGCAGGGGAGGGAATTGCAGCATTACATTCCTGATGAAGGAGCATGAACAGGAAACACTCCTGCTCTGTGTGTCTTAATGGATAACTGCCTGGACACACAGACATGAGATAGTGTAAACAGTCTTGGAAATGCAGTAAGAGGCAGAAATCATGTTCACTTTCTATTGATATGCTCTTTTCTCTCCATCCTATCTATGCCTGTTCCTGAGATCTGTCCTTTCCTTCCTCTGCTAGTCCCTCTCACTGCACCCCAATTTTGGGGGGCACCCAGCTGCCACAGGGAACCCACTGCATTTCTCTGCTATGCAGGAGGAAGGGCACTGCTGAATTACCTCAGAGGCACTTGTCCTGTCTGATACTGATGTTAATAATTGCCATTTTTGAATGTATCAGCTTTCTGAGCACAGTTTTATTGCTGTTAATAACTGCAGGCCCCATCACATGAGGAGACCCACGTCCCTCGTCAGAGCAGCAGTGCACCAGTGCACGTACACCCCAAAAACCAGAAGCCATAAACCAGCGAGAACAGGCTCTTTTTCTATTCAACTGACACAGCCCAAGTTCTGTTTTTAGTGTCAGAAATCTCCGCAGCAAGACTGTGAGAAATATTTTTTAGCTCATCTGATAAACACGCAAATCCTGATTATTCATATGTTACTTAAAATAAAAAATCCAAACAGAAACAGATGAGACAATCCCCTCCAAGCAGCGTGGCCCAGCTTGGCAGGGCCAGGCAGCGGACCTTGGCTTTGCCCACGTTTGCTGTGGGTGCCCTGCTCTCAGCAGCACCCAGACCCTGGCTGGTCCCACCCCTCAGAGCATCCCCGCGGGACAGCCAGGCCCCATCCCTTCTGAAACACGGCCCCTCCCTGCAAACATCTGCTGCAGATGTGCAGACTTATCTCCACTTATGCCTTTAATATGGCTTTATGGCACTGCAGCCTCAAACAGCTCATTTAGAAGAGCTGTGGCAACAAGCCCTGTCCCCAGGTACTCCTTGAGCAGGGTGCTGCTCCCAGACCAGGGTGATGCTCCTGGAGCAGGGGCTGCAGGATCGACACTAAAGGGATGTTGTGAGTCCATGCCTGGGGTTGGCTGAGCCTCTCCCTCCGCAGCCCAGGATCCCCCAGGAGTAGCACCAGGGCTGGGAGAGCTCAGCAGAGCAGGCTCTTGCTCCTCAGCTTCCTGCCTTTCTCTGAGATAATTTTTTTCCTATTAAATAACACTATGAGCTGTTTCTCTTCCTAAATAGCAACACCACCACACTCACTGTTTGTTTTGTTTCAGTTCCTTCCCCACCAAAACAGCACAAACCCCACTGTACACCTGCCTCCCCCTCCATGTCTCACTCCATCATCAGGGTTTCCTTTAAATGGAAAACACTTAAACAATTTTGGATTCCTCACACACATAGAATCCTGGAATGGTTTGGGTTGGAAGGGACCTTAAATCTCATCTCATTCCACCCCTCTTTCAGGGATGGGGCAGCCAAAACTTTTCTGGGCAATCTCAACTGGCCAAGGGGAGCACCCGAAAGAGTCTGGCTCTGGCTTCAGGTTGTAAATACAGAAGGTTTGAAACCAACACCTAAACGAGCTGTTTGGTTTTTAACAGCCTTGCCAGGGAGTCCATGGAGACACAAACCCATGTCACAAGAAAGCATCTGGAGTTGGTTTTAAGCCTATTTCAAGTACCATTTGTTATTTTTTTCCCTTAAACAGATACCTGGGTTCTCCAGACCTTCTCCTAAGCAGTCATCCCGATTAACTCATTCCCCAGGTTTCCCAGTCCTGCCTCATCCCTGCTGCTCCTGCAGCACCAGTGCAAACTGCAAGAGCAGGTCTGACCCCGCAGCCTTGAGGCTGTCACAAACATCTGATGATGCTTTCACTTTTAAAACACTAATCAAAGGTTTCTATGGGAACCTGCAGGAGCAGGAAGAAGATGGGAAATTACAGGTCAGCTCTATCACTGAAAGAAAAAAAATTATTCCATTCCTTTGCCCTCGCAAAGTTTCAAGGTGACCCAGAAATACTGATTCACTGGGGTGCATAAAGGCAGAAAATACACCCCAGAGTAGTTGTCTGTTGGGCAAAGAAATCACTTTTAGTCCTTTAATGCCAGGTTTGATTGGAAACTCCGTGAGGAGCTTCACGTCCGCTCTGCCTCCTGGGCAGCCAAACCCCACTCCAGGCCACTAAAAGCAACACGAGATTACCAGTAGCTTATGGGTTCCTGGTGCCAATGCAGGGCTGGGGGTTGGTCAGGAAGCCCCCTTCCCTCATCCTTGCCTCCCTCATCCCTCCTCTTCTCACTCCTCCCTCCCACTCCACTCTGTCGCTCAGCCCTTGGTTCAATCACACACAGGTTTCCAGTTTCTCGCCAACCAGATATGACTCAACACCACACACACACAAGGAAACTTTTCCACCGCTATTAACTTTCAGAGGAAGTGGAAAAAGGAGAGAAAAACACATCAGTCATAAACATACTTTGCCAAGTGGTTCATGAGCAACTGCAGCATCTGCCTGTTTTTCTCCGGGAGCCGATGAACGAGGTTGTGGATCTCTGAGACTCTGGACTCCTGATTCTCCAGTTCTGTATGGGAAATAGAAGATGATTTATCTCTGCATCAGGGGCTTGTTATGGGAAGACTCATAACACTAACTCCAAAAGACATCCCAAGGACCTGCTCACACCCAGGCATGCTGTGGATACTATCCATGGCACTGCTCCTTCCTACCATCTCCAAGCAGTTGATTCCAAAGGAAGACACTTAATGAGCCGAAACTGAGCTGAGAGCTGATGCCTGTGAACAGCCAGTGGTGAGCAGGGCAGGGCAGGGCTGGCTGTAATCAGAGTGATTTCAGCAACGGGAATATCAGCACGTTACCCTTTCTGTATGTTCTGTGTGCCCAGCAAAGGTCAGGCGGGAGCATCCGGTTGGATCCACGGGTATTAAATGGGAGCTGCTGAGAGAGGCCACCACCACTGTGGCCATGGACTATGTGAGCCCTCCTGGCCCTGGTTCCTTGTACAGCTGCCAAAAGACAGCTACCTGCTCCCAGCAAAGCCCCTTCTCCCAGGAAAGTGACAGGAACACAGCACAGACATCTGAACCACCACTGGTGCCATCAAACACCCGTGGGCATTGTTTGAACAACAGCCTCCCCCGCCTTGGCAGCTGATGGTCACAACAAGCGGGAGCCACCGCCAGCTCTGCGCTCCCAGCACCATCTGTGCTTCCTCTTCATCTGGTCACCTCCCAAACAACAACCTGCCCCGTGGCTCTCCATTCTTATTCTACTTTCTGGGATGAGAGCCCGGGAGGTCGGTGGGGAGGCAGCAGGGCAGAGGGAATCTCAGTAACTTGCAAATGAGGCTCCACTTTGGGAGCGGGGCCATAAACATCAACAAACTCACTCGCTGCTTTGATGAAGCTCCTTTGAAACTGGTACATCATGAGGGGCCCTGGGAGCATTCTAGAAGATAAAAAGGAAACAGGCACAAAACACATCTGGGGAACACAGTCCACACACAGAAAGCTTTGCCTCTACCACAAATTCAGCTCCATTTTGAAAAGTGCAGAATTAAGCAACAGCAACTCTAATTAATTCCCCTCATCAGAAAGAATAAGATCTATGCAAGTACCTTTGATTTATTCGTCACTAAATTAATCTTTAATTTTAGCATTCCTTCAGTAACATGGAGTTTCAGTGCATTACCAAGCCCCTGACTTTCAAGTAAGTTTAAAAATAAATTAAAAAGATAAACAAGACTAGTTGTAAAACTTTCACAATCCCTGTTCCCATTCAATTCCCCTTGCCCCCTCCCACTGCTGCATCCCTTCAGAGGGTCACACTGGTGCTGCCCACGTTCCTCTTTGCTTTGCCAACAGTTCAAACTCTGGAGCAAATGTTGCCAATCGTGCAAAATTCTGTAGTGATTTTCTAGGCTGAGATCCACCATGCTAATTACCCTCACCAGCCTAATTGGATTTAGCTTCTCTCTTGTGCTCCCTCACTCTGTCAAACACAACCCAACGCACACAACAGCCACAGAGAGCAAGAAGCTGTGGTCACAACAGGTAGGAGCATGTTGTGGATAATGAGATGCTGCCGGCTGCCAACACCCGAGCCCGGTGGGAAGATACCCAGGACGATAAAGGCATCGACTTACACACAGAAATCATAACTACACTAAAGCTCAGCACCGCGTCTGGAAAAGCTCCACAGCCGCTGCCCTTTACACAGCACCGCCCCCACCTCCTGCCACGAGCTCAGAAGGTGGAAGTCCATTGGGAAAAGCTCAGAGAAAAGCTTAAATCAAAGCAGGAGATGCAAGAATGAGCTTTTAAAATCATGTTGGTATGATACGTGCATCTGTCAGAAATGAGTGTGTTCCCCAGATTATACTCACACATGCTGGAAGGTCAGGGAAAAGCCAGAATAAATTACCTAAGAGCAGTTTCTGCTGTTTCTATCACAGTGCTGTTGCTAAAGGTCTGCAATAAGGGGCAGTAATGTCCCAGACCACCACTGAACCCCTCCTGAAGCCAGGTGAGGGTTTTCTCCTTACCTCAGGTATGTTTTCAGTGCACTTGTAATGGTCTTGATCTCCCACTCTGCACAGATCTCTGTATCTGTCTCTGTGGCTGTTTTAGGATCTAAGGAAAAAGACAAAAAAGACAAAAGTGAAGCAAAGCGAAAACAATTCCATTTTGTGCCAGCTCAGCTGTGTGGAGAGACTCTCATGTCCCACTTTATTTGCTATTCCCAGCCCAGGGACCACAGCCAACCCCCACAGACACGTCAGCAGGGGAGTGGGGTTCATCACCTGGGATGGGCCACATTCACTGGGATGGGACGAGAGAAAAGAAAGGGAATCATCCATCCCAAGCGAGGACATGGGCAGTTTGGCTCTGAGGGTGACAGGACAGAGGGCACAGCAGCCTGTGGTGCTCAGTGACAGTGGTGATGGCCAGGTACAGACAGGACACAGACCCAGGGCACAGGGACCCTCTTCCCACTGATGCCAAACATCATCTTGCATCTGCCTCCCCACCGAGGCAATCACAGCCACCTCCTGCACAGCCACCATCAGGCCAGCAGGAAGTGGCCTGGCCATGGATACCTCAGGCACAGCACTGAGTCCCAACATGGCAATGGCTCCGTGCCGGGGTGAGGAGCACGGCCAGGGAGAGGCAGGGCATGGATGTGCCCCATATGCTGATCTCTCCCACGTGGATGCTCCTCCACAAACACGTTTTGCTAACTCAGTGCTGGAAGCACAGTCAGGATCCAGCTCCCACCGAAATCCCAGGGAAGCCTCTGCAGGGATCCCGGGATCCCATCAGTGCCAAGCGTCCCTGGGGAGCGGCGCAGGCGCGGGGGCTCCCACCATGCCCAAGGCCAAGGCTGACACAGCCACAGCTGCTCGCACCATCTGCTCCTACAGGCTCAGCTCAGGGGGTATTTCTGCCTTTTCACAGACACAAATAATGCACTTTTGAATTTTAAAGCCCCAGGTAAGCACTGGGTAATTTTCAACCTACTTAAAAGAATGCCCTGAATAGAGTTTGGCTTTCCCTTGGAGCAATGGGTTTATTTTAATTCAAAAACAATATCGAGAGGTGCACCTGGAAAAGTAAACATGTGAGAAATGTATATTCACACAAAGATCACGGGTGTCTCACACAACGATCACACAAATGAACTCCATCCTCCCGTGTCAATGCTGAGGAAACTTCCTACTGCACTGCCTTTATAAGGAGGAAACTTTAATAGAGTCAAAATAAGCTTGGCAAAGTAAAAAAAGAAACCAAGAAAACAAACCCCCCCAAAAGTTCCACCTTTTTTTAAAAAAAACTTTTTAACCGAAGTAGAACAAACAAGTCTGGACTGTGTGTCTTTGCAAAACCTCATCCAGCAGTTTCTAGGCAGGATCATGGCACACGAGGTGAAATTCCACAGTCGGTCCCATGAAAAGGCTCAGAGCAGCTAATCAGTTCCCCTTGACCTTCAAATTTATGAGTCTGCAAAAAGTGAGCGCCGTGGGTTCCAGCTGCAGCATCTGTCTCCCCAGGCAGCGATGCCGCAGCCAGAGCCGCAGCTCTGCCTCCCACAAGGACACACTTCCACAGGAACCGGAGTCAGTGTGGGATAGGGGCTGGAAAAGCATCCATAGCCCAAAGTCAGCATTAACCCTGGAGCTGCTTTTTGCTGCCAGTCACTGATCTGATGTCTCTCACAAATTTCTCCAGGGTGAGGGGAACCACCTGGGGCACTACCTCATCATCCAGTTGTAATTCTCACCAAGAGACTTCCAAAACAGCCACAGGGACGTTTCATCCCAGCAGTGAGGGGCCTGAAGGAGCCCACTCCCAGCCCTTATGGCCCACATGGAATAGGAGCAAGAGCAGACCAGATGCTGTAACTTATACCAGTGGTGAATTCAGACCTGCTGGTGCCCCCACTGTCCTCTGACACACTACCACAATAAATCCTTTCACAAGAGCTCCCACTGATAAAAGTTTAGTTAGGTGTTGAGTTTTGTCCTCATTTTGATGGCACCTGGTGCTGGTGAAGGTTGGGGAGATGACCTGCCCCTGGAAACACCCCCCCACTGCTTCACACTGGTTCAGACTGTGACAAGCTCTGCTGCCCCAATCTGAAACCCACAGGTTGGGGCTGTCCCTGATCCAGCTGCTGCCCATGGGGAGCTGGTGCTCCACAGCTCCTGCACCGACCTCCTGCAGGGACACCTCATGCCAAAGCCCTTCCCGGCAGTGTCACTGACACCAGCTCAGGGAAACTTGATCTTTTTGCCATTTAAACTGTATGTGAAGTAGTAATGCTGCCCACATTCATTTCTAAATATAAGGGAAACCTGATGTTGTAAGCACAATTTGGTTCCTTCGTTCACAAGGGCTGGATCCGAACAGGAGTGTCCGAGCAGAGCAGTGCTGCTGCCAGCAGGATATTGGAGCCCTGAGGGCAGCAAGAACAGATGGGGTTTGACAAGGGGCATGTTTCTGCGTGACACTGACTTCACAGACAGCCCAAACACTGGGGCTGATGAAGATTTGATCACCCACAATTTGGAGAAAGATATGGAGTCACGGGTTTGCAAAGCATCCCAACGATTGACGGCACGGGGGATCCCCAAAGAGGGTCCTGCTTCCAGCCTCCACTCGCCTGTAACAGGGCTTCCAGCACCAACAAGTAATGAGGACACACCAGGACAAAGGAAAACCACCAGCAATATATCACCGTGTTATGAGACACGAGGTCGACAGCTGAGTGGCTTCAGTCGCCGAGGAGATAATGGATGCTGGATGGCGTCCAAAACTGGATCCCTCCCAGCCCCAGAGAGCTCTTCACCCAAGTGAGTTTTGCCATCTGTCACAGCCCCAGGACTCACCAAGACCAACTCTCCTCCCTTAGAGGAGAGTTCGGGGTCCATCGCTCTGCCAGCCCACGGGACGAGGCGCAGCAGCACGACAAGCACCACTAGAGGACCTGCCTGTGGACCTGCTGCACCCCTGAGCACCCACCCCAGAGCAGTGCTCTTCATCTGATGCTCTAAAGCAACCGTGCCCAACGTGTGCCACGGGAGAGCACTGGCTCCCCTGCTGGACCTGGGGGGGCCACAGGGCACCTTCATGTGTCCCACAGCCTGTGCCAAACTTCTCTAATAAAAGCATCAGTCACCAGCTCTCTTTGACTGCAGCAAACTTTCCAAATGCCAGAGCAAAGCTGGCACGTAGAGGTCCCCTGAGCCCGGATTTAGTGCTGTGCCCTTCTGCTCCAATCACCCCTGGATTACCAATTTTCCATAGGTTCATGCTTACAGCAGTAACAGCCACCATGGGCTTGGATCAGTGAACACCTCAATGGTGTAAAAAGAAGGGGGAATTGGAAAAGGAGAAGGAAAAGATGTTTAAAGTGAAACATAACAGATTAAAACTTCCTGTGAGGAGAAATGCGTAGAGAAAGGAGCACTGGAGTTTTGTGAGGGCAAGGAAAATGAAGTCTTGTAGCAAAGGAATGATCGTAAGTGAAGGGAAAGACAAAAGAGACCAGAAATGCCACTTATTTCCCCCAAGGAGTAACAAACACATTTAATAGGGCGCTAACAAATTATTAAGCATTCGTTTCCCCATTCCCACAACAATTTCATAGGTGGTTTTGCCAAGTCTGAGCAGCACCAGACAGGACTGGCTGAGAGGCAGCTGCCCTGCTCCAGCTCAGATGTGTTCTCTCTTCAACTGTGTGTCCAAGACATGCCTGGACAGACACACAGACTGCCTAGGGCTACAGCTGTGGGATGCAAATGCTGACTGTAAGGCCAGGGGCTGAAATGGTTTTGTCCCACACAGCCTGAGCCAATCTCAGCACCAGCCTGGACCATGGGAAGGGCACAGGGAGCAGGGAAGGTGCTACTGGAGGGGCAGCAAACAGAGCAGAGAGAGGGAGGGCTGAGTTCCTCTTTGGGTCAAGAATAACCTCCAGGCTGTAGCTGACATGGAACTGGGCTGGAAGTCAGGATAACAATTCTTCAGTGTATCCCAAAAAGTGTGACCCAATACAGGGCTCTGCACTGTGGTGGGTGATGGAAACGCAATACTTCCACAAAAGGAACCAGTCCAGGAAAAGTCAGCCATGGTGCCCCAGACCTGCCCCAGGAACAAAGACCAGCTCTATGACACCAGACCTATTTGCTCCTACACATTCCAGTGCTCAGATCCAGCCCACGGGAATGCTGGTTCAGAGCACAAAGGCACTGGGAGCAAACACATCCTCTCTCTGGCCATCACACCCTGTCAGAGGTGAGAGGCTCTGAGGCTGCTAGGCAGACACAGGGGGCTGCACATCGGGAGCCCCAAAATGTCAACACCAAGCTCTGTCACGGTGTGATCCAGCAGCTTTTCTCTCCTGAGCATCCAAAACTGCAAGGTCCAATGCCTCAGGCACAAGGGAAACACATGCTGGAAAGGTCTGGGCAAGACCGTGATAAACAGGCACAAGAAGGTCCGTAGGGAAAGCAAGAAGAGTCACAGGCAGCATGCAACACGCAGGAGAAAATAATTTCAAAGTGTGCTGGGAACAGGGGGGCAGGTAGGAGATGAAAACCCAAAGCTTTCAGCTATTTCTTTGAAGATTTTGCTTTGCATTTGGGAAGGCTGCCAGAACTCAAGAGTGCATATGAGCAGGACACCAGTGACTGCACCAGAGACCTCATAAAGCAACGTCCTACACGAGTCCTACCTTCTGACTTGCCAACAGTGCCCAGGGACCTCCCGGCCTCTACCAGCACATGGTCCTAAGGGCACATTCACCACAATTAGGGACTCCAACAAGAGCCTCTGCTCCCAGCTGGCAAGACTTCAAAGCCGCACAGTCAGCTTGCCTTTAACAAAATACCAGATACTTACCCATTAATATACTGAGCAGCTTTTGAACTCTGGAGTTTACTCCAACAATCCGGTAGAGACCCTGCTCATTGATCCCTAGGAAAAACAAGGAGCTTATTAGGAGAAGGTCACAAGAGCTGCTAATATTTCTTTCATTTCTTTGGCTTCTCAAATAGCAAAGCCACTGAAACCTTCTCATCAATTACATAAAAAATTATAGAAGAGGGTAAAATTTGGGTTTGATATCAAGGACTCCATGCAATAAAAGTGTTACATTCGATTAGCTCAGGAATAAGGATCTAAGGACATCTTTCCTCCTCCCCACGGCCATCAGGAGAGCTACAGTTTGCCCCATGAAGGATCTGCACTTAACAAGGGCAGTTTGGGAAAATTTTACTGTGCCACATTCTTCAGGTTGAGGTCTGAGCCTTTTGCATTTCTTCACTCCCCCATGTGGGGCCAAGAGGCTCACAAAAATCCTATCTGTATACAAGGAGTCTTCACAAGAGGCTTTGGGGAAGGACTGCCATGCCCACCTCTGTTATCCCACATGAGAGGACATGCTTTGCAGCATTCCTGCAGCAAGGATGCTCAAATGAACCCCTGGCTTTGGTCCCATCCCCTCTTTTGCACACCCAGTGTGTTACTGCCCAACTCTGCCCCAATGTTTGCTGAGTCCAACCACAGGGCCAACGCGTGCCTCGGCAACAGCATCGGCTCGAGCACGTTACTGGGTTCATCTGATGTGGATCTGAGGGTTAATGAGTCATTTTTGTCCATGAAAAGTGCAGGAAAGCAACTGCTCCACTACCAACAGCTGCAGGGCTGCCCCAAAGCTGCCCTACCTCTTGTTTCCACAGCATGGATGCACTTCTTGATGATGCTGAAGCCGATACTGTCCAGCTGGGCAGCTGCAGGGGAAGAGAAGAGAGAAGTGATGAACACCTGGCAGAGGAAAAGAGTACAATGCTCCTCCTGAATCCCTGCCATCCCCAGCGATGCTGCACCACTGCCCAGATGGGGCAGGGAGGAGAAGAGGGAGATAAATGAGGTGTTCAGGGCAGAAAAGCCTGAGTACAGCAGGTTGTACCAGGTGTAACCCAGGCAAGCACAGATGCTGACTGTCATTCCAGCCTCCACATCCCTCTGAACCAGCCCCTCCACACCCACTGAAAAGCAGAGCCCTGGGCTCAGCCAGGCATCTACCTCTGTAGATGGTCAAAAATTATTTTAGGATCAAGGTGAGATAACCCAAACTTGTCTGGAAAGTTGACAAGAGATTGCTTGGAAAAAAGGAAATCATATATTTTTGATACAACAAATCCCCAGAAATGGCAGCGTTCTTGATGAGTCCCAGGGAATTCCTATGCATCCTTTCTGCTCTGCATCCACACATGTGCTGAGAGCAATCCAAACCAAACGGTTCTGTGATTCTACGAAAATGTGGAGGTAAAAACATCACATGAAGAGGAGAGAGCTGACAGCACATGACAGTGGAAGAGCATTAGAAAGTGGGAGATGGGAATAAATTTTGGGTCAAATCTCTGTCTGAAGCACCTCCTATGCCCAGTGGGAGGGGAACTGGTGATGGGGGTGCCCATCAGCACTGTCCCTAACCACTCCTGCCCCCAGCAAGGCAAAAGTCCAGTTGAACAATATTGTCCCGTGAGCCACCACACACATCCCACTCAGCCTCACCCAGCACAGATATGCACGGTTCAGGTTTTTTTATTAGCACAGATGAAATATTTATTTGGAGCAAATTAGGGTGTCCCAAAGGCAGCTGACTCTGCCTGAGACTGAGAGCTAAAACATTGGAGTTAATGGGATGTACAACTCAACTCATTCGTGCCAATGCAGGTTTTCACTTTTAATTTCAAGGAATTAATTGTACATGGATCCAAACACCTGCTGGAAAAATTCATCCCACAGACAGCTTTCCACCACTGCCTGGAAAACTCTGCACACAGACAGCTACTTGTTATGGAAAATTACTTCCTTCCTACAGAAAGGTTTGGGAAACCTTCCATAGGAAGGAGACCCACAGTGTGCAAAACTTCCCTGGGCTCCAGACTCCAGAGAATGCTGTGTTGTGAGAGACACAACTCATTCTATGGAGAGCAGGGCAGAAAGGGACCAGTGCCCAGGGCTGGCAGTGCCCTCACAGAAGGGCACGTGCAACTTCCCTCCTTTGCATTCCCCCTGCTCACATTGTTATTCACACATGGATCCACTGCTGCTCCATGACCAGCTGCCAGCTCACGGTTGCATGGAGCAGTCCCTTCCTAATCCCTTGTTTTGAGTTCTCTGCTGGGGGTGTTCTTTGTCTGATGAATGGCACAAGGACCCAAAACAGTGCAAAGTAAAACAGCTCTATTGTGTTTTTCTGGGCAAGCAGGCTTTCGTGCCGAGCCAACATAAGCACACAAGCTGCAGGATGCCTGTGCCATAGGACGTGTGGATATCCAGAAGCTGCAGGGCCCTTTCCTGGGCACCTAGAGAGCTCCAAGCACCACTCCCCAAACACAGATGCAGCATAAAACCAACATGCCTTCTGCATCAGCAGGCCACAGCTGCCATACCTCAGATCACTCAGGTACAAGGGTACCTGAGAAGCACAAAACCACAGTGTGGAAACCCTCTTGTACCAGCAAACCTGGTTCAGCAGGTCTGATCAGCCTTGGCCTGGCACTGATATGACCCTGACCTTTGGGTGTCCCTGCATGGTGCTGTCCAGCCAACACAGATCACTGTTTCAGGCTCTCTGAAGTGCCTGGTTTATGGAAGTGTCAATGATTACATAAAACAACAATTTTCCTTTTGTCCCTCACATGTTTGGACTTAAACAAAAGACACCTCCAACCCCCAAGGCCAGGTTGGACAGGGCTTGGAAAAACTTGGTCTAGTGGAAGGTATCCCTGCCCCTAGCAGGGAGTGGAACAAGATGAGCTTTAAGGTCCCTCCCAACCCAAACCAAACCATTCTCTGATTCCATGATTCTATAACCCTGCAGAGCCAACTGCCCCATGGCCAAGCAGGGCTGGGATCCCACCTCCCTGCAGCAATAGCAGGGGCAGAAAACACAGCAGTCCCTTTGGATGGAAGCGACCTGGAATAATCCCCCTAAGCAGATGAATAAGCTCTTCCACTCATTGCTGAGCTCTGGATCAGGAAAGGTCAGGGATTTATTTGCAGTAGTTACATCCAGGAATAATATCTGATTAAACATCCAAAGTGCCTTTATTCATCCTTAAATTTAACTTTTAATGAGCATTGTAAAAGCTTGATTTCCCCTCTCACAGAGCAGCTGCTCTTTATCTCAGTCATTTACCCAACGATTCAGTTCAGCAACGGCCCAGATCAAAGGCAGATTTGGATCTACTGCTGTCCAGATCACAGAATCATGGAATCATCCTGGTTAGAAAAGCCCTCTAAGGTCATAGAGTCGAACTCTTGCCTCAGCACTGCCAAGGCCACCACTAACCCATGTCCCCAAGGGCCACATCCATACACCTGTTAAATCCCTCCAGGAATGGGGGACTCCATCACTGCCCAGGGCAGCCTGAGCCAGGGCTGGACAACCCTAATTTCCAACAGGCCCTGTTTGCCTGTCCAAGGGCAAGTAAAAGAGCCCCCCTTGAGGCTCTCCTTCCACAGGGAAGGATGTGAGACTCAGCTCCAGGCTCTTCCTACAGCAGCAGCATTCCAGTGCCAAGGAGATGCACTACCCAAGCTGTAATTAATCGATCACAGTAACATTTTACATTGGCAGGAGTGATACACATCACCTGTATTGCAGCTGCTGCCCAGACACACCCCCACACCCACCTGACCTTCAAGTAGCACCACATCTCTAGTTCTAGTGAGTTGGTCTCATCCCATTCTATTTTTGCCCAGCAGATTATTTCTATTTAATCCATTAATTCCTTTACTTTACGCTGATGTGGCATATCAGAGCATCAGGAAGGGGGCAGGACTGAATCAGCTCTGTGCAGCTTGGCTGGCTCCAGCTGTGTGTCTGTCGTGGTAGTGCAAGGTCAAAGTGGCTCCTCTGCCTCCCCACCACACGTTTCTGTGCCATGAAATGATCACTGGCTTGAATTGTTTCAAAGACTTCAAGGAAATAAGAGCCACAGAGGCAGGGAGAAACCAAGAAGCAGAGACCAGAGAGAAACAAGTTTTCAAGTCTTACCAGAAATGAGTTTTCAAGTCTCAAACTACCAGTGAGATGCCAAGTTTGGGAAAGGAAGATGGAGGGTTAATTTAGTTTAGATAAAAGGAAGAAGTTTTTTACAACGAGGGTGGTGAGTCCCTGGCACAGGTTGCCCAGAGAAGCTGTGGCTCCTCCATCCCTGGAAGTGTTCAAGGCCATGTTGGACAGGGTTTGGAGCAATCTGCTCTAGTGGAAGGTGCCCATGCCCTTGGCAGGGGGCTGGACTAAATGACCTTTAAAGGTCCCTTCCAACCCAAACCATTCTGAGATTCCGTGACTGTGCCTGATGGGGTGGCCAGATCCACACAGATAAGGGCACAGCAGACAGGGCAGCCAAGGGTCTCAAAGTATGTGAAGAGCTTGTGAAAATAAAGACAAGTTTTGATGGGGTCCTCAACTAGTGGGGAACCAAGTAGAAGTGGAAAAAGGAGAGGGAAATGGGGAGAGAAGGGAAAGGAGTTCTTCTGTGCTGTTCCATGCAATAAGCACAAATGGCCTGGAGGATTTGTTTCCACAGAGCAGGGCAAGTCCTTCTAGTTTGCAAACTAGTGCATCTAAATCCTCCTGGCTCACGCAGTTCAGTGACACCCACTCACCCCCTCAGCATGGCTTTCTCCCCCCTCCCAAAGCGGATTAAGATAAATCACCTGTGGGCCGATGGCCATCTGGCCACTCAGCAGGATGTAAAACAAAAAGCTCTGTAAATTTAGACAGTGGCCAAAAAGTGCCACTACAGCACTGCAAGGTGCTGTCACGCTCCCATAAGTACAAGCAGGAAGCAGAGGTATAGAGGTTTCCAGGGTCAGGAATTGCATCCGGACCCACTCAATCACTGTACTCATTTCAAGCCCTTATAGGAAGCTCCTGTATCAAGGGCTGCTGGCAGAAAGCCAGTCCCTGAATCAATTTTAGAGTGGCTGGTGAGGCAAGCAGAGATCCAAGACATGGATTTAATGAGGGCTGAGGCAGTTCAGATCTCTGACCACACCAGCCCAGCCCAACTGGAGGGTTCAGAAGCATTGTTATGTACACAGCCGAGGGTTCCAACCCTCTTCCAAGAGCCAGGAAGGACAGTCTGTGGAGCAGACAGGGAGGATCCTTTGCACTTTTAAGACAGACCATCAAAATGGTCTCTTAAGCCAAATCACCAGGTACAGTCCTGGCAGAGCCAGGGGCTGTGTGCGGGGAACACAGAGCGGTGACAGCTCATGGCCAGGTAGGATGGAGCTGAGCCAGTCCTGGTCTCTGTGTCTCAAAAACCCCTTTCGCCCCTCCAGAAAACTGAGACAAGACGAGCTGTTCTAGCAGAGTTCCTACCCCACAGGGCATTGGCCATGCTGCCCTTCCTGAGTGTGAGGTACAGCACTGAGCTCTGCAAGGATGACCTGGGATGCACAGAGCCAGGCGGAACACATGGAGGAAAGGATGGATGTGCAGCTGATGCCAGGGAGGACCAAAGGGAAAGAAAAACCACGGCAGAGAGAGCAGAGAGGGGGAAGAGACTGCTTTGTGCAAGGGCTGAAATGCGTGTGAGGAACATTAGCTGCAAATTATACCAATTACTGTGAGAAAAACGCTTCGGCTCAAGATGAAAATGCCGTGTCTGAGGCAGCACAAAAATGAACCATGTACTGACCGTCAGCCCAGGCCACCGCGTGACTGGTTTTGAGGGAAGGACGGAAGGGACTGAGGGTTGGAGTATTGCAATTATGGCAAATCAAACCTACTGGGAAATGGCTCAATTAAGGGTTTTAAAACACAGGACATAAGAGGCAGGACCAGGTGCGACTGTTCCTCTAAGAAGAAAAACAAGTGCTTTCTTGACTCAAGGCTTTGATTGCCTGAACTACAATAAAAACAGCTTTTTTATTTTTAAGGGCTCTTGTTGTCAATCCTGATGAGACAGGACCTCCTCACTCCTGTATTTGTGCTCCAATTCCCCTCTGGAAAGGCACATTCACACTGTACATTCTGGCTCAGAAAGGTAAGCTGGTTGGTCCCAGGTGCCACCTGAACCCTCTGCTGAGCGTCAGGAGCAGGTCTCATGGCCACCAGCACCCCTGCACTGCCCTTGGGACACCATGGTTTGGGGTAGGAGGGGACACATCCCAAGGGGTGGAGGGAACTGCCTCGCATTGCTCTCCATGGCCCCAGGTCCCACCACCAGGTTTCTGCCCCTGGTCCCTGTTGGGTGCCAGACACAGTTTTCCTTGGGTCACCCTGTGGTCCCCACACCAATTCTTGTCACCCCCTGGCCCAGGGGAGCCCAGCACAGCCCAGTGTCACCAGGTTCTCCTGCTGACCCACCACATAGCTCAGTCACCTCTCAGGGGTCAGGCTTGAGAAGAAATACTTACTGCCTTCGCTCTGGTTGTCCTTGTTTGAGTTGTACACCTGGAAAACACAAGAAGAAAGTCTTATGAGGACCTGGGCTCCAGCTGGGAAGGGCCTGCTGACATGCCTGGTGTCACCCCGATGGTGTCTGCTGCCAGGACCTGCCTCCACCTACCCCAGCAACGAGGTCCCCAAAGACCACCATGACTTTCTGCACCCAAAGGCTGCAGCTCTGGAATTGTAATAAAATAATAACTAGGATAGAACTTACAACAAGAGAATGCAAATGGGATGAACCAGGTAAAACCAGAACTACAGGGCTTTTTAAACAAAATGAAGGTGGGGTTGGACTAGATGACCTTTAAAGATCCCATCCAAGCCAAACTATTCCACAGTTCTATGACTCCTCTTCTAAAAGACACACATTAAGGATATAACCTTGGAGTAAAACAGGCAATTCCCTTACAGGCATTACAGGAATCTCTGGTAGGTGCAGCTCAGACACGGAGCAAGCAGCCACCCTCTTCAGGTACTTACAGCCTGAGTAAATGAGTCAGGCAAAGAGTACAAGAGGAAAAGAAATGTCATTAACTTAGAGAGGACATGAAGTGCAGCAGGATGAGGCAATGCATCCAGCACTTCCCACAGCAGAGCCGCCACCGGACTCCATCCCAAGCCTCTCCAGCCTTCAAATATCAGTGCTCCTCCTCCCATCTCGATCACTACTACAGCCTGGCTACTTGAGATGAAAGTGATGTTTCAGTGGATACAACTAAAAGGGGAAAAACACAGGCAGAAGGTTTTAATCATGGTGTGAGGGCGGTTTAAAAGCCCAGCATAACGCCAAGAGCAGCTGTAAGAAGATCAGCCTTAGACAGGTTGCATTTCTCCAGCTCAACAGAGTAAAATGGTTTAAAATAATCCTTCAGTACTCAGAGTCCCCACAGGAACACACACACACATACACACCCCCCCCCACCCCAGAGCTCCAGCAGCATCCCAGCTGGAGCTGACCGCTGCACCATCCATAGGACAGGACAAAAAGCCGGTGCAGGCTGTTGGAGCCGCATCGCTCACACCCTTCCTCTGCTGGGAACAGGGCTGGAAGCCCCCTTCCATAGGGAGCCCGGCACAGGGAGCTGCCTGCATCACATGCTTCCTCTCAAAATAGCCGAGGGGGAAGGAACGTTTCCAAAGGCCGTGTTGACAGCAACACACCGGCAGCAACAGCCGCACAGCCTCGGCAGCGGGGACGGGAGAGGCGCCGGGCTGCAGGCTCGGCATTCCCTCCACGGGATCCCAATCCCTGATATTAACACTGAAGGTGGGAGGGTCTGTGCTCCCAGTGCTGTCCCTGCTGCTGGGATCTCCCCTAGGACTCCAGCAGAAGGATGAGGCTGGGAAGCTGACTGTGGTGTCCTCAAAGGTTCAGTGCCAGCGGCAGTCGGGCACGTGCTGTTCACCACAGCAGAGCTCACCATGGTGCCCCAAAACCAGCCCAACACCCCCACCACCCAAACCAAAAACACCCCAAAAAGGCTGTGTGTCACACAGCATGTCAAAATTTGGGCACATAAACAGATTCCTTCCCTGCAGGTCACTCAAACACAGGCTATTCCTGTGCTCTCCTGCCTGTCTGGGCACCAGCCAGAGGGCAGCAGGACACCTTGGATCAGATCTACCACCCAGGACATGCTTTGGGGAGCACAAATCTAATGGAATAGCTCAAAACCAGGAGTTTGGGCAGAGACCGACCCTTCAAAACTAATTCCTGGGATAGTTCCAAGGAACACCTTTTCCCTCCCTCCCTCTCAGGGCACTTGGCTATGCAATGCAAGACCAAGTAGAGACAATTAATTGCAGGAGAAAATCCATCAGGCCACATCTGGCAAGCGGGGGATGATTCAGCAGCAAAACCAGCTGCAGTCAGCAAGTGAGTTTTCCTCTAGGAACAGTGTTTATATCAAGAAAATAAAATATGTGAAAAGAGGGAAGGAAACCACTCGTTGGTTCCCCTGCCCATGGTACTGCCCAGCAGCCCCAGTCATGGTATCAGCCTTCCCTAAGTAGGTTTTTCTCTCCAGCCTCTGTTGAAGGGACCAGGGACAAAGCCTGAGATGACTCTTAGTCAAAGACTTGGAGACACATGGCCCTTCCTTGGGATCACACGCAGGCTTCATACCCTGGCTCACCCCAGACATACAGGTAACACTATATACAGTGAAGAATGGGGCTTGGAGCAATCTGGTCTAGTGTAAGATGCCCTTGCATATGGCAGGGGTTGGAATGAGACGAGCTTTAAGGTCCCTTCCAGCCCAAACCATCCTGCTCGAGTCATGGTGCACAGCACATCAGATACAGGGAGATCATCACCCTGTGCATTTGCTGTTCCAGTTTGTACCCATGAAACAATAGAGATTGTTAATCACCAGAGACTGCTCCTAAAACAAGGGAAAAGGGCAGGTAAGGAAACAACATGCTTATGCCATTAATTGCAAAGTGCGCACACAACGAGAAGGAAGTTTCATGCAGAGGTCAACTGCAACCATAAAACAAGGAGATACTGTGATCCTATATCCATCTTATTGAGGACAAACCTTTAATCCATTGTCTGTGTTAATCCATTAACACCACTCTACATCATCAGGGTTTTAAACAAGCCCCAAATCTGTAATATCCTTTTGTTTTCCAAGAAAAGCATTACTTTTTAAAATAAATACTTTTCCTATACTGCCTCAAATCTTTTGGAGAGCGATTTTTCAGGATAAGAGAAAGTTTCCAAGTTTGAGGAAGGGGCTGCTGTGTAAGAGGTCCAAGAAGTCCAAGAGTGAGGCTTGTCCAGTGCCCCAAAGGTCACATCTGCCCCCTTGACAAACCCTTGGGCTCCTGCCCAGCTTGGTTCTTGGGATGTTAATATTCTATTCTTTCCAAAACAGCTCTGATAACATGCTTACAGCACAGGCTTAAAGCACAAGGATGCTTCTGAAGATTAAGCCTCACATATAAGACAGTCAGTTGATGGACCAACCTCCCCCTGTGAAAGGGTGTGGAATTTTAAAGAGGTTCCTTCTATTCCCTACACTACACACACAGCACCAAGCCGGGCCTGCAGCACCTCTGTCCCAGGAGAGATGGGCACCTAGCCGGGAACACATGGTCCTGGAAAACCTCTTCAGACCCTCTTCCAAACAACTGCCAAGGGCTGGATTTTTTTCCCACCCAATATCCTCTCTCTTGCATGTCTGCACACAATTCCCATGCTCGTGTTGGCTGTGGGCTGCCTCACACAGGATACAGCACCGGGACACGGGGCTCCGACGCTTGTGTCAGGTAAACGCGAAGGGATGGCACAGTGACACCTCACAGGGTGACAGCACCCAACAAACACCCAACGTGGGAGGGCTGTCAAGGACAGGAAAAGGCCAGGCAGGAGCTCTGCAGACACACACATCACCCAGCGTCGAGCCAGACAATAAAATACCATTAAATAAGTGTATTTTTATACCCACACACTGTTTTCCTGTTGTTAACACACTCTGGAGAAAACAGACCTAAACCCAGGAAACTTGCAGTGGAATAAAAAGCTTCTTTCACTTTTCAGTATTAGTCACGGACAAAGGGTGGGAAATCTGAGGGAAAGAACATCACTCAGAGGTGAAGGGCCCATGTCCCACAGACACGTGTGGGAACAGGCTGGGTTATAAAACTCAGAACTGGGGCTAGTGACTAACGTGCAGACAAATCCCTGCCCTGCAGCACTGCGATGCTTTAACATCACCCTCTCAATAATTATTCCCATTCGAGTGTATCTTCAGAGCCAAAATATCTTTACTAGGTAGTTTCAGAAGTGATGTGTATAGAAAAAATATATATCAAACTAGTGAAAAATCTGCAGACCTTGATGATTTGAATTTAGTTTCCTAAATTCATACTGTAGATGGCCAAATATCCTGAACAAAACCAGATTGTATCTTTTTATCAGAAGAAGCTACTGCTGTTTCATTCCTGTAGGATCACTGCTGTTTGGAGGCTTAAACAAGGCCTTTATGAGCTATATTGAAAAATTCTAAGATCCATCCCTAAGTAATCCAGAAGGATAAATTTTACAAGAGCACAACAGCAGAAGCAACTCATGACTACTTTGACACTTGCACTATGTTCAATTATGAACTTGATATTTAAGATAATTCATCAAAGAACAAGTTATTTCCTTTGGTGAGATTATTTCACCAAATCTACACTTCCTATAAAACGAGGAAATAGTTTTATAGGGATGATTAAGAGGTCTGCAATGTTCAAATGAGCGCTAGAGGAACACATAGCCTGGGAAGCACCACCAGCTATCCTGCTCCCTCAGAGCCGGTGATTTGAGCCAGAAGGTAACTCACTCACATCCACCTACAGCCACAGCCGAGTGCTTGCTCCTCAATCCACATCTCCAACTTCATGTGCACCAAAGTTTGGGCAGAGGCAGCAATGCAGACACTGCATCTGCTCCTGCCCCCTCCAAATTCAGTCCTGCCATTACCACACATACACACGATGCTGGAGCTGTGGGTAACTCAAACATCAACTGTGGATTTTCCTAGTCAGAAATGCTCTGAGAGCCATAATTCAGAGCTTAAAATACCCTTACAGCCACTGACAGTCACCATCAGGAGCCTAAAACACCTCTAGAGACACCATCCAGAGCCTAAAATACTCTACGGACACCAACAGCGACCACACAAAGCCTAAAATACTTCCACGGGCACTGATGCCCACCATCCAGAGCCTAAAATAGTCCTACAGCCACTATTCATCATCTGATGGCACTTTCTGCTTGTGCACAAATAAACCAAGAAGAATCTGATCCATCAGTTTTCCAACCTGATCCTAAATAAACTGCACACGTGAGCGTGCAAAGAGCAAACGGGTGCATGGGTGGTTTGGGATGAAACTGGATTGTGGGAGAAGAAAAGGAAAAGGAAGTAGCTGGGAGTTGGAAGGGGAACTACGAAAAGATGATGTTAGGTAATTTAATGTTTATTTCCTCATTTCAGGGGTCACACTGTTGCCCATAGTGTCCATTTACCTCCACAAGACAGACTGTGCCCTCGTAAGGCACTTGTAGGGGTGCCATGAACTTTCTGTGAACACACATTTCATACAAAAAGCAAGTTCTCATTTAAAATTTAAAATCCAAAATGGCCCAACCGAAGCTGCATCCCTTGGAGGTTGCACAGTGTTTAGCAGAGTTCCAAAAATCCTTCAAGTTCCAACATCAGTGTGAAATTCTGCGCAACGGCTAAAATCTAGGGGAAAGAATTGTCCAGTTTCTTAGAGGGAACAGGGATTTAAGGAAAGCCTTGGAGACCAAGAGGCCAGCAGACCTGGTTTGGAGGGAGTGAAACCTCCATCTGAGAAGGATTTCAAGCACTATACCCTGGAGTGGAAGATTTGACCTCACACTTCTTTCACTTGTGCTGGGACCTTCCCTTCAATCCAGACTTTCCATTTGGACTATCAGAAGGGGCCAGTCCTGCCAGAATTCCCTGGTCTCCCTGGAGAAGCATGGTGTTTGCAAGGCCCAGAGCAATGGGAGGAAATGCTGCAGTATTATGCAATTTCCTTGTGATTCATATTCAGAAATCCACAAAACAACCAGGAACGAATCTTTCAACTTTCAGCTCAGAAGATGCACAAGCCAAAAGGGTATAAATAGATATTCTCTCAGATTTGGTAGCCCAAGTGGCTTCCCAGCCACCCGGGATGGGCTGGGAAGATATGGGCAGGAGTAGCACAGACATTCCATCTGGGTGTTTTGTAACACCCTTTTATAAAAGAAAAGGGAAAATGGGCTGAAAACCAGGCTGGTGTCCAGCCATTCTGACTGATTCAGCTGATGCTGAGGGGTGTCTGCAGCACCCCGAGCACCAACAGAGCCCCTGCACAAGGCTTCACTCAGCCCAGCATTGGGAAACACAGGATGGAACTCTCATACATCCCTTTCCCCACCCGTTAATTGTCCTACAACAGAAGATCCACTTGAAACAAGTCTTTCCTCTTAATGTCAACCTCACTCGGACACCAGCAATGCACCTGATCGTGTCCCCGCACTCCAGAGCATATCCCATAGAGAGCCATATCCATATCCATGGTGCACACAGGGATGTCCAGAGTGGGGCCAGAGCCTCTGACCACCCAGGGAGACCTTCAGAGACAGCATAAACAAACCTGGGGAGGGGAGGACACCCTATATCCTGTCCCCGCAGCAACACGGAAGAGGAAAGAGGAAGGATAGAAAGGAATAAAGGAGAAGAGAAGAGTGAGATGGCACAGGTATGTGCCACGCCAGGATCCTCTGCACCTGACACCCGCGCTTGGCACAGCACTGCAGAGATGCTGTGTTGGGACACAGCCCAGTAGCAGGATCCCAGCAAAGCACAGAGCAGGGCAGATCATGTACAAAAAGCCTATTTCCTTATTAAAAGCAGGACACCTGGCAACCTTGATGAAATCAGCCCTTGTTTCTGGCTCTGCCTTATCAACCCTGTTCTATTTTTGTCCGACAGCCAGGTTTTTGTAGTACAAGCAGGATTTTCAGAGCTAGACTACACTGTGTTGTGGTTAGAAATAACCTTCCTTGCTCTGCGAGCCAGAAGGATACTGACAGGAGTATGATCTCTCCCAGCCCACATCCCTGCAAACCTCCCTGCAGCGGCAGGGGAGGAAAAAATATGCCTTGCTTCCCAAGTGGAGAACTTGGCAGGGCAGCAGAAACCCACTGCGAAATGCTGGTTTATGTCATTCAGACGAGGCTGTTCATTTGGAAGAGGGTGGCCAGGGACCCTGGTAGCTCCTTCCTTCCTTCCTTCCTTTCCTCCCAACCTACTGTTCATCACTGTCGGAGTCATCTCCCACCTTGTGTCCCCCTTTCTGTCTCCTCCTCCTTCCTTCCAACATAAATTACAGCTCATAACTCACTCTCTGGGCCTGATTAAAAGACAAAGTAAAGAAGTCTATCAGAAGTGAAGCATTTAGGGGCTTAAATCCTCTACATGGGTCTTGCTCTCCTGTCTCTCGGAGCTGAACTAAAGGATGGTTCTAATTAAAAACAAGCCCACGTTTTATTACAAGTGCAGGCATTCCCAAGGGCCTCCGGAGCCGAGGCCGGCCGGGCTCCCTGCCAGCCAGCTGGGCTGCTTAGCTCAGCTCAGTTATATAACCCACCATGTTTGTCACCCAAGGAAACAATTACCTGGGTCAAACTAAGGGAAAAAATTACCTGGGTCAAACTGTCAACTTCCCATGCGTAACTGCAGAAAGGGAATCCAGCAGCACCTACTCTGGGGGTTATGCGGAAGCAACAGAGTAGAGTATGTCAGATCTATGGCAGCCTCAGAATAACGCAGTTAAAGGTCAACTGCTTCAGTAAAATACATTTTTGGAATAACTAAAGCGCCTAAAGTTTCCCAGAGCAGCATTTTTAGGCAAGTCCAGAAGAGCAGATATGTTGGAATCACTCAAATGACTGATTAAAACTGAAAACTTCTATTAGCCTAAGCTTCCCCTAAGTTTTCTAGGATGCTTGAGCAACAACTTGCACATCCTCCTCCAGCAGCTCTGCCCTGGAGCCCAGCCAGCATACACACCCTTCCTCCTCCCAACGTCTGCTGACAAACACAGGCTCTCAACACATCAAAACCAGTCTAATTTTAAATGGCAGTGTCATCTTTATTTTTAAAATAACTGTAACACAGCCATGACTGGCGCTCCTCCTCTGTGAAAGAGGTTTGACACTGCCCGGGTGTTCTGAACAACGCCGGTGGCTTAGTGCCAGCACTGGTTAAACTACCACTGGCTGCTGGTTTAAACACTGTGCAGTGCTTGAGCTGAGACCACTTTCAGTCCCCCGTTTGCACAGCTGTTGGTGGGGGACACCTGGGTCAGCCATGTGGCTGAGGCTCCGGGAAAGGCAGCAGAAAGGGGACACAATTCCATCCTTCTGCTCCCAGGGAGACCCCTGTGAGCCCAGGGTGGCTGCAGAGGGTTTCTCAGAGCAGCCCTGGGACACAGCACAGGGTTCCTCCCTGGAGCTGGGAGCCAGCCTGATGGAGGCTTAAATGGCGGTTGTCCCTCTCCAAAACTGCAGCAGGATGTTTACCCCCTTCCAGACGGAACCTGAAATTCTACAGAACTAATAACCTTTCTGGGAAATCACTCACCCCAGCACGTACCCAGCACTTGCAGCTGCACAGCACTCGTGAGCAGCATTTCTACCATGTGGCATCCAACAAACACTGGTTGAGGGACAGCGTGGGACATGTCCACCTGCACACTGGTATGGCCTGAGCCTGTTGCCTGCTGGCTCAGGCTCCTGATCCCAATCCTGCTCCTGCTCCTGCCAGAGCCCAGCTTCCCAGCTCCGCACAGGGATCTGTCAGAAATGGCAAATCAAGGGTGGAACAACAGAGAGACCAGAAGGACAGAAATAAGATGATTAAAACAGAGCTTCAAAGGACAGATCTTCTCTTGGGGCTGCAGCTGGGAGATGAAAAACCCCTGGGTCACGGACAGTGGTGGGGCTGCAGCAGGACAGGAAATTACTGCTTAAAACCAAATGTAAGAACCAATAAAGTAGGAAATAAAGGAAGAGGGCAGTTTTGCAACTCATTGTACAATGAAACATTCACTTTAATTTTTAATTTAAAGTAGGAAACAATACTCTTAATAGTCTATTCAAATTGGCAGGGGAGTTTGTTCTCCTAAAAACAAGCTATTCCCTGAATTTCTACATGTTTCTCGAATTGCCTGATCAAATAATTCTAAGCAGAGAATGATGAAGAGCAGAGAAGAAAGCAAAGTGAGCACACACTCTTTGATCTGTCACTCCAGCCAAGACTCTGTGCCTCCCTACAGAGGTGCCAGCACAGCCAAAGGGTGGACAGCAAGTTCTCACCAAACTATGCAACAAAATCCCTGGATGCAACCCCTCTGCACCCTTCCCTTAGGCTGGTTCACCTCTCCAGGCCCAGACTCACAAACAAGTTGCCACACGCAGCTGATCCGTCCTGTTCCACACAGCGTGCTGCAATCCAGGTTCAATTAACCACCATTCCCCAGGAACTCTGCAAACTCAACCCACCTCTCACCACCATGCTCATCTCTGGCCTGAACCCCCAAAACCCCAAACCCATAATGCAGCAGAGCTGGTGGGTGTCCCACAGGGGAGATGAGTGTTGTATGATGTCCTGTGGATCGGTGATGGGACCTACACTCACATCCCATTTCTCACCCCTCTGCAAGTTTCCCTCGTGGGGTATCAGCAGTGACACAACATGGGAGGAGACATGCAGCAGAGCCAACATCATCTGCCAAAGGGAGAGTGAAACCCAGCTGGTCTCCTGGGACCAGCTGAACCCATTTTCAGGCAAAGCCAAATGTTCGTAGCCAATTTCTGCAGCACAGACCCCCAAGGAAGAGCAAGGAATGCATTAAAGAAATTATGAGGTATTCACAGGAGAGCTACTGCTCTGCTCCTGCATATCCTCAACAACACAGCGGGAAGAAGAGGTCACAAACTTGCCAAAACTGGGTGGCACAGCACTTTTAGGTGTGTAAAAGCAATCCAGAGGGCTCTTTTCTCTTTTAAAAATAATCTAGAATGCTTCTCTCAGTATTGTTCTCTCTGTCAGCCAAGCAGCTTAAGAAAAGGACAAAACCTGCCAGCCTGCAGCTGGTGGTGACTGTGGCTGGGCGAGACGACAGCCAGTGAAGCAGCAGTTGTTGGAACCAGGAATAAAAGCCTGAAGTCAAGGCTTAAGACCTCACTGGCTTAAGTGCTTTAGAAGCAAAATAAAAGCTTATGGACTCCATGTAAAGTTACTGCTATTACAGGCTTAAATGAGTTACCAAAATGGGGAGGGAGAGGGAGGGAACAGTGGGAAGAGCACGTGATACAAGAACTTACATGGAACGTGGAGCATCATTCCATCTGAAAGCTCCCGCTGATTCTCTGAGGATCCTCTGCTACCACCTTGTCTCCAAAAAAGACTAAGCATTTTTTGGGGCAATAATCTTGAAGTGTGGGATGCAAAAATAGGCCAAGCAGGAGCTCCCCTGGGCCAGGTTGGGGCCCAGTGGGACTCACCACCAGTGTGGCTCCACCGAGGCAGTGGTGCCGCGCTGGGAGGCAGCACGGATGCTCCCAGAGCATGGAGAGACTGAGCTCCAGTTCAGGGAAAGTTCACTGGGTGAACTTAGAGATTAAGAGCAGGCAGAGCAGGGAAAAAACGTTCTGTTCAGCAAAGAGAGAGAGACAGGGAGATGAAAAAGCAACAATGGGAATGACTCAGGTCATGGAGAACAACAAAAAATTTGCTATAAGAAAACAAACCCAGGCAGGATGAAGGCCATGAAAACCTGCAAGATAAAGTGTACACAATAAAAACATCTTCCCCAGAAAGCTGACAGAAACACACGCCTGTGGGATCGGGAGCGTACAAAGATCAGCATGGAAAAGGCTGTGAGGAAACGAGCTGGAGAGACAGACACAGACCCAACCCTGAGGAGACCGGGGGGAAGAACACGGTGATCACTCCAACACTTGTCCATGGGCTCCCCGTGCAAAGAGAACTCAGCCAAAGACACCGTCTGTACACAAAGATGCTCTGGGTGAGGATTTTTCTGCCATCTCTGACAACTTAGATGAAGTGAATTAAAAGGGTAAAGCAGATCTGCAGCTCCAGTGAGCCCCAGCCCAGTGTGAGGGGGGTTGGGAAGGGGTGTGGTGGGTGCAAGGTTGTTCCCCAGCAGCCGCACGGGCGCTGGAACCAAAGTCCTTCAAGTTAATTTATTTTTTGAATGAGCCAAAATGACAGGAATGCCGAGGTTGAAAGCACTGGAGTGAGTTCAAAAGACATCATTTCCACTGGGAAATAAATCCCTCACCATTTTGTATAATTAGACAAGGAAAATGAAAAACAATTTCAGAAAGAATTCCCAGCAGCAATATCCAAGGAGGAGGCGGGACATGCGTTGGGCAGGAATGCAGGGCTGGGCTCTGCTGTCACTGTTGGGCACACAAACACCACACAGCATCTCCAGAGTGGCAGGGGTGAAGGAGCTCCTGGACCACTGACCTGTTGTCCCACCAGGAGCATGGCTGCAGGGCCGGGAACAGGACCGTGGCATGGGGAGCTCCAGAGGCATCATCCCACCCATCACCACCAGCCTCAGTGCATGGCCAGAGCTCCTGGAGAGCCACTGCACCCAGCCCATGTGGAGGAGCCAACGGAGACCCTGAGTGGGACACCTGCAGGGAAGGGAGTCCTGCCCCACGGTCCCAGGCTAGCAGTGGGTGGAGAGATGCGACCACATTGCTGCTGCTTCACCTCTGCTTCTCTCACCAACCCAAACTCACCACCACCACCAGTACAGCATGGCTCCCAGAACGGTGGCACTGGTCACTGTGGAAGCACTCAGTCTCAGGCTGGGGGGACATGGAGGGGCAGGGAGAGGGGAAAGACACCCACGGCTGCAGAGGGAGAAGCCCAGAGACCTGACAGGTTCTGAAGGTCTGTGTACCCTTCTAAAGGTCTCCTTCCCTCAGTGTACCCAGATTAAACGCTGCCATCCCAAAACTATCAGCTTCTTGTGTAGTGGCAGGAGGGAGAAGTGGCTCTGATTTGGGGTTCTGCTGGGTTTCAGGGATACAGCTGGGAAGCAAGCGCTGTCCCCACCTCGAGCAGCCTAAATGCAGAAACTGGGGGCAGGCTCGGGGGGCACGTCCCTCCCTCAGACCTCCAGTCCCCGGGACAGGGGTGAGGGCAGCCCCAGCGACGCCGCAGAGCCCGGGGGTGTGGGGGGGTCCTGGCCCAGCCCCACGTCACAAGTGCCATGAGTGGCCGGTCTCAGCTGCCATCTAGTGGGGAGCAGCTGCAGGGCACCGACATCTCTCCAGACTTGCACAGAGTCTCAGAATCATTGTTGGAAAAGACCTCCAAGATCATCGAGTCCAACCTGTGACGGATCCCCACCTTGTCAACCAGACCAGAGCACTGAGTGCCACACCCAGTCATTCCTTTAACACCTCCAGTGGTGGTGACTCCACTACCTCCCTGGGCAGCCCCTTCCAATGCCTGACAGCCCTTTCTAGGAAGAAATTCTTCCTGATGTCCAACCTGAACCTCCCCTGGCACAGCTTAAGGTCATTTCCTCTTGTCCTGTCCCTCATTCCCTGGGAGCAAAGCATGACCCCCACCTGGCTCCCCCCTCCTGTCAGGGAGTTGTAGAGAGGGATGAAGTCTCCCTTGAGCCTCCTCTTCCACTCTAGCTACAGGTTTGGCAAGAAAGCCACAACCTTACCAAAATGCTTACCTTGTTCTTTGCCACAAAACACAGTCTAATTTGTGCCTCTCCTAATCTTGCAGCCCACCACAACCACCATCAGCCAACATAGCTTTTATTCCTGACTCAAGTTCTAAGGAAGTTTCAGAATTACTCTGGCCTCCACCATACGCGTTTGCAAACTTCATCACCAGAGGAGAAAATCCATAGGAAACTGACCTCAGTATCTTAATAAAACCAAATACCACTGACCCGTCAGGGAGTTAGCAGTTTCTCCTATTTCCAGCTTCTGTAATACCAAAGAAAACCCAAAGTCAACATAGAGGGTTTATCCAAATTAATAACAAGTGGTAAGAGTTAACGGCGCAATGAGAGTTGTCTGGATGCTGCTCCGGCTGTGAGATACAGCATAAATCTTCTCAAGTTGTGACAAATGTCTTGGCTAATGCAGCCACATTCTATGTTTAGATCTCACTAAGATGTAATTTGACATTTGGGTTTACTTTCTTCATTATAATTAGGAAACGAACTCCAGTTCATGTTAATCTCTTCACAGCCTGAATTTGCACATGGAATTACTGCCCCCACTGTGCCAAGCCTTCCCCACACTCAACAGTCAAGTCAAAGGAAAACCAGACATCCTTTCCAGTAGGGTTCTTTGGTTACAGAAACACAGTCAAAGCATAGGATGGATATTTCTAGGAGTTTAAAGGTTAAATCCTTGTCTCTTGTTCAAGGAAATCTCTGTGGAGAGGTAACACACCACACCCTGGTGCTGCGAGATAAGAACCCAAACAGAACAGCCCACAACTCCTTTTTTGATGGATGGAGGAGGATATCTGAGGACAAGGAGGTGCCTCATCTGTCAACACGCACCACCTTCATCAGTAAAGTGCCTCTTGGATCTGTTTCCATATGGGCTGCGTTCCCATGGCTCCCACTCCACACCTGGAAGGTCAGTTTAAGCCATTAGCATTTAAGTGCCATGAAGTGTTGCATTAATGCGCAGCCACAACCCCTGACACGCTGGATGAGCAGGCTGCCCTCAGCTGATGGGCACGATAGGGAAGAACAGCAACACACAGGCGGCACGAAGACCTGCGTGTCTTTGAAGGAGTTCTCATAACCACATTCTGGAACAGGATAATCCAGGCAGTCCTGTACTGGTTGCTCCGCAGCTCCTTTCACATGCACAGCGTTTTGCAAGCACCCAAAATCTCTGTCTGCACCTCTACAGAGTGGCTCTGCTCTTGAGCAGGTGAACACACAACTGCATGACCATACTCCGGCAGCTCTTGTCGCAGGTGAGCAGCTCCCAGCAGAGGTGGGCAGTGGGAAGCAGGTGAGCAGGCTGGAAGAGGACAAGGCTTAACTCAGACTGGGAGCAGCAATGTACATTTTGCTTATGAAGAAATGGAAAATATTATCTATTTGGTCTCTGGGTGCAACCAGAATCAAAGCAGGGGTTCATTTAAGAGGGATCAAGACAGCTGGCACCTGGAGCTGGAGAGGGTTGTCTCAGTACAGCTTTCCCAGGGCTCAAGAGCCAAGGTGGAGGAGCTGGCTGGTCATCCCAAGCAAAGGTTTCAACAGCTGATTGAAAAAGGGAGCAGAGGCTATCACAGATTCATTGAATCATGGAATGGTTTGGATTGGAAGGGGCCTTAAAGCTCATCCAGTCCCAACTCCCTGCCATGGGCAGAGACATCTTACACTAGACAATGCTGCTCCGAGCCATGTCCAACCTGGCCTTGAACACTTCCAGAGATGGGGCAGCCACAGGTTCTCTGGGCAGGTGAAAATTCAAACAGAAGAGGTTCAGCCAGGGGATCAGGAGGCCAGGGAAGCATCCAGGCTTGAGCCCAGGCAGGTTGTGCCCTCTCTTCCCCTGGATAGGCAGGCTGTGCCCTCTCCTCCATTGGATGCTCTCAGCTCCCAACCAGGTAACACCCCAAGCAACCTGCTCTGAGCAGGAGGTTGGACTACAAACCTCATGAGCTCCCGTCCTACCTGAATTACCTGATGGATCTACGATTCCAGTCTGGGACTTGGCTGTAATCCACAATGCAATCCTTTCCCTGAAATGCAGGGCAGCAGCCTCCCACACCCAGCCTCCCAACCTCTGAACCACTGTGTGTTCAAAAGCAAGTGCTTGACTAAGCCCAGCACGTGCTTTCCAGTACTCTCGGAACAACTCCACGTATCCACACCTCACCTGGCTTCAATGAACATTTTCTGTGGTAAATAAGAACCTTTCCATGGATTTGGGGGGATTTGCTCAAACCAGTACCAGTCTGTGGCAGTGGGCTGTGCTGGGATGTGACACCCCACTTGCCACATGGACTCCACTCCAACTGCCAGAGCCTGACTCGAGCCTGGAGCACAGACACCCAACTCCAAACCACATGAGCTGTCATGGAACAGCCTGGGCTGCTCTGGCTCTGTGCATGGCTTCTTTTTGTGTCCTGATATGCTTTTGGCCACGCCAAGGAATGGAGGTCACAGGTTGGTCTTTCTTGGCTGCTCGGTGGTGCCGTGTGTGCCATGGGAGAGCCCTCATGTTGAGCCAGGATGGGCCAACACCACCACCTGCACCCTCCAAGGGACCCACTTGGAACCGGCCAACTTTTCGAGCTGGCAGGAAGGTTTGAAAACGCATTCAAAAACAAAAACTAACAACCTGCAAAACTCCAGAATCCCTTCCAGAGGTGAGGAAGCCTTTGGCAGGGCAAGAGCAAACACAGGGAACAGGGGCCACGCTCCTCCGCTCACACGAAACGTGCAATTCTCTACCAGACTGACAAACAGCTGCCAAGGAGTCGCAGGACTCAAAAAGCCCTGGAAATCTACAGCATATTTTCTTCCACTGCTCTTTTTGCCATGTTTTCCTTTCAGCACGGCAGAGCAGCGTGTTTGTGCTGGCCAAGCCTACCCTCCTCCTCTCCACCGCACCTTCAAGCAATCCAAGCACAGGAGATACAGTATTACCTCAAATATTTAACCAAGGGATTAAACTATTCTCTTGGCAGGAGGCAGGAGCTGCCCCATGGATACAGCTCTCACACGGGCTGGCAGGTGCTGCGTGACAGCGGGTTCCACAGCAAACAATCTGCCCTGGGCTACCAGAAGCTCTCCACAATTTTCTCTGCTTTTTGGGTAATATTTCTGCTCACCGGTTCCCGGCCATCCATTGCCTCCATCCACAGCCTCCGGTCTTCTTCCGAAAGCGCCTGCATGGTGATGACGCCCGGCCTGCAGAGAGAAAGGGGACGCCGTAAATAAACTGCCGGATGGAAAGCAAAATAAAATAAAATAAGCAAAGATAAATTTCCCATGAGAAGAAGAGGGAAAGAGGACAAGCTTCTTTCTAGCCAAGTCCCAGCAAATGGGGCTGAGCCCAGCCTGACCTCTCCATGGACATCCCTGCAGGTCCTGATCAGGATCAGCCAGCAAGCAGAGGACATCTCCAATGATTGACACACCTTTCCAGTGGGTTTAGTGTAAGAGCTGGATGCCAAATTCCTCCTCTGGCCTTCAGCCTGCCCTGGGCTAAGCAGGTCCATCCAGCAACAGAAGAAGGCAAGGAAGGTAACCAAGCAAGCAGGAGTCCCACACATCCCAGCCCTCCATGTCCCACCACCAGCCTATGCACCAGCTCATGGAGGGGACCTTCTGCTGCAAGAAGCATTACATCCCCAGAACGCTGGTGCCAGCATGGCTGTGCCAGTGCCCTGACCCTGCCCATACCCTGCTGTCACAGGGAGCAGTGGCAGCGAGGTGATCCTGGTCTGTGCACCCTCCAGCAGCAGGGGAGCACTGCAGGAGTCCTGGTTGCCCCAGGGTGCTGGTCCTGCCCCTGCCATCACACACACACAACAGCCCTCAGCTGCCCTGTAAATCCAGCCTCCAGAAAATGATGGCTCATTTACTGTAATGAGAAGGGGAAAGGCCTGAGCACTGCACACACAGCACAGGAGCCAGAGGACAGCACTGGTCCCGCCCTCGCCTGAGGGCCAACGCCACCTCCACGCTCCGGAGTGGATGCTACATCCTTTCCATGCAAGGAGTTAAACCTCAATTACGTGCTCTGATAAGCACGACCAGCAAGGTCAGGATGTATTTAACACGCTGGAGAGTGTTAGCACAACCTCAGCTATGGTGCGTGTTTGCACTGAAGCCAGTGCTGTGCTCCCACGCCGTGGGCTGGCGACTCACTGCACCTCGCTTGGTTGCAAGCTGTCAGGATTTCCATCTCCACTTCCCAGCTCATCCTACAGCCATCTGATCCCCACACACAGCCCGGCTACCACTGTACCTCCTCAGCATCGTGCCTTTGAACTGGGTCTCCAGCTCCTAAGGGGTGGCTGCATCCCGCGCCACTGCTGCTCCCCCCAGTGGGGCTGGGCAGAGCCCCCAGGCTCAGCCAGACAGTGAGATCTGTTCTGGGTGTCTGCTCTAGCCCTGCTGCTTCCTCACGGGCTATTTTCAGATGCATTAGCAGAGCGCAGCAGCTATTCTTGCTGGAGGAGAGCAGGCAGAATCCCTGGCAACGGGGAGACACAGGCACGGCCCGAGCGTCGCGTGGCTCAGCAGGTTCGGGGGAGCTGCTGGTGCTTCTCTGCTCCTGGGGTTTCATCCAGAGGAACTATGACACACCTCTGACACTGCTCTTCCCACTCATGGCAAAACACAAGGCTCCAGAATGGCAGACGAGTCAGGATCACTGTTCTGGGATACCAGGATGCCAGGGCACAAGGTGGGAAGAGTGATTAAACCTTGGAAGCTGCCAACCGCCCGCGGAGAGCAGGCGTGTTCCACAGAGTGTTCCACAGAGCACGTAGGCTCTGTTCAGAACTAAATCCTCAAAAACTGATAAAGCCTGGGAAGAGGGGTGATTTGCAACTTGCACTTCCCAAGGGTGATTCAGGAGGAGAACGTGAGCTGCACCAACAGTCTGCAGAAGCCCTTTGGTCCTTGATAAGAGCCAGTCCTCTGTTAGAAGAGTAAACATCAACGGGGGCTTTCAAGTGGTGGGTTTGGCCCGTCTTCTGTTGCTTTGTGGCACGTACAGGCAAGGAACAGAGGATTAAACCCTCTCCCTGACTCAGCTCCCCATCCAACCTACCTAGCCATTGGCTTTCAGCACGTGTAGCAGCTCAGCATTGTCCCACCAGTGGGTGCCATGTGCTCAGCCTTCCACCAAGCCCGGGTCCAAGAAAACCAGACATAATGTGCTTGATCTCTGTTAATCCCATTGGTGAGTCAGTCAACACTCACCAGCTTAGTGGTTTGGAAGTTTACTCACTTTTAAGGGAAGAGGAAACCACTTAACCATTGCCCCATCTGACAGGGAAAATGCTCCACATCCAACAGCAAATAAGTTCAAAACACGGCACAAAGCTCCTTGTTGTGCAGGTACAAAGCAACTGGTACCTGGGGAGCTGAATGGTCACTTAAGCCAGGGCTTAAGTCTGAGTTTAAGCCATGCTGCTGCTGAAGGCACAGACATCCCAGGCAGAAAGAGCCCTGGAAGGGCTCTTGCTCAGCTAGGGAGACACGGGAAAATAAAATATTGGGATTTCTGTCTCTTTAGCCAAGACATTAAAACAAAGAATTTTAAACCCTCCATTTAGGGTACACCAGAGTACCAGCAGTGTTTGGTCCTGGTGTGGCAGTGCTGGTATCTGACCTGCCAGGTTCCCTCAGAGTAGGGCAGAGGTGATAACAGGAAAATGTTTGTTCTGACTCTGAGCAGATAACAAACAACTCCTCTGGCTTCACTTCAAAGTCAAACTTCTTTACCAGCACGAGGGGAGGGGCCGCAAAATTGAATTAAGCCAAATTTCCCTTGCAAATAGCTCTGCATTTCCTCCCCCAGTGTTTATTTGCCAGGGCACCCATTGCATCACTTTCCTGAGCAGAACCATCTTCCTGGCTGTGATAAATTTAAAATGCACCCACACATTACGCCTCATTCATAATTGATGTGGCCCATGCCCACGGAGTACCCTGTGCTTACAGCCAGGTCTGATGGCTGGCGCTGGATCAGCCTCCTGCCAACACTGTCAGCATTGGCCCGCCTTGAAATACTGCCTGCAGCCAGCCTCATCCTCATGGAGTCCTCACCGAGTCTCCTGGAAGATCAACTACTTCCCAAAGTGTGTTTGTTAGATTAGGGATATCTCAGCTATCCAGCAATGGGGAAGATATCCTGCTGTGACTTACTTTCCCAAAAGATAAACAAAATGGATCTGTCCTTGTCCCCTCCCCCAAAAAATCACCCTGAATACTGGGGGTCATTTATACAGATAATTATTTATACAGGTAATACACAGCAAATACGCATTCTGCTGGGGGGCAGCTCCCATCCCCTCCCAAAACCTTATGTGGGATGCACCCAGATCCACACGGAGGAGCCTGCCAATCCCAGCCAGCCCACAACAGTGGCATCGGGACAGCAGGATGCCCTCTTGGATCTGTCATCCAAGATGCACAAACAGGAGCTCTTGTGTCAAACAAGACCAAGGACCTGTTCATTCATTCCTGACCTGCATCCTGCATTTCCACCTCCAGGCACCAAACCCCTTTGCCTTCTTCTGGGATGCAAGGTGGAGATTTGGGATCGGAAGGAACCCATTTCTAAATGGAGTGGGTGCAGGAGGGTGAGACCACAGCAGAACATGGCAAACACTTCACAAGAAAGTATATTTTCAATATGCTACGATCTAAAAACGGAAGATGTTTCCATATGAGACCACACAGGAAATTTGAATTTTTTCAATATCTCAGCTTTTGTGACAAACAGCCTGGCCTTAAGGAGCTGTGACTAAGCACGCCGAGAAAATGAGAAAGTCCAATAGCTTTTCCTTCTTCCAGAAAAACAAATAAATAAGGAAAGCAACAGAAACAGATAAGAACTTCCAACTCTTACAGCAGCTTATCGCAGTGAGACAATCTAAACTGCTGGATGAAAACGTGTAAGAGTGGATTAATAAGAGGGGCTGAGGGCTGAGCAGAGTCGAATGTGCAGAGATGTTCACGGTCCCAATCTGAGCAGAGCAAGGACCCCAGACAAGTCCCCACGGCCACGGGCCAGGGCACCAGCAGTCAGATGTGGACCCAAAACACAGATGAGGAAAGATGGAAATAAGGGGAAGACTGTGTTCCTGAACTCAGAAAGCCTCAGTGTCCATGTAGAGCTTAAAGCACCATCAGTACAACAACCACCAGCACGTTCTGTGGGTCACTGTGGCCACTGACAAGGAAAGGAGCCTCATCCCTCATCACCAGCCTGCCTGTGACAACCCCCCAACGCTTTGTTTTAAAGGTCACTGGAAAGGCGACACTGGCAGAGGAACAAGCACAAGTTGAACTGCATGTGCTGTCCAGAGCACCGCCGGAGCCGCGGACACCAGCAGAGGTGGGGTCCCTGCCAGCCACCCAGTCTCAGCACAGGGAAGTGGGGAGCAGGTCCTGCCACGGTCAGGGTGGCTCTCAGAGACATGCAGACCTGTCAGGTGCTTACCCAGAGCAAAGCCAACAGCCTTCCTAGGGAAAACCATCTGGTCAGGGGAATGCTTGGCAGGTGCCTGGCAGCTCATTCACCCCAACGCAACCACGTAGCCATTGCCATGCCAATTCTTCTCTCAGGAACAGTTTCTTTGTGGAAAGGGTTGTGAAACCTTGGAATGGGCTGCCCAGGGAGGTGGTGGAGTCACCACCACCCGAGGTGTTCAAGGAACAACTGGACATGGCACTCAGTGCTCTGGTCTGGTTGACAAGGTAGGGATTGGTCACAGGCTGGACTCAATGATTTTGGAGGTCTTTTCCAACTTCAGTGATTCTGGGATTCTATTCTACAATCAGACTGCCCACAGAGCACAGTGCCAAGCCCCCTCAGGAACAGCCCAGGGGAATGGTGGTACCTGCAGAGCTCACTGCCTTCATGAACAACCAGGAAACCAAACTCCCCATTTTGAAAACCTCCTGCTCCCATAAAAGCCAACTGGCACGTAGAAGCACTTCGCTTCTGGCCCAGAGCAGTGACCTACATTATCCTAAATGACAAAGCTTTTGTCATCAGTCAAATGAGATACTCCTCCTCCTCAGGCTCATTTTGTAAGACACCGGCTGTCATCCCTGTTTACTTTGTTTACAAACCTGATTTAATATGCAGAGACTGCAAATAAGTTTAGCTAATGAAAAAAGAGCATTAACGGTAAAACACAGTATCCATCACACTGGGGGTGTATTTCAGTCAGACACTAGAACACCATTCTGGGGCGAATTTTGCTGTAACAAAACAATAAAAAACTTGCTACAGTGAACAACAGAACTATTTGCAAACGCCAAGGCCAGGTTGGATGGGGCTTGGAGCAACCTGGTCTAGTGGAAGGTGTCCCTGCCCATGGCAGGGGGGTGGAACAAGATGGGCTTTAAGGTTCCTTCCGACCCAAACCATTCTGGGATTCTGTAATTCTATGACAAGGAAGCAATGCTGTAATAACAGATTAGGCTCCAGTTTTTCATCTCAACAATGCTGAATCATCTTTACAGGAGAAAAAACCACATTTTTTCCCCCCTAACAAGGAACAGCTCTTAGCCGTTGCTATTTAGGGTGTTATTTATAAACTCCAGCCCTGCACCCCGTGCCTGAGTACCAGCTTCCCAAAATGCAACACTGACAACAAGCTCGTTTCTGTGCGATGCCTTTTTCGAGAAGGACCGGCCGAGGCTGCCACCTCCAGGCTGTACGGAGATCCAGGAGCTCCAGCTCCCAGCCCCTGTGCCCGTGTCAGCATAACACCGGGATCTCACTGTGTCCCACAGCACCCTGCAAGTCAGCACGGACAGTCAGTGAGACACACACAACCTCAGACAGTCAGTGAGACACACACAACCTCAGACAGTCAGTGAGACACACACAACCTCGGACAGTCAGTGAGACACACACAACCTCGGACAGTCAGTGAGACACACACAACCTCGGACAGTCAGTGAGACACACACAACCTCGGACACAACCTGTCAGGCCAAAATGAAACAAACTGGAACAGTCCATGCACAGAGAGCTTAAAACACGACTGAATAGGCTTTAGGAGAGTCTGGGAAGGAAATGGACTTCACGTTGTCCCCACAGCAACAAGTGACATGAGTAACTGAGTCACACCTGTGAAAGGGGAGTAAACTGTAAGTCAAACCCAGTGCATATGGGAGACAGAGAAGCACCTTGGGCATGTTTGCCTTCATTGTATCCAGACTTCCTGCATGGGGCTGAGGAACAAGACATTAAGTTTCTAAGTTCTCTAATAATAGAGACAATAATAAACCACCCAAAAAAGCAGCAAACTATCCCAAAAAAACCCATCTTGAGGCAAAAAAGCCCACAGATCAGCTTTCTGCGTTCTGTGAACACAGGCACAGCTCCAGCCAGTCCTTGGGCAAAAATACCCCATCATTTGTGGCCCCACACTTGGGTGGAGAGTGTGAGTTGAAGTTTTTTGCCTCTGCTCGGGTCCTTATGCCGGAGATGATCTTCTCCAGCATGAAATGGAAAGTGATGCTTCCAGAGAGGAAAACTCCCTGATGCCTGAGCCTGGCTGCCCTCCAGAGCAGCAGGATGGTTCTCCCAGGTGAGCCCCAGCACCTCCAGCTGCAAAGAAGCCCCTCTGCACCACGAGCTCCAGGTCCCCCACGTCCCTAGAGCCTCACAGGGATGCCAGGTCAGGCCTGGCAGGGTGGCTGCAGGGTGGCACCCACACACTGCCAAGCCCCAATAACCCCAGACTGGCAAGGAAACCATTCCTCGACACACAGGGCTCTGTAAAACATGCCAAACCCTGAGTGCCAGGCAAGGTGAAGGTGATCTCCAGCAAACCCTGGCACTGACAGCATCACCCAATGCTCTGATGGTGCCCAGATCCATCCCAGGAAGAGAGAGACGGGTTGACCACATCACACTCTCTTTTAAACATGACAAAAGCTGTTGTTTCCTCTTCATCTTAGTTTATCTTGGGAATAATCAATATTTTAGATATCTAATTAAAAATTCTGATAACCAAAGTATGCAGAGCTACCTGTACACTGGGGAGAAAGAGCCTTTTCTTTCAGGCATCCTGCTCCCCTGCCCTCTTGGACAGGAGCACATTCCTGCAGCAGGAACATGTACATGAAAGGAGCAATTCCTCAGGTGCCGCTCCCCTGCCATGATTACATGGAGCAGGCGGATTTCTGGAGAAGCTCTTGATCCCATGCCTGGCAGGCTCCAAACATCAAGGGAAGGCTCATTTGCCTCTGAACATGCTGCAGAAGAAAACTATTGTGGCGGTTCTATTCTCCTCCTCCCACTTTTAGTTTGATTTTCACATTATAAAAAAAATATCCTCAGGGCAGAGGAAAAAAAAAAATCCCTGTGTCAGCTGAAATACTGCAGCTTTCTGGAGGAAAGCACAGCTCCAGAGAGTGGGAGGCAGCCCCGGGTTATCTTATCCCTCAGCCAACACAGGCACAGCTCCATCACCCCAACCCCTCCCTGCCACGGGCTGGCACCGAACTGCTGCCGAAGCACAGGCTGGAAAGACACCATGGGTTTTTCCAGCATTATTCAACACCTCGGATTTCCATGAGCTGGGGTTTTTCCAAGACCTCCTGGGCATTCCTGCAGAGGGGAGGACAGCTGGACCACTGACAGGCAGAAAACTGGGAGGACACAGACACTGAGTGGCTTTGGAGTGGGCTTTTGTGAACCATGTGAACTTCCTGCAGTGAGGGAGATCCAAGGCAGTGACTAATTCCATTTGGAATACAAACGCCAGCCTGGCTTTCCTGTTTATAAACATAACCCATGCACGATGCTAATAGATACGGTAACAGGCTTCCATTCCTAGGTGCTGTAGAATGAATCCACACGTCTCTGGTTCAGTTGCTACACGAGAATTCACAGCAGGAGCATTTTACTCCTTCAGGAAAAAGAAGTGAATCGAAAGTGCCCAGAGGCATGAGCCAGACATCCATTATCTGGTGGACCAGCAACAGCTGTGCTCCAGCACAGAAGCTGACCAACACATACCCAGAGCTGGAAAGAGGCATCACATCCCTGCCAAAACACTCACAGAGCATCTTTTCCAGACTGAAAAGCATTTCCCTTGTGTGGCCAGAGCCTTGCAGAAGTGCTAAAGCAACATAAAAATCAGAGAGACCTGAGTAAACTCGGCACCTTGTAAACTTAAGCACCAACTCAATATACAGAGAGCACCTGGCTGAGAGAGAGGTGTGATTCCATGGATTAATGCTTTCCATTCACAGAGGATATGACTAAAGGAGAAGAGAGACATGGAAACTGCACAGGAAAGCCAAGTGCAGATGAGCACAGCCCTTCCCTACACACGGTCACTGTAACCCCAGGGGTGTCCTCTCGGCACTCACCGATCCACAGCTTCCACATCAAAGCAAAACCTCTTCTCGATCGAGTCTGTTTTCCGCCGTGTGCAGGATTTCAGGGTAACAGCTTCGTCTTCTCCCTGAGAAGAGACAAAATCGCAGGTGAGGCCAAGAACACCTGCCTGTCCCCAGCACCCACCGCTGTCAATGAACAGGTTCAAACCAGGGGGGATTTGGGAACATCACCCTGTTAGAAATACCTGTTTATACCTCTGACATAAGGAGTAATCTTTTCACTCTTGTTTGGCCCAAAACCTTTCAGGAGGAGCCTTCCCTTCAGGATGCCCTCAACCAAATTTGTGCATTAAGCATCACACAGCCCATGCTTCAGGCAGGCAGGGAGTGCTGAACCACAACTTCTGGGCAAAGTCGTCAGTTTTATTTTCCATTGCTGAATGACACACCATAGACCTGGCTGTCAGTTTTAACTCCAGGCTGCATTTTTGGCAGCATTCTGCACACAAGGACTCTTAACAGGAGCAAACATGCCTTAAAATGTTTATTATATAACAAAGCAACGACAAAACCATTCTCTCATCCAGAGAATGCCTCTCTGCATCCAAGTTGTAATGGATTTCCACAGGCTGAGCAGCAATCCTGCAGGATCCATGTGCACTGCTGTCCTCTGCTGGAGGAAATCCTGGCTCAGCCCCTGCCAGTACAGACATTTCTCCTGCAATTGTTAAATTCCACTGATGATTCAAGAGAAAATGAATTCTGAAGGAGTTCCTGGAGACAGACACTTTTCTGTGTTCTCTGTGCTGTTCCTGATGACACCTTGGCTGACCACCCTGTTCCCTGACATCCTCATTTTTCTAGGAAATATATTTATAATCACGGAATCGTTTAAGTTGGAAAAGACCACTAAGATCACTGAGTTCAACTGTTCCTCCAGAACAGCCAAGCCCTCCAGTAACCCATGTCCACACATGCCACAACTACACATCTGTTAAATCCCACCAGGGATGGTGACTCCCCCTGATTCTTACACAGAAACATCCCACCCCACCATCAGACAATCAAAACACTCTCCAACACACAGTCCTGCCTCAACATCTCCTCTCCCTTGCTGATCCCTTCTAAAGAGTTTGCAACCATCCAGTTGCACCAGTCATTCTACCATGTCTCCGTGATGGCAACTATGCCGCAGTTTTCCTGCTGGCTTCTAGCACCTCCTGTTCCTTGCCCATGTTGCAGGACACACCACGTTTTGGGGGAAGAAGCCCTAACTCCTATGTGACCGTTCTCACGTGCTTCTGTGGTTTCTAACATATGAATAAGCCTCATGTCCCAGACAAGGAACCCAGAACAAACCCAGCTCACAGACCTGAGAGCTCTGTGCAGTGCATCTCCCCAGGGTTCAGTAGAGGCCACCCGGCCCTGGTCCTCCCAGCCTGGTCTGCTGCCAGCACCAGGCTGCTCCCACACTGCCCAGTTCCCTGGCCAGTATTCAGGGAACGCCCCTGCTTCTATCCCACTAATATCCAGCTCCAGCCACAGCTCAAAGCACAGTCATGAGCGACTTTGAGCTCATGCAGTGCTCACTGCATACCACGTGCAGTGTCCTGTGTGACCCATGAGCCATGGGTCTCCTCCTGCAGCACCTTGGCACCTGCTCCAGCCAGATCCTGAAATTCCCTGCAGCACAGCCCCCAAGTCCCTGGGCTGCTCCACATGCTCATGCCAGTCATCACCAACAGACCCTGTAGCCCATCCAGAGCTGCCCTGGCACAGGCAGTGTTCCATGCCAGGGTGGCACAAGTCACAGCAGCCGCACTGGCAGGGCTGGCACACCACTGGAGTGGGGCCCTGGCACACCACTGGAGTGGGGCCCTGGCACACCACTGGAGTGGGGCCCTGGCACACCACTGGAGTGGGGCCCTGGCACACCACTGGAGTGGGGCCCTGGCACACCACTGGAGTGGGGCCCTGGCACACCACTGGAGTGGGGCCCTGGCACACCACTGGAGTGGGGCCCTGGCACACCACCGGAGAGGGGCCCTGGCACACCACCGGAGAGGGGCCCTGGCACACCACCGGAGAGGGGCCCTGGCACACCACCGGAGAGGGGCCCTGGCACACCACTGGAGAGGGGCCCTGGCACACCACCGGAGAGGGGCCCTGGCACACCACCGGAGAGGGGCCCTGGCACACCACCGGAGAGGGGCCCTGGCACACCACTGGAGAGGGGCCCTGGCACACCACCGGAGAGGGGCCCTGGCACACCACTGGAGCGGGGCCCTGGCACACCACTGGAGAGGGGCCCTGGCACACCACTGGAGAGGGGCTCCTGCAAGGTGTGAGACAGGCTGAGGGTGCTGCCCGCAGCGCCTGTGCCCCAGGTGCAGGGGGAGCCCTGAAATGGGAAGAGCCCAGATGAAACACTGTGCAGCCGCTGACGATTACAGGGCTGGGATATGTTAATGTTGAGCTCTAATGAAGATGCTCCAAGGCAAGAGGAAATTAATTTTAGAAGCTGCCCTCCCCCCAGCAGGAAGCCATGCGGGAGCCTGTCCAGCTCCCGAGGCGCTCCCTGGCAAGGGGGTTGTGTTTGCAAACTGTCCCAGCTGGGAATACTCTGGAGGAGTCTATTGTTCCTGCAGTATAGAGGAGCAAAGCCAGTCCTGGATACAGCTCCAGGAGTAGTGGGCACACGGTGTTTGCTGGTCCCCCAGCTCCTCACATTCCCTCGGGGCTGAAGGGAGCTCCAGACTCTCCTGTGGCTCTGTCCAAAACAAAACAACTTCATTGGCCAAGTCATAGGATCATCAGAGAATCACAGAATGGTTTGGGTGGGAAGGGAACTTAAGAGTTTATCTCATTCCAATCCTCTGCCATGGGCAGAGACACGTTGCACTAGACTAGGTTGTTCAGAGCTCTATCCAACCTGGACTTGAATAAGTTACAGGCACTGAGGAAGGAGCAAAACAATGAAGAGGAGGTTCTCTTGTCCAGATCTCGGAGCAGGAATGAGGGACTGAGAAGCAGGCACTCATGGCACTGCAGTGTGGTGGGTTCACATGGCAAACCAAGATCTGTGGGCTTTGGGGGGCTTTCTGTCTTTTTTCTTTCTCAAACAAGGTGACAAGTTAATTCCCCATGTGGCACCTGTTCAGTCTGGAATGAATATGCCCCACTTCACTGCATTTGTCTCACCTTGCCATAAAGGTGACAGAGTCTGGCTCCCAGGAGAGCCTGCAGCCAGCAGTGCTGTGTGTTTCCCAGCAGAGCCCCGGGACACCATCCTGCTCCATGCCAGCACTCACCCCTTTTCCTCCTGATTTCTGGTCAAATGGTACCATCGTGATCCGCTTCGATTCCCTCTGGTACGTGCAGTAATGCTTCACCCAGGAAGTCCCAAAGTGACCTACAGAGCAAATGTAGGTTTTATTCCCAGAACTAGTGCCCTCCCATTAACAACCTGCTATGTTTAATGATCATTTAACATAACACATTCCTGTACCTACAGTTTCCAGTTGGATTGAGTGTTATTACCCTCCTTCTATTCAGGGGAAAGACTTATATGAGGCATCGGCAGTAATTCTCCCTCCCAGAGAGAACCTGGCTCCCACATTCCCACCTTAACATCCCACCCATTGGGCCAATCCCTTTCTTTCAGGAACTGTGTACTTGCTGAACCAGCCTTTGTGTCCTACACCCTGACAAACCCCTTCCCCAGACTCCCACCCACCGCATTCCCCATCAGGCAGCTCCGCCACCCCAACACCTACGCTTCTCCTGCACGTAGAGATAACCCTCCATCGTGTAAGGGCTGATGTTTTTGTGCTCATGAGGATTCTCCTTCATCTTCTTCATCAAAGCTTCAACCTCTGATCTTGTTCCTTCAAAACGGTTTCTTGTCTGCAAATTAAAACAGGAATGTCTTCTCCAGTGCATGGACCCACGGTGGGCTCTGCAGCACGGAGGCACCACAAGGGGTGGGACCTCAGCTGGGTCCTTACAGCCATGTGGGAAATGGGACAGGGGAGCCCACTGACAACAACAGGACAGGTTTGCTTCCTGAGCCTGGATTTAAGCTACAGGAAAAATATTATCATAACTTGCAAGGGCTTCCAGTACTTAAAGGGGGCTTACAAAAAAGAGGGAGATTGACTTTTTACATGGGGAAATAGTGATAGGACAAGGAGGAATGAATTTAAACTAAAAGAGGAGAGATTTAGATTAGATGTTAGAAAGAAATTCTTCCCTGTGAGGGTGGTGAGGCCCTGGCACAAGTTGCCCAGAGAAGCTGTGGCTGCCCCATCCCTGGAAGTGTTCAAGGCCACGTTGGACAGTGCCTGGAGCAACCTGCTCTAATGGAACCATGGCAGGGGGTTGGGACTAGACAAGCTTTAAGGTTCCTTTCAACCCAAACCATTCTGTGGTTCTATGACTAAAATACACCAAAAGGTGAGTTAGCTTGGCCAGACAGTGACAGCAATGGGCACGTGGCACAGGCACACTCACGTTCTGGATGCTGATCGTCAGCTCTGTCTTGAAATCGCTGAAGTCCTTTGCAAGCTCGTAGCCATGGTGGTAGAACGTGAAAAGCCCCTGCAGAAATGCCAGCAGCTGTGTTGGGGCAAAACAAATGGAGATGGTCAGTTGAGACCCACAGCTGCCTCCAGAGTCGAGGCTGCTGAGAGGAAGGGGCCCTGAAGCCCCCCAGGCTCACTGGTGGGCCCTGGGGAGATGCCCTGCTCCTCATTTCACCTTCACACCTCCCCACATGGACCCCAAAGCCGAGGCTGTGTTTCCTTCCCCCAGAGTCAAGGCAAGACCCCATCCCAGGACTCCACACACCTCTGTCCCCCTTTCTGCATTACCCAGGCCCTGGAGTCACCAGGAGCAGAGTCAGGAGGTGTCAGGCACAGCATGCTGCGCCTCTTCCAACTCTGAGTTACTTTTGGATCAGCAGGAATCACCTTTGCAAAGAACCGGAAGGTCTGGTCCCTCCCAGAGCAGTTTTAAAGGATTTAACACCTGGGCAAAGGTACATCTTAGAAAACATTTTTTTCCTTATTTCTGTCACTTCTGCACTCTTCTTTCCTTGTGAACATTAATTGTAATTTGGCATTTTTTTCCCAATCAAAAGTGTTTTTCTTTTAATTGCTCAGGCCTAGGCCACCCCAATAACTGTCCCCACAATAAAAAATTAAATGTTGAAATGCTTCCAGCACACACGTGGCCACTGAGCCAATGGCTCTGTGACCTAAGGCTCCCACAGTGTTTTCCCCCTCAAACCTTCCTCTTTAAGAGGGGCTGTGGGGTGAGGCTGGAGGCCCCCAGCCTCCCCACTGCAGGACAACCCACACCACAGCCCAGCTACCCATGACTCCCCATTTCACCACACAATCCCCTGGTTTTTGCAGGCTGAGGGGGCTTGAGCGTTCACTTACAGGTTCCACAAACTCAAACATCTTCCTCTCCTGGACCTCTTGCACCTTGAAGACGTACTCTAGAGAGACTTCGTAGAAATGCTGGCGAACCTGGTCCACCTGGCTGTCTGCCTGCGGATGGATTGGAGAGGAAACTCAAGTTCAGTACTGAATGGAAACACTTGGCCTTCTGACCAGAGCACACCTGGGTCTGATGGCAACATGGCCATGCAGAACAAATTCAGTTTCAGCCCCCAGTCATGGACTGGACAGATGGCATAGTGACAAATATAAACCTGATTCACATGAACACGCTTCACATGAATCTTCCTTCAGCCTATAAAAATGTTTTTGATGACTCATGTTCTCACCTCCCTGACAGCTGTGCAGAAAACACGCAGGAGAGGCGAGGAAAACGGGAAATCACTGCATACTTGACAAGAAAAGGCAATCCTCCACTCTCTGGAAAGCACCATGATGGGATCTGCCAGAGCATCCCAGGGCAAAGGCAGGTGGCACATACACCCACCACCAGCATGTCGCTTTGGTGGATCAGCAGACAGCAAATCTCCTCTGCTTTGAAAGCCCAAATGAGCGAAAACAGGGATATGCCCCAATCCCAAAGCCTAAAAATAACCCAGTCACGCACACGGAGCAGAGCTGCTGCACCAAAAGCAGTGTGAGGGACATAAGCATTCCTGGAATGTGTCACAGAATCCCAGAGTGGTTTAGGTTGGAAGGGACCTTAAAGATCATCTTGTTCCAAGCCCCTTCTATGGGCAGGGATACCTTCCATCAGACCAGGTTGCTGAGGTGACATTTTGCAAGTGACACTTTGCACAGAGCAACCTAGAGTGTCACTGGGGTTTTGCTCTCACAAAATCCAGCTGGCAAACACCCCCCTGGATGTGAAAAGCAGCTCGTTCCTGCTTCTCTGTGTGACACGCCCATGAAATGTCCCATTTCCCTCGTTGACCTGCCACCAGCTTTTGTGCTCACAGTGTGCAGGCTGAGGGAATCAGCAACCTGAGTTCTGAAAAGCAGAAAACATGATGCAATCATGTAACTCTGCCAGGAGTAAAACGGCAAATTAGACTCTGCATGTTGTTTAACTGGTCAACAGCCAAAGCAGCAGAGAATTCCCATGGTCTCCTCCTCTTCCCGCCTCACCACAGCAGTTGCACATGTGGCTGCTATCATCCTCCAGATGTGGACAGCTAGAGGTTAGGAAACAGAAAACACCAAATCTCCTGCATACAAGCACTCATCTCAGGAAATCACGGGGTACAGTGGAGCTCCAGACTCTCAGAAATGGGTGGTGTTAATTCCCAGAAATGCTGCACCTACCAGCACCTTTCCAGTGCACACACCTGCAGCCCCCACCCCGAGAGCCCCACAGCCAGCAGGGATGGTGATGGGTAGCCCCCAGGGAGGTGCCAGATGGGACCAGTGCTCCACCACGCCATGAATGCCACATCCACATTTCACAGCCCTCATGCTGGACACTCTTTCAAAGGCACTTCCCCTTGGTGGGGCCTGAGCCATCAAAACCATGTACACTTCCCAGTGCCTCGGGGAAGCAGGTCCCAGCACCCCAACTGGGAGCTGGTTCCAGCAGGCTCCAGCCTCCTCCTGCCTTCCCAGAAACAGTCCAAGTCAGTGTCTGGGGTGGGAGATGCCACCAGATGGCACCAGCAACCAGCGCTGCTCCAACGCACCTGCACAGCATCGCACCCCGCACACAGCCACTGCCTACACCCCCCGCACACAGCCACTGCCTACACCCCCCGCACACAGCCACTGCCTACACCCCCCGCACACAGCCACTGCCTACACCCCCCGCACACAGCCACTGCCTACACCCCCCGCACACAGCCACTGCCTACACCCCCCGCACACATCCCACACACAGCCTCCACCTACATCCCGCCTGCATCCCACACTGCATCTCCAGGCAGCCCCGCAGGGCCGTGCTCTGTCCAGGGCACAGGATCACACCTCTAAAAGCAACCGTTGTACCCTGACAGCCATGAGTGGATCCTTCCCTCGCTGGACAGAATTCCTTCCACTCCCGTGCCCATCAGTATCTCAAACATGAACTAAACCAGGGGTTCAGAGGGTCATTTAAAAGCCATCATCCCCTGGGACATAGGAGTGCTTCCATATGGGAAGTTATTTACAAGCCCAGAGGACAAAGCCAGCTTACAGGCATATCTGCCTGGATTCTGACCCCTCCTCAGCCCTGATCTGGCAGAAGATTATTACCTGTGCCACAGGTATTTCTGCTCTCAAGTTCCCAACTTTGCTGGGCATTGTCCCATCACCTGTGTTGTCCTGGTGCAGGAGCCTTGTGACCACGAGTGCCCCCAGTAAGGGATCAGGAGCACACCAGCACCATGCCCAAAGGCAAGGACACGCATACTGAGGGGACCAACTGCAGCACAGGGAATTTCAAACTTGGAAGAAGTGATTGAGAACTCAGTGTAGTCATCCAGTAAGAGCATTTGGCACCACAGCAAACCACGTCCTGAGTCAGGGATGGCTCCTAAAGCAGTTTAAAGGCACTAAGCCTGATCCCTCCTCCCCTGGAGCCCAAAGCAGCACAGTCACTTGCAGAGAAGGAGTTCAGCCATCCCTGATTTGTGCTGGCACACGGGAAGCCTGCAGCAGAACCAGTTCCCCTCTGTTACACTCTTTAATTATAAACCCTCTCTCCTTTTTGATTGCTATCCATTTTGGGATCTCTCTGATTTACTCACCAAAACAGCTCCATTCCCTTTCATTAAGGAAGAGGGGAAAACCCAGCACTCGCAGCCAGAATGATGGAAAAAATGAGTTTACAGTCAGGAGAACCATTGTTATAAGCTGGGTAAGGCATTCAAAAAGCTCTCCACAGTGACAGCCAGACATGGAAACACAGAGGTTGCTCTCACCTCCTGAAGCTGGGATTCTTTCTTCTTAGAAGACAAGTTCAAGTGCTTTTCTAGGACACCACAATACTTCTCAGTCTCCTTGTCGTATTTCTTTTTGGCATCCTACAAAACAGAACAAAACGTGTGACGCTGAACACAACGGCACCGGATTAGCCATGAGGACCCACAGCATCCGTGCAGCACACGGCAGGACAGCACATCCCAGGTGGGAGTTAACATGAGACAGGACTATGGCCTGGGGGCATCAGCTGGAAGCAGGTGAAGCTGCTTTTTTCTGTCAGCATCAGGTAGCTACAAGAAAGCAGCTTATGCTTCCAAAATCCAAGGCTTGGGGGAACTCCTCCTCTACTCCTGGGGCCCAATGCTTGGTAAAACACACAGACCAGGCCTGGTCCAAAGACAACAGTGAGGAAAGTGCTTTCAAACCAGAATATTACCAGAATTTCACATCCCACCCCTGCCAATCCTTGCAAGAGCTTCTCCTTCGTGTCACTCAGGACTATGACACAGTATGGCTGTTTATGGCAGGAGCGTTAAAAAAGGATGTCAACTTCACTTTCTTTTGTACTCCCATCCCAACCAGGCAATCCCGACACACCAGTACCAAATCCATGCTAGCACCTGCTCATAACCAGCTCCCTTCTGGAGGACTCCTCTTTGTCTTTTGTTTTCAGCTGCATGAGGCAGGGCAGCACTGCTGGGCTGGGCACCCCGCTGCCATGCAAACGCAGCCCCAGGCGCTGGCATGAGCTTCTTGCAGGCAGCAGCAGGTTGTTATAACAACAGGGAGCCACAGACAGTGGTTTTCATTTCAGAACAAAGGCAGGAAAGAAAGTGGGGGGGTCAGGCTGTCTCACAGCCACTCTCAGCCACACTGGCGCTTCCCTGTCCTGCCAGAAGCCGTCTGAGTTCCCGTGCGACACACCGGGGTGGGGAGTGCAGACCAGGGGGTTTGGGTGATTGGGAACCCCTCCAAGAAAATCCTAATTCTTGCTTGGAGTAAGGAAAAAGTTCACTTCAACTGGAATGTGATTTTTGGCCCTTGGCATGTTATTTGGTTGTGAGTGAACTCAGAACACTGAGGCTCCTCCTGGGAGCTGGTTCATCCCCGTGTCCCTCCCACAGCAGCACATCGCCTCCTCCCATGCCTGTGCCCATCCCTGCAGTGTGCCAGGTCCTGGCCACCTCTGTGGCTATCTCTGTGCAGCTCTGGGCTCTGCTCCTCTGCTTGAGTTCAGGCTCCCAGAGGTGACAGTGGGTTGGTTACCTTGGCAGCCCCGATCTGCTCCTTGCGGAACTTCTCCAGCGGCGTGATCAGCACCTCACTGGCATTCTCGATCTGTGGGCAAAGACAGACACAGCTCTGTTGACCTGTGCTGCTCAACAGCCTTTCCACAAAAACCCTCCCACAGCCCACAGACACCCACAGGCCTCACCCCTCCGGCTCTGCACTGGTTGAGGGGCTTGTACTAAACCTGTGAGCCCCCCCCAGCACCAGCACTGGTCATTTTCCAACAGCGAGACTCCATTTCTGATGCTTTTCAAGTGTTTCCCTGCCAAGGCCACCCTCCCCTCCCTCTGCTTCCCCTGTGGCTCCACCATGGGCAAGGGAAGGAGCATTGGGGTGGCAGCCACTGTCACCTCAGTGCCCAGGGTGCCACAGTAGAGCTGTGGGCAGCAGCAGCGGTGCCACAACCCCCTGCTCCCAGGGACAGATGGGGCCGTACCATGCGCATCCGCTCGTCCTCCAGGTTCCGCAGCACCGTGGCAAACTCCTGCAGAGACTTGGCTGGAAGGGACACAGTCAGCATTTAACATTCAATTTTTAAAGAAAGAGAGAAACTGAACAGGGTTTTTTTTTGTCTGTCTGTGTTTTGGGGGTTGGTGGTTTGGGGGTTTTTTTTATCCTCTTTGCTCCCTCTCCCTAGAAAGGTTTCAGCTGCCTATGGAATCAACTGGTAGCAGAGCAACCCCAGGACCAGGTTCCCACCTCCAGAGAGCAACACCCTCACCTCAAACCTGCCCTAGCCAACAGCTGGTCACTGACCAGCCCAATGGCGCAGCACTGGCCTCAGCTATGCTCAGGGCACGAGGGGCAGCTCACTCACCAGCACAGGGACCTGGAGCCAGTGAGGAGCTATTTCTGCTGAGACTGGGCACAAATAAACAAGTGAAGTTAAATCAGGGCTAAAGCTCCTTTGCTCTCCTGGCTCCAGACGATGTGCACAATAAGCTCTAAAAGTCCAGCTGGGGCAAGAGCAGGATAATGGGGAGGGAAGCGGCTGAAGCTGCTGCCCTGTGCCAGGAGAAGCTCTGTGGTGGAGCAAGGCCCAGTTCAGGGAGCACTACCAGGCTCAGCACTGCTGGTTCCCACCAGTACAGGGCCCTGTGCTCCTGCAGCCAGCAGTGAGACTGCTGCTCCTCTGCTTCAGGTCACAGCCCCTTGCAGTATATCGAGCCACAATCCAGATCCTGCTCTCCAATGCAAAACATCCAGATAACCAAGATGGTTTCAGATACAGGCAATCTTCTCTGCTTCTTATCTGGCAGTGACAGATTTAGGCCAAAAAACAAGTGATTCCCTGGGAAAGGCTTTGCTAATGTTGAACCAGGAGGAATATGCCATTTTCAGAGAACAGGAAAGCACCGCAACTCCTGGACCCCTTGGTGCCCTCACATGTGTTTCCCCCACTGTGCCCTGCTCAGGGATCTGGAGTGAGGTCCAGGAGCACCAGGACTCACCTATGCAGATCTCATCATCCGTTTCGGCGTCGCCGATGCAGCGGAATTTGAACTCATTGAGGGAATCCGCAAACTTGCGCTTGGCGGCCGACAGGTCTGTGGGAGAGGGGGAGCAGGGAAAACAGGGCTGTTAGAAACAGAAAAGTACCCCAACAGCAGGATACAGGCAGACACATAATCCCAGTTGGCAAACACCCACAGAGGAACCCATTCAGTGGGACCCCCAGCACCAGAGAAATCCCTGAGCACTGCCCTTCTGCACCCACCCCAGGACATTTTGGGGTCCCTCTCAGCAGCCCCCAAAATACCCTACAGTAGATAAAACCTCAGAACACCATGAGAACACCATGGGAGCCCAGGCCCAGAGCCATGGGGCAATGGCAAATGGTGACACACAGTGACGCTGCCCTTCAAGACACAGCACTTCTGCCAGGCTCCCGGTCCTGCTGAGGGAAGGCCCCACAGACATGTAATAATGCAGAGGTTCATTCTTCCCAAGCTGCAGATTCTCTCTGCGATCTGGATCCTATTAAGTTCTTACTCACAGTGACCTGAGTGGATCCAGGACTGGCTTTTTGAACGGGCCCCGTAACCCAGCACACACAGACATGGTCCTGGGCACCGTGAGGCCACTGGCTCAAAAGGGAAGTTGTGGCTGCCAGCACTGCCGGCGTTAGGAAGACACAATGTTCAGTCCCCTGTGCGTTTCTTCACTCAAAGCCCAAAATTCAAAATTCAGTGGTTTTTTCCCCCTTTCCAAGCACCGGTGGAAAACACGGTTGCACACAAAGGCCGTTTCCTCTTCTCAGACACCAACAGCCAAGAGATAACCACAATAGAATCCAAGTGTTTTGCTTTTCCCATGGGATAAGGGAGTTGGCAGCTTTCTCCAAGCATTAAAGCTGTTCTCCCAGTATTCCTGCTGACAGCCCTGGGGCTAATCCTGCCCAGTTCAGTCCTGGCTGCCTTTGCACCACTGCTTCCTAAGGCAGCAGAAAACCACTAAGCCACGGTAGGCAGGGAGAGGGAAGGCACCGGGAGCTTTCCCAGTGGAAAAGTACAGAGGGGGCCTTCTCCAAGAAGAAGGTTCACACATAACAGAATTTGCACTTTGCTCCCTGGAGGATGGAATGAGCACGGCTTACACCCTGCCAGTGCCTGGAGCTGCCAGGAATCTCCATTGGCACCTACAGATGCAAGCCATGTGTTTTTTGGGGGCAGCTTCCCCAGGCGCTCCTGCCAGGGTTGAAAAGAGAGACTCAGGGGGTTAGAGGGTTTGCTCCAGCTCTGGGGCTCAGTGAAGGGCACTGGGACAGCCCTGGGCAGCTCTTTCCACTCCCTACCACGGGCTCCTGCTGGTGCTGGGGGGGGCTTGGGGACTTTCACCCCGTCCCAGAGCCAAGTGGCCTCCTGCCTCCTCTGCAACAATAATGAAGATGACGTTAATGACTCAAGGAGCCACTTCCTCCCCCGCAGCCCCGTGCTGACCAGCAGCCACCAGCCACACTCTCCCCACATACACTGTGGCCTCCCTGAGCCCTTGGCCATGTTATGTGTGACACATCCCCACATGAACCATGTGACACCCCTTGTGCCCACTTCCAGCTGGGCAGGACCCCAGAGCCGGAGGTTGCTCCAGCACAGGGGATGACCACCCAGACAGAGTCAAGCTCCCACGGCCCAGGGCAGGGGAGGCATCATCCCTCCTGCTCAGAGTGAGGACGAGGTTGAGGCTCTGGGACCAGGCATGAGCCAGAGCGAAGCCGAGAAGCCCTTGGAACCAGCAGCACTGACAGCAGTGGCCCAGGGTGCTTATAAATAGGCAAGGGAGAGATGGAGATAACTCCTGGTGCCACAGCGATAAAGGATAAAATTAGCAGCAGGATCAGCCAGAAATGGAGAGAGGGGCACCCGTGGGGGCCCTGTCGTCCTCCCTGGGACACCGTGAGACCCACCCACACCCCAGCATCCCCATTTTCTAAAAGCTGGAACCTCTCAACTACATTTTGGGGAAAAAACCCTCCAGTGGAAGCTGGAATGCATGGTGAGAGCAAGGCAGCCCCCCCACACAGGCCAGCTCAGCTCCTGTGGGTTCTTCTTCCCAAGGGCTGTGAACAAGCAAACCCAAAATCCTACAAAGGCTTGACAGAAACTTCTGCTTCCTCTCATGCACGGGTAAAACCACACAGACACTGCACATGAGTCACAGCCGGGCTGTGCCAAGGACTCTGGAAGTTTTCCTTCCAAGTTCTCCACTGGCTTGATCAGTCAAGTGCAACATCAGGGAAAACCACCACAAAAAGCCTGAAAAATCATTCTGCCTGAGCAACACAACCAGCTCGGGTCGCAGTTCTCCTCCTAATCTTCATCACCTTCTATGGCTCCCCCTTCCCATCAGGGTTGGTGGAGATAGGAAGATCCCTTCGGGAAAGTCCACTTGACAGGAAACAGGCACACACACTACAAGTTCGAGGTCCAAGAACCTAAATAAAATCTCCTTTTAAATGTGATGCATCCTCCCTATCCACTGCATCCTCAACAGTCACAGCATCCTTGACATCCACCACAGGAACAGCAGGAAGGAGGACGGTTCCCAGCAGGACAGAGGGTAGCAGACTCACTTAACCCCTTTGCCTGTCCCTGTTCTCTCACACCCAGCTCAGGGGTCACCCCACATTCCTCCTCCCTCTGCAGCCAGGGAGCCAGGTAATTGCTGGCTGAATTCCTGTTCCAGCCATACACTCCCAGGCTCCCTCCAAACCCGGCTGAAGTCAATGCTACTCCAGGCCCCAGCAGCCCTGCAAGGGATCAGCAGCAAGGGAGCACCTCGTGCTCCCTCAGACCCTCCTCCTCAGCTACTGAGAGTCAAATCTTTCTCGGAAGTGGTTGCTGTGGAAGAGGATGTCAGGCAAGGAGCCTGACGTGGTTGGTATTTACATAAAAAGCCCCTTCCGAAGGAATTTGGAACTACTGGAAAAGGCCGTTTCTAGAAGGAAGATGTGATTTCACAACACTCCTTCATGTGTACAGCACCTCGGGCACTACAGGGATGACCCCATCCCAGCCAGGTTCACATCCAGCACCCTGGGAACAACAGGGATGACCCCACTCCAGCCAGGTCTACAGATGGTGCTGCAGAGGGGTAGCCCCAGGGACACATTGCTATGAGATGGGTCAGCTCTGCTCCCCAGGGCACAGGTGTCAGATCTAACATGTCCCTGGTTCAGGTGACCCAGTACATGGAGCCTCTACCACTTTGAAGGAGTAAGTTACACCACAAGCCACTCTCTCCTGATCACTGGTTTCCAGCTCCTTCCCCAGCTTTATTCCTCAGCTGGACACCTCACCTCTGTGCAACACCCCTGTCACACCTCTCTTTGAGTGTTTGAAACTTTTTCAGGCCTTTCCAAAGGGAACAGAGGTAAAGTGTGCTGAGAGCCTGGACAGATAAAGAGCAGGAGCAGTTCCCTTAAACCAAAATTCATAAGGAGCAGAGAAAAGATTGGAACTCCTCCACCTGCATGCTCCAGATGGACAGCTGGGAAACGGTTGACCCAGGACACAGAGGGGAACTGCAACACAGCAAAATGAGATGACGAGAAGACAAATGCCTGGTCCTGCTGCCTGGTCCCATGTTGGAAAGATCAGGTTGGCCAGAGAAAAGTGAAACTGCTGGCTCAGAGGCCAGGGCTCTCCCCACAGCTGACTGCAGCTAGTTTGCTACGTAAGTTAGAAAAAGTAAAAGGTTCAGCTGGGTCCAGGACAGGGGCAGCAGCAGCATGATGCCATGCATAGTTCAGGCTAAAGATAAACTTACTGTTGGGTCTGACCATGAAGGGTTAATGCTGCTGCAAAGGGGGAGCAGAGGATGCTGCTGCAAGGCAAGCTCCAGGCTCTGGGCTCTGACAGAGGCTGTGCTCACACAGAGCAGGATTTCTACACTTCCTGCAAAGAAAATTGCTTAATAGCCTATATTTAATGTTCAAGTGGACAACAGGAACCAGGACTCCTGCCCCTTCCTTCCCCCGTGGCAGGGAACAGCAGGAACAGTAGGTTCAGGCTGTATGTCCCCTGCAAGCCCCCACAGAGGGACAGGAGGGTCCCCAGTCCCCTGCTCCTGCCAGCAGTAACTCTGCCTGTCCCCATCAGCAGCCCCATGGGCCCAGGTGGGTCTGCCCTGGGAAATAGCCCAAATGCAGGAGCCCTGAGAGAGCAGACCCCCCATTTGGATGCAGAGAAAATGGGACACAACAGTTGGCCACTCTCGTGGCACCTCTGCAGCCCCACAGCTCCCCAGTCACGCAGCCAGCACAGAGCAACCCCATGGCAGGCAGGAGCCAGCCGGGATGGGTAATCCAGGGAACAGCTGCTCTAATCAGCAGCCAAAACAGCCGGATTACAGCCCGCCAAGGGTGCTTAGAAAGCAGCAATATGGTGTCTATCCCCACAGCGAGCACCCGCGAGCCGGGGTTGCTGGCACAACGCCACAGTGAGCCACTGTGGGGTCACACAACACCTCCCGTGCCCAGGGATACACAGGGATGGGGGGTTGGGAAAGGTCGAAGCTGGGAATGGTCAAAGCTGGGAATGGTCAACTGGACCTGACCCATGGATGCATGCAAGCACTCTGCACGGGACACTGTCCAAACCTGGCCCTGCAGTTCACACAGGAATCCAGCAACAAGCAATTCGTGCCTAAAAATCAGCATTTGCAGCTGCCAGCATCGAATTTTACCCTCCAGTCCCAGCCCGTGCTCTGCAGGGGTTGGCACCAAACATCAGGGCAGCATCGTTAAACGCTTCATTTGCTCCAGAAGGTTTGAATCCCCTCTCTGCACTTCCCAGTGAGGTCAGCAAAGCCCTGGTCCCACGAGACACCGCGGTCCTCTGGACCCAGCCCAATCCCCGAGTCCCTTCCATAGAGAATTAGCACTGATTTGTTTATTAAACAACTCCACTAGGCGGTTGGAGTTAATCAGTGATTTAGGATGGGACGGCAGCTGCTGGCAGGTTCCCCCTCTGAATCATCGTTGAGTAAATATATAAACCCAGATGGGAAGAGCCTACCCCACCTCCAATGCAGCTTCTGCCGTCATGTTCCCACACAAAAGCCCATGAAGAGGCTGCACTGGCTCAGCACACGTCAGACATGGAGCTCTGAGGGTGCCAAAGGCAGCAAGGTGACCCCAATGACCGGTGCAATGAGCTCAGTCCCTGCAGTCACCCCAGGCAGAACCCCCAAGGTGGGGAGAGCATCTCTGCCATGGCCCCACACCGCCCCCAGACCCCATTTTGGTGCCTCTTCCACACACACAGCCTCTAGCTGAAGGGCAGCACCAAGCCTCAGTTCAATGGCACACACAGGCAGGCCAAACCCCACTTTCCCAAATCCCAAAACCTAATTTGTATCATGGAAAGTATACAAACACATGCTACGAACCAGAGAAAAACCCAGAACTGCTCAGATGTGCTAAAGTTCAAGAAAAACTGAACAACCTGTCCAAGATGCCCCAAGACTGCAGATCCAGGAGGATGAGCTCCTGCTCAGCCTTTCTGTGCAGCCATGGGAGCGCCCGGCACTGCTGCCGGCCGAGGCATCCCCTTATGCCTCCCTTCACACACTCAACGTGGCTCCATACGGGAACACGTTTGCCAGAGGGACAGAGAACCCTTTGTGGGCTGAATGGCACCATTGACCGGGCTCAAATAGCAGATCGGATTTGAGTAACACACTGAAGACATGAATTATTTCCATGGTATTTTAAGAGATAAAGGTTCTGCGCTTCACGAAAAACAAAGTTCTCCCTTGGAAAGGACTGCCTGGTTGCACAGTTAAAATTATCCCCCACTGCCCACCAGCCCAGCACCCGGCCACGTCATCGTGCCACCCCCAAATCAATAATGTTTGGAGTTATCTTGGGAGCTTTGCCAGGCCAGGACATTTGTGCAAAGCTTCCCAATATTCCTGATGAAAGGCACTGAAGATCCAAAGGAAATGAAGCCAGAAGGACTGTCAGGTCCTGAGCTGCTAGCTCTGCATGTCCAGTGTGACATCCTGCAGTGGGACCGGGGCTGTGGCAGCACCGAGGTGAGAAGCTGTTCCCTTGGGCTCACGCTGCTACGGCCACCCTTCCATTTCCCCACGGTTTGAGGAAGCTGATGGTCAGTCAGAGCCCTTGCCCTTCTGCCCCACTTCTCCACCCTGCACCAGCCCTGGACTTCCTCAGGCTCTGGAGCCCCAAGCCCAGTGCTGAGCCTGCTCTGCCTCAGACACCCAGAGCAAAGGTCTCACTGCTTCTCTCCATCCTTCCTGTTCATCTTTACTTAGCACTTGTCCATCGCTTCCTATTGCAACAAAGCCCCAGCAGCCACTTTCATGACTCAGATCCTTATCTCACAGTGGCAGAGAAGCTGCAGAAGCCCAGCTCATGCAAACAGCTCTGTCTTTCCCCACTCACAGTGCCACCAGGATTGTGACACTGGTGGGAGAGAAACTGGCCCAGGCAGCAGGGACAGGTTAACAAAATGAAGTGTCCCTGACCACTGCCATGGGTCCCACCTGAAGGGACCCTCACTTCAGCACTGGGCATGTGAACCATCAAGCCTCTCTATCCCACAAGGAAAGGAAGACATGGGGAGACTCCCATCTGTCCTGCATGGAAACTCTGGATGATTTTCTCTACTTGCCCGAACAGGATTTTTACAGCAGGAACCACTCCAAAGTGAAGTGCTCCGTTTTGTGCCCGGCAGAGTCTGGCCCTGGCCCAGCTCTGCATTAATCAGGTTATTTTGATGAGCTGCAGCAGCTCTCGGCTCAGGGACATGGGGGAGGGTGGACAGAGGTGATGCTGGGTGGGGATAAAGGACAGCCACAGAAGACAAAATGTCCCGAGAGCTCTCGGCGCAGGTGTCGGGTTGACACAGCAATGCAAGCCAGCCCTGCCTGCAGTCAGGACATGGAGGAACATAAAACCCATAAATGATGCAAACTAACCCCGGAAAGGCTTCCCATTCCTGGAGAGGCTGAGGAGACAGATGTCTGCAGCTGCAGGAAGGCACAGCCTAACGCGGGTCCTCGCTCCCAGCAAGGAGCAGCCAGACTTGGAGAAACGCAGGAACCTGCCAGAACCCTGCCAGCAACACTGGGAACTGCTACAGAATTTCCAGGATGGCCCTGGAAGATAAGGGGCCTGAAGCCAGGTACTGCCAGCCCGGCAGGCAGCTTCCAGGCTGACCATCACCGTGTCAGGAATCAGCACATCAGATCAGCCACCCTCTGACTGCCCAGCACCGAATAGAGCCCTCCATGCCCCCTGCCCAGGGGGCCTCCTGGTGCTCTGCACAAACATAGCAACACCCCAGTCCTCCCACAGCCTCCAGAGCATCACTGCCCACAGTTCCCGGTGGATCACAGCCCATCTGCCCCCTGGGACAGGGCAGCATCACCCAGGTGCCACCCCTGCTCTCTTGAACTGGCCCTGGACACAGAGCATTTCATGCACTTAGCAGCAAAATAAAACGGGATTTCTCCACTTCCCCCCCCAACTCCATGTCTGGCACTTTTCCCTGTGCTTATTTTTGTTCACATCCTGGTGTTGTTTTATGACAGAGCCCCCCGTCCCGTCCCAGCCAGCACAGTTTGCTGGGCAGGTGGCCAAGCATCGGAGCAACAGGAGCTCAGGTGGGAGCAGGCAAAGTCTCTGAATAAAATCAAATGTAAATATTCACCACTACGAGACAGAGAAGGGACGCATCCAAACAGCAAACATGGGCAACAGCTTAAGTGCCTGGAAAACATCAGGGACATGGAAATGGAAAACTACTGCCCCAGCTGGCATTTCCACGGGCAGCCAACTGCACAAGTGAACAATATGAGGAAGCAGCAGTGAAAATCCACGTATCCCAACCAGGTCCAGGGATTTAGGCACAGCACTGGCTCACAGAGAGAGATGGCAGACCTGTGGAGTACAGTTGTCTCACTGCACTGAGCTGCCTGACCTGCAAACCCCAATCCCTGAACACTATTCCCAAAGCAAGGGGTTTGAATATCACATTTACCCCACACCTGCACGCTGCCCCACTGCTGTTGCTCCAGGCAGGTTGTGTAAATGCCTTCAGCCTTACACCTGCGAGTAAAGCACCTCCAAAAGCAGGTGGAAATGCCATGTTTTTCTCAGAGCTCCCCATTTCCCCTAGTTTCCTCGCTGGGGAGGGCAGGTTAGTGTTAGTGTAACACTGCCTTGATAACTATAATTTCTCCTCTAAGCCTTTTCCTCACTGTGCCAGGGGAGGTTCAAGTTGGACATTAGGAAGAATTTCTTCAGGGAAAGGGGTGGTCAGGCACTGGAAGGGGCTGCCCAGGGAGGTGGTGGAGTCACCAACCCTGGAGGTGTTCAAGCAATGACTGGTGGTGATGGGTGACAAGGTGGTGATGGGTCACAGGTTGGAGTTGATCATCTTGGAGGACATTTCCAGCCTAAATCATTCTGTAATTCTGTGATTCCTCTCCAAACCCTGGCACAACCTACAGGAAGGCAGCAGATGACTTTACCCTCGTTGCCACAATATTTCATCGACTGGAGCCTGGAATCACATTTCATTAGGACAGAATGCCCTGCCCGAGACAGCTAATCGATTTAGAGGACACTAATCCAGAAGAAATTTGCTCCTGACCGAGGCAATGCCCATTAGCAGAGCAGAAGGCCAGGCGGGGGTCTGGCTGGGAGGGGGGTCCTGGGACGGGGGGGCTATAGCAGAGCCCCCCACCAGGCATCATGCAGGGCAGGAGCAGATGCCTCAGGCACCACCCCACATTTGGATTAGTCTGTTATTAAACCTAATTAGTTAATAGGTGGGCCGCAGGGAGACAGCTTGATTTCTCAAGGGGCAGGCGCCAAAGCATAGGGGTCCCCAGGGGACAGTGGGTCGAAGGACTCTCATGATCCAGGTGGGGAAGGGACCCACACCCTGTCCCTGCAGGCAGGACAGGACATCCCAGCACATCCCAGTTGGCCCAAAGCGTGCAGTAGTGCCTCCCCTCTCTCGGGTCCCCATCCCAGGGGCTGTGCCCACAGCCAGAGCAGGGAAATGGGGTCAGCTCCCTTCCCCTCCAGAAGCGGTTCTGCACAACCAGCTTCCTTCTCCTCCCAAGGAGGCTGCGGAAATCCTTTTGTCTCCAGTGCTCCACCACGTCAGCTGTAAGAACAGGAAAAATCCCACCGTGCTCACAGGAACATCACTGGCAAGTGAGTCAATTTTTCCTGCTCTGGCAGGAAAAGAAATATAAATTAAAATCTCCAACAGAGCCTAGGAAGGCACACAGGGTGAGAACAGGGATGCACAGCCCAGAGTGCATCACAGAATCATGGAATAGTTTAGGTTGGAAAAGCCCTCTAAGTCCTCAAATCCAGTCGTTTCCCCCGACACAGCGAAGGCCACCACTGACCATGTTCCCAAGTGCCACATCCATACATCTTTTAAATCCCTCCAGGGATGGTGACTCCACCACTGCCCTGGGCAGCCTGTTCCAGTGTCTGATCACTCTTTCTGGGAAGGAATCACTGCCTTTAACCTGGGCTTTCTCCCGGAATTCACGGGAGACACCCAATGCTCTCCTCTGCAACGGTTGGAGTTTTTGTGAAACATTGCTAAGCAACCAGCGCTCAGCGAGGGCATTGCTGTGGACAGACGCTGTTTCAGCTAGAAAAAGAATATAAAAACAGCAAAGGGATGCTGTGGCGGGCAGCATTACGGAAAAGGCACATGCCAGCTCATTTTACAGGTCACTCAGCTGGTGCAGAGAACCCTTCACACTTCCGTCGTTATGGATAATGGAATAGCAGAACAGTTTGTGTTGGAAGGGACCTTAAAGCTCATCGCATTCTACCCCCCTGCCATGGGCAGTGACACTTTCCACTAGACCAGGTTGCTCCAAGCCCTGCCTGAGGGTCCAAACTGCAGGGAAGGTTGAGGAAGCAGTACCCAGGCCCTTTGCTGGCCCCCAGTCCCCACGCTGGCACGGGCAGCCCCGGCCCCCACACGGCATGGCTGTGCCCGCCGCTCCACGTGCGGGAGCCAGATGGTCCGGAGGCTGGTGTGCTTCCCACAAACTCCAGCTAGAAACCGTCTTGGCATCACTGCAGAGACATCCCCTTCCCTCTCAGCACCACAGTCCCCACGCCACAGAGCATCTTGCGGCTACCATCCCTCCCACCATCCCTCCCCAGCGTACATCCTGCACCCCAGACATGCCATGACTCCCCAGCTCCCATCAGCAGGTGGGAGCGGAGGCAGAGCAGCGCAATTTCCAGTTTCTCCAAGTCACACCAGGGACCATCCTTGCTATTAAGAGTTTGGGTGATGCCCTAAAGATCCCACCTCGTCAGGAGCCCGCAAACCCAGGGTCACCAGCCGCTTGCATAGAGCAGGTGGAGCCACCTTTGGCGCAGGGAGCACGCCAGGAAAACAGGGAAAACAGCCTCGTCTCCGCCGGCCGCGGTGACAGCCGCTCGTGTGCCCGGGGGAGGAGGAGGATGATTCACACTGAAGTGAACAAGCTGTGCAGGTTTTGGTACGAGTTCCCCCTCGCTTTGCCTCCCCTCCCACCCACCTCGGTCACGCTACAGCTACTCATCACACCGCAGTTGAGCCCAGATCCTTAAAAGTGATGGATAAAAAAAGGCCAAACCCGGCGATGGATCCCTGGTACAGCCCGTCCTCCTGCTGTCCCACTGCTGAATGGTGCAGAAGGGGCTCAGAACACCCCAAATCAGAACCACAGCACAGGCAGAGTTCGCTTGGCCACACTGCCGCTGCCCCTCGGACAGGGTGGGGGGACTGAAGCCCCTCTGCTGAGGCGGAGGGATGCCAACCCCTGAGCACCCCTGCCCTGTTTTGTGCAGGGATGCTGCCTGGTCATGGCAAGCCCATGCCTTGTCATGGGGTTCAGGAAGAAGCGAGAAGCACACAACAATTTTTTAGGGTGCCTGTGCAGAGAGGGTGAAATCAAAGGAGTTGATGGTCCCACTCTGCCAGCCAGGGAGGGGGCTGGCAGTACAGCAAGGGCAGACATTCCATCCCAGCTAAGGGCTCCTGTGGGCTGGGATCAGCCAGGAAAGCACCACGTGTGCCAACCTGCAGAAAGTACAGGGACACGCAGAGCCGGCACCGCCGCTGCCTCCCACCCTCCCCGCAGCAACCATGGGAACGGCATTTCCTCACATGGATTCCAAACGTCACTGTGAGCTGCTACCCTCAAAGGAAAGAAAAAGAAAGGAAATCTAAAGAGCCCACTGCTTCCAGCCCATGTCCAGGGCACACAGGTGATGCCATGCATGCTGCATGCACCTCTCAGTCTGGCAGCATTGCAGGGAGAACAAATGGAGACAGAAGATGCAGCTGTGACAGCACACCCACAGCCTTGGAAAAACAGTCTCTTGACCCAAATCAGGCAAATCTGCTCCACGCTGGAAGTGTGAGCAGGATGTAGCAGATACTTAACTCCTGGTGCTGGAGGAACACTGGGACATCCAACCTGCCCCTTCACATGCCCTTCCCCAGGACCATCCACCTCCAGCTCAGATTCACTCCCTGGACACTGGGGTGTGACATAAGGCTACACCAGTTCTGGCACTGTGGGAGTTCCAGCCCATGCCTCTCTGAGCTGCTGTTTATTCCAGTCCATCCCCCTCCAGCCCAAAAGGCTGAGTTTAACCCGGCATGGGACACACACTCAGTGCAGGTGCCATGGCCAGGCAGGCAGCCAGCCTGCGGCTTCTCCAGGCTCCATCACCACACCAGCATATCAAGACATGTGCCCAGAGGTGCTCCATGGCACACTCCCAATTAAGGAGACCTCCCAGCCCTGTGTAATGAGCCTTCTGTCAGCATAATTTAAAAGATGTAATCACGACACAGCCTCTCCTGCACACCCAAACCCTTCCGCTCACCAGCTTCCCTCTCTAGCACTGCCAAGAGGCCAGTTCTGGCTCCAGCTCAGCAGCTCATGGCATCTGTTTGGTGGCTACCACAGGACTCGAGAAGTCCACTCCAACTGGGGTTCCCAAACTGAGGGGTCATGGCTGGGGCAGGAGTACCCCTGGGAGATGGGCGAATGGTCCCCAGGGCTGCTGTGAGGAACCTCCAACACAGATCACAACCACAGCAGCACACATGGGTGAGCCACTGCAGCATCCAGGCAGGGCAAGTTTCCCTCTCAGGTAGGATAAGCATGCAGCCCTCTGGAGCCAGCACTGCTAGCACTACAGTCCCTCCAGGGATCACAGTGCAGACCCACCATCACAAAAAAAGAGCATCTCCCAAGCAGGAACACATTCCTGTTGCTAATTTCCACTGGGGAGGAAGAGCAGGAGCTTTCAACTTGTGCCGAAAATTAAGCAGAGTATTATCACCTGTCCTACTCCTCCTTTGAATAAAATCCCAGGCAAGCTATTAAAGATGTGGCTGCACAAGCCACACAGGTCATGCAAAGAAGAAGTCCTCCGTGCCTTTGGCCCTGCTGGCGCAGGACTGACTGGGCTGTAATCACATCCCTCTCCATGGCCCAAAGTATTCCCTACACCAAACATTTCCTACAGGAAGGAAGAGGAGAAAACACATCCTGACACCACGGAGGAGCCACGTTACACCTTGGCTAGGTGAACGAAGCAGGAAAAATCAGCAGCAAATCATTTTACCAATCAAACCCCAAACCCACGTGCTTTCTCCCAGACCAGCCCTGTGGTTTGCTCACCTGGCCAAGGTGGGGGTAAAACCAGGGGGGGGCCTGGCTGTGGCCCACCACACTAGGGGTGGAGGCAGGGACTCCAAACCCTTCTGAGCACAGGGCAAGCTCTTTGGGCAACACTGGCTCCCACCACCCAGGAAGGTACTCGAGTCTCTTCCCGCATGGACGCTCCGGGAAATCCTCCTGTGCCGCAAGGCAGCAATTCCCCAGCTCTGGGAAGATGCTGCAGGTGACTCACCTTGGCCACCCCACACCCAATGCTGCTTGTGGGCGGCTGGCACCAAGCGCTCAATGGCAGCAGCCAAACATCAATTCTCATGGCACAACTGGAGCAGAACCGAGTGCCAGCGGTCACAGCAACCCAGCGGGGGAGTTACTTTTGCACAATGCTCCTTTTCCTCCAAACGTGAGCCTGCAAAGTCCGGGACTCTCCTGGCCAGCAGCACAGCTCTGAGCACTCATGTTTGCACCTGCACAAACAGGGAGCTGTTCCTGGAAAGGCCAGACCTAAACCTCTGAACCTTGATCACTCCACTCCTGTGCAAACATGGTGGGAAGGTTTGGGCTTTGGGGACCAGAAGGGCAAAAAGGATGAAAATAACCTACAGTGGGCTTTGGGTTCCTCCTTCCCAGCACCAATGGGGCCCAAGGACCAGTCACTCCAGATAGAACTGGATTACAAAGCAGCACAAGACAGGGTATGTCCCCAAATACATTTGAGGGCTTTTCCCCTGCAGAGCCACACAAGGGCATTTTGAGTGCATGGCACTCTGTTACAGTCTACCTGCCCTCTGCCCACTCGAGTCAAGGCTCCCCCAGACCCACTCGCCAGGGAGACCGAATGTGCTGAGCCAGAGGCCATGTAGAACAGGAAGGGAGAGGCAGTGACAGTGGCAAATTGGGCAACTGAAGGTATCGGCCAGTCTGAAACATTTCCTTATCACCCGCCTAAGCCTTGTTTGTGTCAAAAGGGAACTAAGTAAACACTGGGCAAAAGTTTCACTTTCGTTTCCAGGCTGTTGCACAATCAGTGCCAGCTCCATTCACTGCTGCCCCACAGCCATGGGCACAGACGTTTTATAAAGGGTCGATTTCACCAAGATGCTGCTGAGATGTGGAACAGAACCCGTGTGCAAGAACATCCCAGAGCCCAGCACACCAACAGCACCACCAGGAACTGCCCCACCGCCCCACTTCACGTTTTAAGCTGCACAGCAACCCCGGAACTGGATTTGTCCCAGGAAAAACTCCATAGCTGCAGCAAAAGCCCTGCTGGCATCATCCCTGGCAGCACAGGCCACCACCACCACCCTGGTACGGTGCAGGCACACAGGGGTCATCCTAGGGGGTAACTCATTAAAATCACACCTTGCAGGCACAGAAGGGCGACCACACTTCTCAGTCAGCTACATGCACCAGCTGGAAACCTCAGCCAGGAGCAGGGGCAAACCCCAGCTGCTCACTGCAGCCAGCATGGGACAGGCTGGTGGAAGGCAGAGCTGGCATGAGACCTGTGAGACGGTACCACAGCATCTCCCCTGGGAAGCCAGTGGGGCCAGAGAAGCCCCAAGCCGCTGCAGGATCGAGGTCCACCCCTGCATCATCCCTTTCCCGCATCCCCCTTCAGTCCTGCCCTTCCTCACTGCCAGCCACAGCTCTGTGGTGACCCAGACAAAAAACAGCCAAAGGAAAAGTGATCCAACACACCAAACCAGCCCAACTTTGCCTTTCAGGGCACGGGCACCTCCGCCCTTCCCATAGGAGCCCAGGGCATGGTACAGCCCCTCAGGGTCCAGCCCTTGTGCCCCTCATGGGGAGAGGGTTCACAGAGCCGGCCCCATCCCAGCCCCGCCACATAAATGAAATTGCAGCCTCTGCCATGGGAGCGCGGCAGCAGCCGGGGCGTGGACGGGTTCGGTGGCTTCAAATTAGTGCCTGGGAGTTGGAAGAAGCAAAACAAACCAGCAGAAACGTGGCAGGGCACCGGGCTGCGCCCAGTGCCTGAAGGGGGTGACAGCCCCATCGCCACGGGGACATGGCGCCTGGCAGGACAGGGAGACACGGAGGAGGAGGGTGCCCAGCTCAGCCCCCCGACGCGGTGTGGGGGAGGCGATGGCTGGCAGCCACCTGCACCCCCACTCCTCCATCTTTACATGTGCTGCTTGTCTTCCAAAGCAAGCTGCAGACATCTCTGCACCACCATCTGGGCACCTGGACTCTATATCCCCCTCCATGGAAGCAAAGGGACTGGGACGAGCTGCTGGCTGGGACACAGCTCCCTGCCTGCCCCTTTCACAAGCACAGGGACACACAAAGGGACAAAATACTTCAGCATCCCTGCTCCCACTGGTCACCACAGCTTCTTCACTAGAGAACGAGTTTCACGGCACCCAGGCTTCGAGTTCATTATTTATGTCACACTCGAAATCTTTGCATCTGCAAAACTTTCTGAATAATTTATGGTGGTGGATCAGGGAGGAAGAGGGACACGTTTTGCTGAAAACCAGGTCACTCCGAATACCAGCCAAGCAGCGAAGGGAGACAATGGAAACGGGTACAGAAACTCACTGGGGAGAAAAAAATCCAACAGCATTTATCTATATACATATACACACACACACTCCAGAGATGCCATCGGCATCTGAAGACATTTAGCAAGACCAGCCCTTCAGCAAATGAGGATCATTTTCAACCTTCTAAATTTATTTTTTCTCTAAGGGAAGGATAAAGAGCTGAGAATCAGTCCCATTTCCCTCTGTACCTCGTGAAGGGCAAATGCAGGGCAGTGCAGCCCCTTCACTAAACTCTGGCAGAGACACTCTTACATGCCCTTATCCAGTCTCACCATCCCTGCACACTGGTGTTGGCATGGGAGCTGCAAGGGGCCAAGCAGTAAACAGGAGAACACTCCTGTCCAGCACTGCTGAGGGCTCTTCCCCCCTCCAGCACCTTCTCCCCACCACAGCCTGTCCAAGCTGATACACAAGGAGTTACGTTCCCACCACGCCTGTCTTAAAACAAAGAGGATGTGAAATGTTCAGCAAAGGCAAGAGGAAGGAAAATGAGCAAGGATATTGCCAAGACCTCACGTAACTCCCATTGCAGGCCACCATGCCGTGCCAAGGGCCCAGACGCCCTCCAAGCTGCTCCTTCCGAGGGTAGCGTGCTTTGAGCCAGGGGTCTGCTGCTCCCTGGGCCTGCCTGGCTCCACATCCACATGCCACAACAGCTGAGGAGCAGCATGCAGACAAAGACAGTCAGATAAGGCCACCATGCCCAGCAATGGGGAGATGAACAATTTGGAGGCACCAAAGAAAAATAAAAGCTGTGTAAGAGATGCAAGATCCGGTCACAGCCAGGAATGGCTCCAGATACCACCTGTACTGACTGAGAGGGGTGACATCCCCAGCCCTGAAACATCCCCATCCCCAGACATGAGAGCAACATCAAGCAACAGGCAGCAGAGCAGCTCCCTACTTCTGCAGCATCTCCATCCCTGCTGATGGATGCCAGAATGAGACACATCAGACCTTGCTCATGAGACACATCAGACCTTGGACCCAACACACTGAGGGTAACACACACTGGGAAAGCTGGGACAGATCCCGTCCAGTGCCAGGTCTGCTGAAGCAGTCAGAGGCATCATAGCTCGGAGCAGCCGCTCAGCCAGTGAAGTCGCTCCTACAGCAGCAGAAGGATGTACAGAGTGGCCAAGCATCCAGCCAGGAAGGGAACACCCCTCCCCAGCCTCCCAGGCAGTGCCCTGCCCCACACACCCCCAAACCTTCCCCCAAAACACCCTGCAGACCGTGCCACATGTGCAGGGGACATGTTGCTGATTCACATTCCAGCAGAATCGGTGTTATTCCTGTCCCTGCAGCCTGGGCACCCGTGGAACAACCCCCAGGCCCCGTACAGGAATTAAGGGCTAATCCAGGAACGCATTCAATAGAGGCTACAAAACAATTCAGCCATAAAAACATCCTTATCTCTGGAGGTTGGAGAGCATTCTTCCTGCCCCAGTGCAGCAGCCTGGGGCACGGGGCTGTGCGGTACAGCCACGGCCAGTGGGACAGGAGCCCACCAACAGCCACGAGCCCGCAGGGGCTCACAGCACACTCCAAAATACCTGCACACAGAGTGACTGGGGCAAAGACACAGCCGGCTCCCTTGGCCAGCACCTGCTAAACGTGCCCAGTGACTAAACCCAGAGCCGAGCACCTTTGGGACGCACCAGTTAACTCCTAAAATGTATTTTCAGTGAAGAACAATGCTGTAGGATTTGTTCTGGGATAAAATGAACACTCCAGGCAGGGCCAGGCACTGGCTGCCTTCAGCAAACGCTTCACAGCAGAATGCATCTCAGACCTCCAGAGTCATAAAAGTGACAACAGCTGTCAGATTTGGGGTTTATTTTAACCCAAAATGCCAAGAATTGGTACAATGGGAGTCCACGTAACCCAGATGTTAGCAGCTGCTACTCCAGAGCAGGGGAACTACACCCACAGAGCTTAGTGTGAGGTCAGAAGGGAAGGGAGCAGGAATCAGCTCTCCCAGGAATGGACAGGGTGGTGGACTTGACCAGATCATCACCTGCCTGCACATTCCAGGGCAACACCCCTGCCTCACAGCCCCACAATGACCCTGCTGTGTCCCTGAGGCTGGGCTGGGGCATCGCAGGTGATGCTACAGGGGCTCCTGTGGTGATGGCACAGGTGTCTGTCGTGTCCCTCTGTCTCCCCATGGCACCAACCAGGGCAAGCTGAGCCTGGTGAGGTAACCACGCATGCTGCCAGCCTGAAACCCCCTGGCTGGAGAAATGCCCTGTGATTTGGGCCAAATAAACTTAAAAAAAGGAAAAGCCCCAAATAAGCCTGTGGGGGAAATAGCAGAACAGAGACACAGCTCAAGGAGCAGCCTACCCACCACGGCACCCCAAAGGTACAGCCCACCCCACCATGGCAAGGGGTGGCCATGCAGGTGTCCCCAACCTCAGCTGTGGGAACAGGAGCCAGCCCAGCCTGGGCATGAGGGGGAACAAGGATGCTGCCAGCCACAGGTGAGGGTCTCCCCAGCCCTGGAGCCACAGCCTGGATTGCTGCATCCCCCTCCCACCCAGACCTCACCATAGTAGTTTGCAGCTTTGCCCCCCCCCATCATCTACACTTCCCCATTGGGGATAGAGGGGTCAGCCCGGTCAGAGCCACAGTGGGGGCACTGGGCACCCCCCACCCTGAGCAGCAAGGGGACAGAGGACAACTGGAGGGGTGGGCACAGCACCAACCCATCACCCAGGCAAACCACTCCCAAAGGATGCAACCGCTAAGGGCCATGGACTGGGAGCTGGCAGACCAGACTACACACGTCCCATGACCACGCACAACCCGGTGGACCAGGACCAGTACCAAACATATCCCAATGGACCATGCTCATGTACATCCTCATAGACCAGGACCAGAACCATGCACATCCCGAAGGATCCATCCTGATGGACTACACATATGCAGATAGACTAGGACCAGGACTCAGGACCACACATGTCCCCAGCGACCACAGACAGGCACATCCTGATGGACCACGCACGTCCCGCTGGACCGGGACCAGGCACATCCCAGTGGCCCAGCCAGACCACAATATGCAGGGGGGACAGGAGTGGGTGCAGGTGGCCCCCGATGGAGCAGAAGCCCCCAGCCCGGCCCGGGCAGCGCGGGGCACAGCGGGCGGGCCGGGGCTAGGGGAGCAGCCGGGGGTCGCGGGGTCCCGCCCCGGTCCCGCACTTACTTTTGAGGGCGGCGACGAGCGACTTCCCGTCCTTGATGAGCTCCTTGATGAACTTGTTGGTCTTGTCCAGCTCGGCCTCGTGGGAGCGCAGCCTCTCCCGGAACTGCGGGCTGTCTAAGCAGCACTCGCTGAACTCCAGCGCCGGCAGCCCCATGCTGCCGGGCACCGCGGGGGGAAACCGGCAAGAAACCGGGGAAAAAGGAAAAAAAAAAATCAAAGGTTTGCTAAGGCGAGGCGCGCAGCCGGCCGTGCGGGGAGCCGGTGGGAGCGCGGTGCCGGGCCAGGCCGGGCCGAGCCGGGCGGAGCGGGGCCGGGCGGAGCGGCGGGAGCGGAGCCGCGGCGGGGGCGGAGCTGCCGCCGCTCTGGGGCCGCCGCCCGGGCCGGGCCCGCGCCGCCGCCGCGCCACGCCCCCCGCGCGCCGACAGCCAATGGGCGGGCCCGGCACCGCCCCTCCGTGCCCGCTCAGCCAATCGGCGGCGGGGGCGGGGAAGGGCCCGCACGGGGCCCGGCCCAGCGGCTCCCGCACCTGGGCCGGACCCGCCCGCGGGCAGCGGCGACACCGCTGCGGCGGCTCCGGGGGCGGCCCGGCTCTGCCCCGCTCCCGCCCCGGTCCCCGCGCCCTGGGCTGGCCCGCCAGTGGGGGAAGCCGTGCCCCGGCCTGCGGGAGCGCCGCTCCGGCCCGCCCCGTGCCCGCCCGGGTGGCGGCTTCGCACGTTTCTCCTCCCATCGCGCATCTGTGGCGGAGATTATCGCCCGGGTTTTACTGTGTGAGCTGAGAGAATAAACCCTTAATCTCCTGGAGGGGCTGGTCGTGGAGGGGCGGCGGAAGCAGCCGGCACCACCGAGGGGCTGCGGAGCCCGACCCCACCGACAAGTGCCATGACGTCCCCAAAAGAGCATCGTCCCACGGACGATGACTGTCCACTTGTCTCCATGGCTGTCACACACTCACCCGGCCACTTTGCCCTGCGGCCCGTTTCCTTCAGGAACACGCCAGGAATTTGGCCCGGGCGCAGCAGCTGCCTCATCACCTCCTTCCCTCGACTGGGAGCCTCCAGGAGCAAACTGCAGCCCACTAAACAACTGATCCTCCTCGTCAGTCTTTCTGGCTGCCGTGAGGTGGATGGTGGCAGCTACTCACCGCGAAAACGGGAGACACTATCAGTGCCAGCCCCATGGAGCTGAGAAAATCAATTTCTAATGTAAACAATGGCACCAAGTCAAGACCCAGCCATCTCAAGCCACCCTGAGCCACCCCTCGGGCAGAGACATGCACAATGGAGCCAGCAGTGACCTCTCACCCCAGACTGTGACAAACAGACACATTTGTGGATAATCCCCAGATGACTGGAATTCCCCCGTTCTCCACCCCAGCCATCCAGGCTCGTGAGGAGGGCGAGGGCGGCTGGCGAACATGAGCCCCAGCGTGGCGCTCGTTCCGGATCGAGCGCGGCATTCCTGTCAACTCAGCCATGAAACGCAATGCGGGGCCTGTGCCAGCTTCGTGCTTCTCTGCAAACTGGGGAGAAGGGATGGTCTTGCACAAAGCTTGGGCTGACAGGATGGGCTCCAGCCCACGCCTGATGTCAAAAAGTTAATCCACCTGTGTTTTCCAGCGGGTGGATCCAGCCACAGGAACCTGACACCAGCTCAACCTTTTGTCTCTGCTTTTTTATCCACTAAAGCACGATTCGCTCAATCTTCACACCACAGCCTAATTCAGGCTGAGTCACTGCCTTCAAATATGGTTTGCGAGCCACATTTTTTTCGATGAGGCCTCCTAATTATAAAAAAAGGATGTAATACTAATTACATGCTTATCTTGTAGGCAGGATATAAAGTTTAATGAGCTGTCATTTACGCCATATGCACACAGCCCCATAAAAGCACGAGATGTTATTATTTGGATTACGTTCCTTAATTCTACACTGTACAAAGCCACAGGAGCATTATTTTGGTTTTATCCTTCTACATCACCATTGTTCTCATTCATATTAAAAACTGTTCCAGCACTTACTGCTAATAGAGAAGAACCTGTAACTAGATTTATAGGACACTGCCTTAGAGGATCAGAATGTTTGAGGCTGGAAATTAAATTTCAGTACTTTTCCAGAACCACAGAAACTGACAATGCTCAGACTGTCCTTTTCTGATGAAGACAGAATCAAGGCCTTACAAAGCTCTGTCACACATGAAGCATAACACACATCACAGGACTGGAACTGAGGCCTTGGGAAGGCAGTGAGGACTTTTCTCCCCTTTTTCTGGCTTCATTCACCTGGAGACACTCATTGTATTTGAGCTCCAAGTGTGGGAGCAGAGCAGGGCAGCATGCTGCACTGGGGAAAAAACAGCCATTAACATCTTCCAGCTCCATTTTCCTAGGACTGTGCTTCCAAACAGTAAAAGAATATAAAATATCCTGAGTTGGAAGGGACCAACAGGGATCATCAAGTCCAACTCGTGGCCCTGCACGGGAATCCCACTATATACCTGAAGGGAAAAACAAGCAACCAAAACCCCCAAATTCCACATCCTCCTGCCTGTAGATAACAGCAGCTTGAAACCTCTGCAATCCCTGCCATATTTACTTGCTTTATTTTTTTAAGCAACTGGATTGTCTACCCCCAAGCGAGCCAGGTCAGCTGGACACTGTGAAGGGATCCAGTAGCTTTGCCGTTATCCCAACAGAACCCTGCCCACAGATCTCTGGGGCACAGCACTGGGCCCACCAGCTCAGCAAGCACTCCTCTGAGCCTCTCCAAGGCTGTGCTCACACATCCTTCCCGCAGATGAAAGCTGTGGCCGCCGTAATCCCACACTCCCACCCCCGAGCCCGTCCTTGACCACACATTAGCACATTCTCCCTTGCTCAGTCATCACCCCGCATCCCACAGCTCACTCGCTCAGGGAACAACGCCAGCAGAAAACTAGTCCAGCTTTAAAAACAAACAAACAAACAAAAAATTTTAAAAGAGCGGTTTCCACCTAAATGAGCTGATTCTGGGATCAAGTAACCACAGGTGCAGGGGTGGGGGCTGCCACAGCCAAGTAGGAGGAAGAGGGAGACTGACAGAGGGCAGGGTTAGAGGAGATGTTAGGAAGAAATTCTTCCCTGTGAGGGTGGTGAGGCCCTGGCACAGGTTGCCCAGAGCAGCTGCAGCTCCCCCGTCCCTGGAGGTGTTCAAGGCCAGGTTGGACAAGGCTTGGAGCAACCTGCTCTAGTGGAAGGTGTCCCTGCCCATAGCAGGGGGTTGAAACTAGAGGATCTTTAAAGTCCCTTCCAACCCAAACCACTCTATTTGACTGCAGTAGCATCAGATCAGTCCCAGCTGTTCTTCCCTGCACTCCCTTGCCACCAGCGTTATCTCTGAATGGGTCACAGCTGAATTAAACAGGTTTGTTTGAAAATCAGCAACTTTTTTTAGAGTGAGTTTTCCACTAGGAACATCTTCCTCATCTAAACATAGCATCTTCCCACCTCCCCATTCCTGCCACATCCTTGTGCTGGCTGCAGTTGTTACTGGTCCCCCATAAAGCAGCAATTGCTAGCAAGGAATGAGGAGCCATTTCTCCTCCAGGAAAGCTTTCTGCCAGTTAAGTGGCACTAGTCAGGTAAAGCCAGAGTGACAGCAGGAGTGGGAGGTGGGGAACCAGCCCCATCCCCACACAGCAGCTCTGAGTCCCCATGTCAGTTCACAGCCTCTCACATCTGTCCTGGAGCGACAGAGCCCTGCAGGGAGGCTGGTGCTGAGCACCAGCATCCACACACATGGACTGCAAGCCCTGCTGTGGGACCTTAAACCTGGTCATCCTACAACTGTCTTGTCTTGGGGATGACCCCCAGTCCCAGCAGCATTCCCACTGCAGTGAAAATCAGAACCAGTGTTACAGAGGAAAGGAGGGTGGAAAATAACCCACTAACCAGGTCTCACAACACCAGTGGCTTTGGTACTAATGCATTTCAGCAAGTCCCAGGAGACAACAACAGGCACCCTGACTGTCAGAATCCGGGAGCTAAAGGAGAGGTTTCTTGGAATTGCCCTCAGGCAGCAATGTTCAAGGTCTATTTATTATGTGACTGAATATCACACATCTTCCTTGCTCCCAGGATTTTTTTTATTGAGCTAGGCACAGATGAGGCATTATATATGGCAAAAATAAAAAAACCTTGTTCCAGATAACACATTAGACCACTGCAATTAATCTCTGTGAATTCCCTGTTGTAATACAAAGGGCATGTATTGACCTGTTGTACTGACAACTTTCCAAGAGATCTGATCCTTGACCATGGACCTTTTGCTGGCTGTGAATACAACTCCAGGGTTGCATTCAATACAACACCAAGGGCTTTCCCTTCTCCCATGTCATCCTGGAAGTGTGCTCTGGGTGTTCTTATTTGGTACTTTTCCATGTGACTGCAGCAAACAGCCTTAGTGACACCTTCAGTGTAACAGAGTGCTCCCTCCACTGAGCATTTATGAGCTTTACATATAACTATCATGATTTTACATATATATATTACAGTGGAACAGTACTTTTCCTTCCCGCCTTGCACCTCTAGCAATCACACATGAATTTCCACCTACTCAGTTCTTTTTTTCCCCTTCTCCAGCTCACTTTCCTCCTTACAGTCCCTCCTCCTGGCCTTCAGGCAGATTTGCAGGGGTGGGCGAGACAAGACAGAAGATGGGAACAGCAGTGACACAGCTCAGCCTCTGCAGGGGGACAGATCTCCCTGAAGTGAAAAGCAAACCAGGTTGGGGTTCCTGCTCCATCTACAAACTCTCCTCAGCTCCCACTTGTTAACCTCCAATAATTTTTTGCAATACTCGTCAGTAGCCACTTGTGCTGCCAAGTCTTCCCAGACACCAGAGGTTTGGTAACTGGTTTTGGAAGCTGGTTTCCCTTTGAATGGGAATATTGATGCGATACACTATTAGTCAGCCTGCGGTGTCCTACTTGCCACAATGATCTCCACATCTATCTCCTTCCAGGTCCCTAAATCAGTGTTCATGCCTTGGGCAATGAGTTCCTCTTCCCCGCAGAGAGCACGGTGCTGTAACCATAGCTGCTATGAGCCTGTTGTCTATTTAGGCTAATTGGCTTTGCCTCCTGCTCGTGCTCTGCAGCGCTCGCACCCGTCCAGACGTGCCCAGGACATGCCAGCTCCTTACGGCGCCGCCTTTGCCAAGCCACTCGCCTGGCACGTGCCTCTGGGAGGCATCTGGGAACACCAAGGAGACAGCAGGAATCTCAGGGACAAAGCCCACAGGCAGTGCATCCGAGGGGAGCTGTCTCCAGGAGATGCACCATTCCCTTTCATCTTCCTGGCAGGTGTCAGAGCAGATAGACCGAGACCCAGCTCCTGGTGCAGCAAGCACAGGGACACTCCTCAGGCTTAAGAGTTTTCTGGTGCTTGTGCTTTTAGCCAGTTTAGGAAGTTGTTTCCCTTGATTCCTTGTTAAAAATAAAAGCAGACCTTCTCAGTACTCTTCAGCCAGAACACTGAGTAGCCATGTGTATCCCTGACCCTCTCAGCTTTGCTAACCAGGTCCATCCTTTCACGCTGCAGACGTGGCACTTTGCCACTTGATTTTTGGCACAATTCCCCAGAGTGCTTCTTGCCTCTCCCTTCCCCAATTTCAGGGGCAGTTTACTTACATTTTTACTACTTTATTAAGGTTTAAACTCTGCTCCAACCCTGCAAACCTCCCTCCCACTGTCCGAGTTTGTGACCCCATCCCATCCTGCTGACAGGATGCCAAACCAGGATCCTCCACAGAGCAAAGGGATACTCACAAACCCCTGTGGCTTTTCCTAGCCTGATATTAAGCTTTGACTTTTGTTTCCAGAATGATCTTCATGATGCTGCAGTCAGGCTTCCACACTCAGGGTTTCCTTTGTCTCTCCATAATCTGCTGATGGTATTGATGGTGATCAAAGGCACCATGGGAGCCTTATGCTGAAGCACCATGAAAAGCAGCTTTTAGAATCACCGTGCGTGGGTCTGTGGTCACCCTGCCCTGCCCAGGAATGGGACATAAAATAACTTACAAACCAGAAACATTATTTTAAAGAGTAATGTCTTAATGGGGAGATTGCAGAGGCTCATTTTCCCCAGCAGCACAAGTCCCTGTTTGACTCCAGCCACAATGACCCGTTCTCTGTCTCCCTTTGGAGCAGCATTCCCACTGTAAATGTTAACGGCGCTGTGCACACATGTGGGACAGAACAAAGCTCTGCTTTATCACCCGCCGTGGCGGCGTGAGCCCGTCTGTGTTACAGATCACGAAGGCAGCGGCTGCAAGGTCACAGCTTCTGGAGATGTGACAGTCGTTCAAGCACAAAGATGAGGGTAGGATATTGTTGGGTCAGGGAGCTGGGATGTCTAGAGGCATTCAGCACATATAACATGATGTATGAAATTCCCTTGCGTGATCTTCCTGCAACTGTGTGGGTTGAAAGGGACCTTCAAGATTATCCAGTTCCAACTCCCTGGCATGGGCAGGGATATCTTCCACTAGACCAGGCTGCTCCAAGCCCCATCCAACCTGGCCTTGAACACTTCCAGGGATGGGGCAGCCACAACTCCAGTGTTTACTAGTGTATCTGTATATTTAGTTACCCTCAGGCAAAGACAGGGTTAGTGCTGCTGAAGATCACTGTTCCCTTGCTCATGGTCCAGGTTACATCTCATCCTGAGGGAAGGGTGGGCTTCCAGCATCACCATTCCCTTCATCTGTGGTTTTTCACCATACTGTCCAAAAGCCTCACTAGCTCCTTTCCCATCCAGGCCTCACCTGCCCAGGGATTCTGCAGAGCAGAGTAGTGGATATTTAGCAAGTGGGGGGAAGAAGGGAATCTGCTCCCTGCAGGTGCCAGAGAAGTGGCAAAGGAAACATTACTACAGGCCCTCAAGGAAGTTCTTACTAACAGAAAACGATAAGGGATACATAAGTAAGAAAAGTTTCAATCTTGGGATTTTTTTGGTGAATCCCTTAAGAGGGGAGGGGTACACACAGCACACAATAAGGAAAATCCAGGATGCATTGCTGTGATGAAAATATTTTTTGGAAGAAAGAGCTGGTCATAGATGTCCTCTAAATTCTCCAGGAAGAAGATAAAAGGCCTGACAGGTGCATTTTGGGCAGGGATAAGGCATCAAGCAGCTGCCCAAGGTACAGCTAAACATACAAAGGCAAAGTCAGAAACAAGTTCTCAATTAAATGGAAAAGTGAAATTAGTCATGCCCCTGGGAGTCATTGCAGCACAGGAAGCTGAAATGGAAAAGTAAGGGAACCGAGGGCTATGAAATCTTCAAAGATGTCTATGGAAGAAGTATTTAAATAACCGAGTTAATTATAGAAATGACAAAGTTTCATTGTCAGGAAAGGCCAAACAGTCTGTCTATTCTTACTTTTATTTTTTGGGGAAATACAAAGTCTCCTCAAAGCCCCAGCCAAGCAGCTGCCACTCATTTCCTATCCAAATACAAAATATCAGCTTTATCCATGTTCTACATGGGAGCTTTGGTCTTATAACGCTCCATGGAAAAAGAATTCCACAGGTGTTACACAGGGACTTGTGGTAAGAAGAGGGAGCAACAGGCAGGAGAGCAGAACCCCAAGGAGCTGGAGATGCTTAGAAAAGCTTAGATGTACATCTTAGAGACAGGACAGCAGCAAGCAGCACACAGAGACATAACCTGCACCAAGCCCAAAACCAAGGCAGGAAAGGTTTTGGCCATTAGCTGCATTAAACACTCCTATGCCCCATTCAATCACTTGCCTTTGAAGGAGCTGGAGGCAAGTCCCAGTGCATCCAAGGAGGATTCCAGCAGGTTCTTCCACTGCTCCTAGGCTGGGTGCCCAGCACAGCCACAAGCACTGCAAAACTCCCCAAAAGGCTACAGTCCCCCAGAGCAGCAGTACTTAAACCCTGCTCCGCCCTGTATCCCATCAGCACTGACTCCCTGCAGCTGATCCCTCTCCCAGCAACACCTGGGGAGGGTCAGCCCTTCATGGGGAGCACCTGGAAGACCAGAGTCATAGAATCACAGAAGGGAACTTAAAGGCCATCCCAATCCACAGACCAAAGGGATCCAGCTGGGACCAAGCCTGCCCCCTGAGCTCAATCCCCAGTCCCACAGGGCTCTGGGCTCGCCTTCTTCATGTGTCAAAGTCCAGTGGCAGCCTGGAATCAGACTGCAGACATGCAGTGGATAACCCATCCCTAAGGATTCCTGTGCCTAAGGGGGCAGGATCCATGCCAGGAGGATGGGGGCTGCTTCTCCCAGGCACCTCTGGAGGGGTGTGAAGCTGTACAAAACCTCCGACCACTTAAGTGGGGTTATATTATCACAAGACAATTCCAAGGAGAGGAATGTTTTCCCAAAATTTGTATAACCACTGGAAAAAAGTCACAAACCACTGTGAAATTGAGCTGAAACTGTGTTTCCAGGAATTAGAACCAGAAGTTCCCAAACCAAACTCTAGTTTCCTTTTTGGAGGGGCTCCAGAGATGTCTGCTGTGCATTAGCCCTGGTACGACCCGTACGAGGGATGTAAGCGCTGCCTCTCCTTGTGTAAATAGTAATTTCCTCCTGGTGCTGCTCAGTGGTCTCAGACCTCGGTGTTCCCTCTTTTTCTGTCTCTGTTACTGGAATGTGGATGGAGATTTTCCTCTCCCCGGCACTCAGTGACCACCCCTACACATGCGCCACTTTACAGCAACTCCCTACTGTTGGCTTAAGCACAAATCGTTTGAATTTTCATAATTAGGCAAGGCCTCTGCCTTTCCTGCATAAAAATATCTTCAAACAGCTTCTCCAAATTCCTGTGGAATTCCCCACTAACTATCCCAACCATGCCTGGAAGTCCAGACAAAGGGCTGGAGTTTGTAGGAGTCGGTCACCGTGGTCCCCCTGCCCAACCCTCCAGAGGCTGCAGCCCCCCAGTGTCACCGTACCCTGCACCCAAGTCACCTCTACCTGTTTTTAGCTGTGTATGTCATTTGTCCCCTGCTCTGAGCTCTCAGGGGTTGGCATTTCCTTTTCCATCTCTCAGCAGAAGACAGGGAATGGTGGCCGAGCAGCAGAGGGACTGTGAGGGTCCCCAAGGGTCTGGGTGTGATGGGGCCTCGGGATCCCAGGGGTGCTGAGCCACCTGGCCAAGAGGAGCTGGAAGGGGCAGGATCTGACAGGCTGCAGCTAGACTGGCTTACAAGAAAAGGGAATAAGAACCAGAAAACAGATCTGCAGTTAATGAATGTAAGAAGGAAGATAAGGTGCTGCCCTGTGGGGAGCTGTGCCAGCCATCCATATGTCCAGCAGCCAAGCCCACAGCCAGAGAGCAGCCAAGGCTTTGAATTCAAGGAAGTTTTGTCCTGCCCCAGGGAGGTGGCTGGAGCTCAGCATTCTCACTCAATGTCCTGCAGAGCCTGCCCATGTCCAGGGGTTTGTAGGGGGTGGGGAGCAGAGACTGGACTGTGGCAGTGGGGCACACAAACTGCCTCCCAGGACTGGGTTTGCCTGCAAACCGAGGGGGCTGTGTGGTACAGCATCCCCCAAGGAGCAGTGTGCGGTGAGACACAGCCCCAGTAAACATCAGGTGAGTGTTAAACTGGTTGGGGGGGGTGTTGAAGTTCAGTACAGTGCTGGTACCTGCAGCTCAGCAGTGTGACATTCCACTATAGCCCAGAGCTCTCCAAGGAGATGGATGAGGATGGACAGTGCCATTCCAGTGATGCCAGCAACAGCCAGATCTTGGTGCCTTCTTTAACCCACTTTTACCGTGTCAGCACCAAAACACATCACCCAGCCAGAAAACCTGCCTGTCCCCACAGATCAGTGACTGAGACAGCACGTGAGGTGGCAGCTGTGGGAGTAGGAGAACAAAATTATCCTCATCATCTCAATTATCTTCCAGGCACATATTTCATCTGCTCAAGGTTATGGTGTGAAGTGTCCTCCCAGCACTGGGTACGTCTGGGCATGTGCAGCTCCCAAGGCAGGGCACAGTAACCAGATCAACTCCTCACACTCACCTTGCCAAGCAAACCCCGGGGCGGGCGCTGCACCGTGTTTGCTTTCATGGAGGTGCTGGCAGAGGACGTGCCCTTGAAACGTGCAGATAAGATACTGATGATGGGGAGCAATTCCACTTGCTATTAAAAACATCCAGTGACTGGAGAGCTCCTCATCTGATGCCTGCTGCAAGGGCACACCAGGCACCGCGGCAGCCTTGGGACGTCCCGTGGGCACTGCACCTGCGCCGGGCACTGCAGCAGCTCCAGGGGGCCCCATGGGCATCCCTGGCTGCTCCAGGCACCACAGCAGCCTCGGAGGATCCCACAAGCATTGCTGCCCACTCTGCCCATGCCCAGCCACACATCAGCTTCCCGGGGTCAGCATCGAAATGCCTGTTCGCCCACAGCACTCTCCTTTCCAATCCTGCTTCTCAGAGAGCAGAGGTCCCTTTCCATGCAAAAATCAGAAATGGGTCCCCCAGAAACCAATCATGATTCCCAGTCAACTGGTCTGGCCTTGTTCGTTCCCCTCCTGTTTTTGGTCCCTTTGCTGTCCCCATCCCGTGGCAGGACACGGGAAGACCGGGGCTCTGCAATCCATTCACATACCTGTTTATATTCACTTGGCTTCTGAGATATGGTTTGGAACCATAAAAATATGTTATTTACTGTACAATTAAATATTTGTTTCCTAGTGGCTTGGACTTGGGTGAACTGGAGTTTCTACAATACCCTTTAAGCATGACTTACTATCTTCCTCACTGCCCTCCATTTTTTACCATTAATACCCTCGCTCTCCATGCCTTTAGTGGCTGCAGTGAGCTTTGCTGGGGACTTTACATAGTAAAAAATGAAACAAAAAATTCTCAAAGGAACAAATGCAAAGATTTAAAAGATTACTTTGCAATTGGATCCATCTCTCCTAATTTCATCTGCAGGAAGTGCAGTGGCGAACTGAATACAGAATATTTTTTAATTAATCAAGAGTACTTCCCCTGCACGTACATCGGCCCAGCCCAGGCACCCAATTACTGTATTTTTAATGATGACAGTGCCGTGACATATTCGAGTGGACTGTCACAGCCTCTGCCTGTGGATTATCTGCTTCACCAGCACTTCCCACGGCGCTGTGTTTAGCTCTGGATGGCTGTTGTTTCCAGCAGGAGCCTGGCAGGGCAGGGCTCAGTTTCCGCCAGCCAAGCTCTGCCCTGGGCTCCCATGTCCCTGGCAGTGTGTGACACGTTGTTCCACGGGGATAAGCTCAGCTCAGTGCTTCTGTCAGGTTGTCCATGTTTGATCCATGGTGTGGTTTTTGAAGTTGTCCTGTGCAGGGCCAGGAATTGGACTCGATGATCCTTGTGAGTTCTTTCCAGCTCAGGCTCTTCCACGATTTTATGATCCAGGTGACTCCTAATTTTGCTGTTTTCTGGACAAAAATCTCTTAAATGCAATTCAGTGTAAAAACCCAAATTATTTCCTTCACTTCTTCTAGAAGTGGGCAAGTTCCCCATTCACTTGGTCCTTCCCAGTTGGACCCTGACCACTCCATTTCCCTGTGCATCTGGGGGCCACAGCGCGGTCAGACCCCCCAGCCAGGCCAGACACCCCCCACACTGCACAGCCCCGCACTCAGCACCCAGGACAAGGCCAAACTGCAATTTTCTGGGTTAATTGCCAGGATGCCAGTGCAGGGGAGAGACAGAGATTCCTTTGTGCCGGCTCCAAGTGCCTCTGTTCCAGGAGAACGGCTTATAACCGACCTTGCTTTGTGTGCCCAGCCCTGGCTTGACGCTGTTTGCACAAGTGGCTGGGCTGACAAAGACAAAATCAGGAATTCTTGGAGATTTTGGGCAGTGAGATATCTCCTGGAGCAGCTCTCAGACACAGAAGTCCCAGTTTTCCTCAAGGGTTCAGATCAGAAAATCCAATGCTGCAATGAGCTAAGCTGACATTCCTGGGAGAGCTGACGCTCCGGGGTCCTGGACTGCCCTCCTTGCCCTCCCCTCAAGCAGTGAGGGAGCAAAAACCTTCTGATGCAGCAAAGCAAAGAAAGTTCCACCAGTGGCACACACTGGGAGAGCTGGGATCCTTCAAGTCCACCCATCCGTGCGACCTCTGTCCTGCCAGATCCATCCCTGCAGTGCCAGCACCCACCGGGCTTCATCCTGCTCATGCCAAAATGAGGAGAAAAAAGTCTGTTTCCATTGTCAAGCACATGGGAAATAAAATGAAAGCCCAGCACCGTGCAAGGACCAGTCAGGACAGCTCTGAGGGGGCCCTGCACAGAAAGGACTTTCCCATCTTTCCTTCCGAGCCACCACTGCGGGTGACAGACACCGCCCTGGCTCACGGAGCCAATTCTTTCCCAAGTAGGAAGAAAACTGCCTTGGCTTGGCTTCCAGGAAAGCAGGGGGCAACTACAAAAGCTGTGGAAACCACACAACAATCAGAGGAAAGAGGAAAGTGATGCTGATGAGCAGATACTGGCCCTGAGCCTCACCTTGGTGGGGGCTGGGAACAACAGCAGCTATGGCAAAGGGTGGATGAAGGAGCAGCAGCGATGCACCACTTCCTGCTCAGAGGAATTACCTGGGTGGCAGCAGCTTCCAAAGTCAGGAAGGTTAAAGGCAGCCAGAGCTGGATAACCTGAGCCCAAGGAGCCTCCTGGCAGTCCGTGGTTCTAAATATGGATATAAATATAGATTTGTGTTTATATATAAGTGACACAGGTTGCCCAGAGAAGCTGCAGCTGCCCCATCCCTGGAAGTATTCAAGGCCAGGTTGGACAGGGCCTGGAGAAACCTGGTCTAGTGGAAGGTCTCCTTGCCCAGGGGCTTGGGACTAGACAAGCTTTACGGTCCCTTCCAACCCAAATCATTCCATGATTTCTATGATCTATGATTCTATATTTTGCAAGGCTGGGATGAGGGAATAGCAAGCATGCTGGTGGGTTCTTGGCAGGTCTCAGGAAAAAGCTGTGTCAGTGGATTGATGCTGATCATGATGGAGCAGGAACTGCAGGGAAGAAACATCATCGGGAAGCAGGGGAGAAGGACAAATGATTTCTGTCAAGCTAACTTGATCTATTTTTAGATAAAACTGTAATTAAGTCAGTACTTGATAACAGCAGGACTTTTAAGGTAATGGGGCTTCTGTTAGGTATCTAAATACAACATGGCACATATTAAATGAATCAGGAGATGTCTGTTGTCTCTGGAATGTAATTACAAGAGAAGAGGCCTCATTTGGTTAGTGTATCCAGGAGAGTCCTTTGGGAATCAGCTCTTGACTCTGAACTAGTGCCGAGGGAGTAAACAATGTTCGTTTCAATTTGTTAAAATACAAAGGCTGGGAGTCATTCCTCAGGATGGGGTGCTCCCTCCTGGGAAACGGTGACTGGGAAAGACCAAAAGGATCCTGGCGAAGGAGCTGGGACTGAGAGCAATGTGCGAGACCATGGCAAAGACAAACAAAATTACAGCCCTGTGTGTCTGGCTGGGTAAGTGACAGGTTCTGGCAGAGATCAGGCAGAGTGAGAGGATCTTAATGAAGAGCTCTTGCCTTGCTTACAGGGGCAGAGACCCATCCCCACCTGCGCTCATGCAGGAAGCAAACCCAAGCCTGGAGCACCTGCAGTGGCTTTTGGAAGCCAGCAGAGGAAACCTGGGCCCCAGGTCCGGAGGTGAGTTTGCTGCCAGCTGTGCACATGGGTGTGCTGCCAGCTGTGCACAGGGCCAGCCGTACCTGAGGTGGATGCACCACCAGATGAGTACACAGGTGTGACACCAGGTGCCAGATGTGCACAGTGCCAGAGGTACCAGAGGTGGGTGCACTGCCAGCTGTGCATGTGGATGTGACACCAAATGTGCACAGTGCCAGATGTACCTGTTGCCACTCGGATAGAACTGCCAGCTTTTCTGCCACCCAGATATGCCCCAGCTGTGGATTCTGCACCTAAACGAGCCTCAGATGCCCCATGGCTGCCAGTTGTGCCGCAGCCAACACAGCTGTGCCAGGGACCCAGCTGTGCCCCAGCTCCAGATGTGCCCCCTCGGCAGTACCATTGCCCCCTCTCCCCTTTGCCCTGTGCCCCAGATGTGCCACATCCCCCAGCGGTGCCCCATCCCCCAGCTGTGCCCCATCCAGCTGTGCCTTACCCCCTGCGGTGCCCGCCTCCCCATCCAGCTTTGTCCAGATGCTCCAGCTGCGGCCCCGTTGCGCCCTCTGGTGGCCCCGACGCCTCCCTGCACCTCCCTCTTCTTCAGGGTTTTCCCTTCTCAGTCATTTTCTTCATCTTTTCCTTTGCTAAAACCTCTGTTACTTTTATAAAGTAACTGGTTTCCCCCGGAGTTCTCCCCAGAGATCGTTCCGAAGGGGTAAAGTGGCTTCTTAGGAGTTAATGGTTATCAAAATTCACCTTGTTATTATAAATACCATAATTTGCAGCAAGTGAAACAGAAAAACTTTGACTCTGGTGGGGTTCATGGTGAAAGTTCCCATTCCCCCTAAAGAGAAGAGAGCATTTAATAGGTGTCAGAGAGGAATTCCTTATTAAGTCCTTATGTGACATGAAACTGCTTAACGGGCAGCAGTAACAAGAAAACAATTACATATATTCTTACATATAAATATATTTTAATTTTATAGTTTTATATATTTAATATACATTTGATGTATTTATTATATTTTATATATATTTAATATATAGAATATTAAAAAAAAAAAAAGACTGGGAAACAGGCTGAAAAAAATGGGTCTCAAATTTTTGAACCTGAATTTTTCCAATCATGTAACACACCTCTGGAATAACCCATTTCTCTGTAACACAAATCACACTGACCTCTGACTGAAGTCTCACACGGTGGGTCCTGTACTTCGCTTGTCCCGTGCTGCCATGTGCCACCTGCCACGGTGTTGTGGAGTCAGTGCTGAAACCCCCTTCTTTCATAGCTGAACTGGGGAGGCTGGGGAGAGGGAAACTGAGGTTTCTCTGAGACTCATCAACGAGTTTTAGTCATGCAAAGACCCAATTTAGGCAGTCAAACGTGCCGTGACAGCACCCACTCCTCCCACCATCCACCGTGAAAGGGCACGGATGTGTCTGCAGTGACACCTGCACGTGGGGACAGCGAGAGCCAGTGTCACATCCCAGACATCCATGTTCTGCCCCACTCCTGCCCACACAGGGGTCACTCCTGCATCCCCCGAGCCACAGAGCCAGGCTGCCCTTCCCCAGCACCCCACTGGCCCCCCTCAACTTCATCCATGGGGCTGAAAGACATACATGAGATCGAAATTGTCAGTCCTGACAGTGCTGAGCGTTTAACACCAGGATGTGCCCAAGGATGCCCCAGCAGAGCCCCTAGGGCAGGGACAGGCAGGACACAGCATAGACCCCCAGAGTTCCCCCCCTCACCCATGTCCCCACTCGTCCATCTCCTCCAGGTGCTGGTGGGATGCTTCCAGCCAGCAGGAGGGGGATGATGGGCAGCACACAGAGTCAGGGCTTTCAGTGGTTCATTCCAAGGCTGCTACAAACTCCAAGCATATTTTTAATGCATTTATCTCCCATCAGCTTCCTGCCAGGCTGGTCTGGGGGGGAAACAGGCAGAAAGAGGCAAACGGTGCTGGGGAGACTCCAACTCTGCAGCTGAGCCAGTGCCAGTGAGAGCCCTGGTCCCGAGGGGCAGGGGGAGGCCATGGGATGGAGGGGTGACCAGGCTCACCCTGCTGTGTGCTCACCACAGCCTGCTTCCATCACCCCTCGGCTGCACAGACAGAACACAACAGAAAGGGCTCTGCAGCAAGAGAGGGAAAGGGCTGGAAGCAGGCACGGACCATGAGCCGGTGGCAGGGTTTCACCCCATCCTGCAAGCAGACAGGCAGAGGTCCTGGGAGGGCCTCCGGGAAAGGGGGAGGCTGGATTCAATCCTTGTCTTTCACCTGGGCTGGAGTCCAGCCCCAAAATAGCTGTCCAAAAACAAGATCACATGAGAGGAAAAAAATAGCAAGGCGAAGGATTATCCATACTTCCTTGTCCTATGTGGGTGCAGAGCGGCAGCCGGCACTGCCAGCCACAGTGTCGCTCTGGTGTCTGCCAGCCAACACCAGCCACTGCCCAGGATCTGGCACATTCCCGGTGCTTGTGCCCATCTGAGGGACCCTGCCTTGCTCTGGGACACCCGTGAGTGCTGCGAGGGGTGTGGGTACGATCGCTGCGGGAGCTGCTGGCTCCGGGAAGCGGGGCAAGGGGCAGGGTGACCCCAGCTTCCCAGCCGCCTCTGCCACCCAGCCCTGCACACTCCAACTGACCCTCAGGTGAGTGCCTCTTCCAGCATCCCCCATTTCCCCCTGGCAGAGCACCCTGCAGAACCACAGCCTCCCAGGGGCTTTGGAGCCCCTTCTCAAAGAATCTACATTGCGCGGTCCTGGTTCCTGAACTCCTGGCCAAGGTCACCAGCTCGGCCACATGTGTGGCACTGGGGAACAACTGGGGTTTCCTTTTCCTTCCTCCAGCTCTGGCAGGAGCGGCTTTCTACCATCGTGCAGTACCCAGCTTGTACTGGGCTGAGCAGTGCTCACTGAGTCCTTCCAGGAATACCACTCCAAAAGGGATGGAACCAAAGCTGAAGGCTGGGGGATCTTATAGATCTCATTTTAAATATGCAGGACGTTTTGTCTAAGTTGTCTTTGCTACAGGACCATGGTTTGTGAGGATAAGGAGCTGCTGGGGCAGCAGGTGCTGGGGCTCAGCTGCCCACACAGGCACTGCCTGCATGAGCTGGTGCCAGGCAGAGAGAAGCATCTACAGCTTCCTCGGGGCTCCATATTTAATTATTCACTGTGCTTCCAAACAACTCCAGGAAGTGTGCATTATTTATGGGACTCAGAGCGGAGGAGACTGGTGGGCGTTTGAGGCAGTGAGGTGAAGAGGTTCCTTACCCCAGACAGAGGCAGGAGCAGGAGAGGAACAGGAGCAGCAGCCAGCCATCAAAATTCATCCCGAGAGCCTGGGAAATACCATGGGCACCTGCTGCAGCTGGGGCTGCCCAGGCAGGGCCAGACTGGGAAGGGCAGAGGGAGGCAGAGCTGCTGCCATGGCAGTGCCCTGCAGTACCACCCATCCCCTCAGTACCCCCATCACTGCAGTGCCCCCTGTTTCCATAGTGACCCCATCCCTGCATTGTCTCCCATCCCTCCAGCTCTCAGTGCAGGGCGTGGGGTCACTGCTGTACTGTCGGTGTCTGGAGTTTGGCCAAGTCTCCTCTCCCCTTGTGCCTGGTGCAGATCCCACTGCCCAAGCCCGTGTTTGCTCCACATCCATACCTCACTCTGGCTGTTGGCTCCGTCCCGGGGCTGTCTGCCTTCAGGACAGGCAGAAAGGACACCATTTGGCAGGACACCATCTGCAGCGCTCCATGCCCTGCATCACACCAGGGCTGCTGAATGCCAACCACAACCAGGGTGCAAGGGGAATCAGGCAAGTGGGGAAGGCTGGGTTGCAGAGAGGGGCCAGTCTCCCTGCAGCTCCAAAACAAGGGGGGGTGATCCCTTGAGTGAGAAGGAGCAGCATTTCCTAATCTTCCTCATATACTCAAAACCCCAGTGCCTTTCATCCAGGACAGCCAGAGGCAAAGCCAGGACTGCCATTCTGTGAGATTCAGGAATGTTTGGCTATAACTTTTTTTATTTCCTGAAATAGCAGGAGGAATGTGTGGGATTGTTCAAACTGGAAAAAAAAAGGAATAGTGCTATAGCAGGAAAGGCCATAGAGTCCACCTGTGCTGTGGGGTGCATTAGGAGCCATCTGCACCAGCCACTGGTAACCACAGTCAACTCGGGAATGTTTTATCCAAACGTCTGGGCTCACAGCATTTCCAGCCTGGAATGCCTGTCCAAACACACTGGCTCCACGTGAGCCGGGACTAAAAGCCTATTCTGGGTGAGCCTTAGATAACACAGCCTAAACACCACATCAAAGCACTCGTGGAGCCCGGCCAAGCGCTGAAGTCATCGCTCGGGCTTCATTAGCCCTGCAGCAGCAGCAAACACGCAGCGACCCGCAGCCTCACACCTCGCACAGCTGCACCCCAACCTGTACCCAGCCTGTACCCCATGAGCTCGCCACTGGCACCCCATAAGCCCACGAGCTCACTGCTGCCACCTCACGAGCCCACTCCCCCGGCATCTCATGAGCGCACAAGCCCACTGCTGGCACCTCACAAGCCCACCACTGGCACCCCAAGAGCCCACTGCTGTCATCCCACAAATCCACCCTGACATCCCGTGAGCCCATTAGCCCACGGCTAGCACCCCACAAGCCCAGCCCTGGCAACCCAGCGAAGCCGATGCCCCGGCACAGCCGCCCTGTGGTAGAGCCGGCATCGGCACCAGTTCCCGTCCTCGGGGACATAGAGCTGCATTTTATCTGGCTGACAGCGCTCTCGGGAACACTTCGGCTTTTAAGGCCAAGCTCTCTCAGTGCCAGCGGGAACACAGCCGGAGTAGCCCTGTGGCCGCCCCTGCCCCGGCCCCTTCTCTGCGGCTGCCCAAGGGGAGGGCAGGGACCCCGTGAGCAGGGCAGGGACTCCCACGGGGAGGGCAGGGACCCTGTCCCCGCTGCCCGGGGCAGTCGGAGCTGATTAGGGTGAGGGGGGTCATCGCCTTCTCAGAGGGTACTGAGACACCCAACACTGCAGGAATGTCCTGGGCCGCAGTGATGGGAGAGGGAAACGCGAGGGATAGGAATGCTGATGCTCGTCCAGCATTTGGGGGGTTTTCTTCGATCCTGCTGGCCGGGGGGGCCTCAGCCCCAGCCCCAGCCCGCTGGTCTGACCCGTGGTCGGGCAGTGCAGGCAGGTGCCCGGCTCCGCTGCGGGAGTGGATGCGATCGCGCACTGCCGCCCCCTTTCTCCCCCCCCGCATCCTCCCGCCGCTCCCCCGCCCCGAGGCAGCTCCTCCTCATCCTCATCATCCCCGTTCCCTGTGTTCCATCCCGGTTCTCCCCGCGCGCACTTGCGGAGCCGCAGCCGGGAGCGCCGCGCAGCCGCCGGTAGGTGCGGGGCGGGGGTGGGCAGCGCCGGGATCCGCACCCGGGGCGAGGCGGGCGGCGGGGCTGAGCCCACGGGGGTCTCTGACAGCCCCACGGAGCCCCACGGGAGACTCACACGAACCCCTCGGATCTCCATGCATGCTCTGCCAGCCCCACGGATCCCCACTGGGCGGCTCTGGGATCGCCAGGGCATGCTCGTACATGCTGCACCGAGCCCCACGGGATGCTCTGGGTTCCCCATGGGATGCTCTGCGAGCCCTATGGATCCCCACGGGAGGCTATATGATCCTCACAGGATGCTCATACATGCCCCACGGATCCCTAAGGGTTGCTCTGCCACCCCCACGGATCCTCATGTGATGCTCTGCCAGCCCGATGAGGTGTTCTAACACACTCACAGATCCCAATGGGATACTCTGCCAGCCCAACGGGATGCTTTAACACCCTCACGGATCCCTATGGGACGCTCTGCCACCCCCACGGAGCCTCACAGGATGCTCGGGTTCCCCATGGGATGCTCTGCCAGCCCCATGGACCTCCACAGGAGGCTCTGAGATCCCCACGGGATGCTAGTACATGCCACATGGATCCCCACGGAGTGCTCTGCCATCCTCACCGATGCCCATGTGATGCTCTGCCAGCCCCATGGGTCCCCATGGGAGGCTTGGAGTGAGGAGGCAGAGGGAGGTTCCGGAGCACAGGTGTGGGGTGGGTAGTGGGGAGGCAGCAGATCCCTTCTCCAGGGACAGTTTTAGGGAGTCAGTGTGCTGCTCCCCCCAACTGGGACAAACCCCCCCAAATCCTGCAGGTGCCCCCAGATCCCAGGAGATAGGAGTGGTTCCACAGCCAGGAGCATCATTCCAAATAACACTCTCCAAATTACTGCAAATTCACCTAAAGCTCTAGCCAGAAGCAGAAGCCCAGACCAGAATTTAAATTGAAATATACAATAAACTAAAAACATTTTAAATGGCAAACCACAATATTTGGACCATTAAAATACCCAAACAAACTAAAAAACCCCAAACAAACAGGAATGATATAGTGCAGTGACACAGCATTATAAATGGTTCATTTTTGATGCGAAAAACAAAATAAAGTCGCAAAACCATAGAAGGGTTTGGGGAAGCCACAGCTTCCCTGGACAATAAAGGGTGATAGGGGATGCTCCATCCCTGGAAGTGTTCAAGGTCAGGTTGGGTGGGGCTTGGAGCAACCTGGTCTAGTGGAAGGTGTCCCTGCCCATGGCAGGGAGTTGGAACTGGATGATCTTGAAGGTTCCTTCCAACTCAAACCTTCTAGGATTTATAGCTGAAATAACACTACTGCAGCGATTATCCCAATGGGCCTGTCAGCCCTGACTCCTCATCACCACCATGCTCCGAGCTGTGAACTGTTCTCTCAGCCAAACCAAAGATGCCAAATATAAAGACAAATTGCTGCAAGGCTTGAATCACCCTGGCTGGGGGTGCAGGTGGTGTCAGGGCTGAGCCTCCTTACCCCCCCAGGGTCACATGTCCCCAGTGCCACTTTCTGCCACCTGTAGCCTCTTGGTCCCTTTGGGCCATTTAGCAAAGAGGAAACTCCCTGATAGAGCAACAGCTCCCCATCCCTGCTGTGCTGAGGGTCCAGGGTGCCGTGGGGCTTCTGCTCTGGAGCTGAGTGTGCAGCTGATCAGGAATAAGGGCAAGGACCTGTAGCCAGCTGCATGATGAGCTGCCTCAGCTAGGAGGAAGATCAGGGTCTCAGGAGTGGGAGGAAGGCCAGGGTAATTTAGGGAGCTTGGGAGGAAAAGTTTATCCCCTGGGCTGGGGTGGAGCTGGGAATGAAAGTTTATCCAAAGTTCTATCCAAAACTCTATGCAGAGTTCTAGGTCTGGCTGGGGACCTCAGCAGACCCGAACTCTGTCCAGCCCAAATCCAAAGTCTGTGTTCCTGCACATCTCGAGCCCAGAAACCAGAGGAAGTTGGGCTGACTCGGTGTGCAAGGAGAACAATTGGACATTGTGCTGCCTTATCGCCACTGAGCCCCGTCCAGGCCCGAGGAACCGATTAAACTTTAGACCCCTCTTTGCACAGACCTTCCCGTATGTCTCATGTGCCTCTTTGACCTCTCACCCCTTTCCATCCTCCTCTTTTTTTTGGTCTCTGCCTTTCCTTTGGCCTCCTCTTTATTTTGGCCTCCTGCCCTTTTCAGCCTCTGCATTTCTTTCCCCCTCCCACCCTTTCTTGGCCCTCTACCTTTTTGCAGCCTCTATTTTTTCTGGCCTCATTTTCTCTTATGATCAATCTTTTTTTTCTCTCACACTCCTCTACTTTTTTTCTCCCCAACCTTCTTTGTGACTCCACTTCTTTTGCAGGCTTCTTCTCATCTTCAGCCTCCATTTCTCTTTCAGTCTTCCTTGCTTACTCCATCTCCAATCTTTTTTGCCCATTCTTTTTTGGCCTCAAAACACATTAGCACTTGTACTATATCTTCCAACTCTTTCAGTAAATATTCCCTAAAGGAAAATGTATATTCCAGGGAGGTAAACCCTGCCCTGACCTAATGGGCTGCCCCTGAGTACCAGCACATCTCCCTCCTGGGCACAGCAGGCACTGACTCACGGCTGGGGCACTTTTAGGAATCCTGCGTACATTGTCTGCCAGTACAGAGCTGTCAGGGATTATTGTGAGGGCTGGAGGCCTGCCTTTCAAATAGAAATCTCACAATAGAAATCTCTTTGCAGAAGAATTTTTTGAAAACCCGTTCAGCAAGAGAGAATGAGACACTATGGCTTTGTCACAGTCTCTGCTGTGGATGCAGGAATCCTCCCTCTCCCCTTTTGTTTTAGAAAGGTGCCTGACTTGGTGTTTCTCAGCAATGGCAGTTCCTATTTTTTCCCCTCGTTTCCAACATTGGTGTCTGTTGGTTTAAAGAACCAAAGCAAACACTGAAGTGCAGAGCAGCCACAGCAGCAGTCGGTGACTTGCAGGTTTTATATTCCTCAAATTCTGTTGGTGTTTAACAGGGAAGGTGGCACTGCCCACCAAGGGACAGGGACTCGTGCCTCATGCCTGGGTCATAGGCAGCTGTAGCCTCCAGTCCAGGGAGGAGGTAGAGGCAGGTCTGTAGCATGCAGAGCACCTGGCACCTGCAGGTGACAAAATTCTGGCTGTCACAAGCCTTGCTTTCCTCTCTAAAAGCTTGCTAAGGAAAAGAGTATAATAAAATGCTTCACTTCTAGCTGTTGAATGTGGCAGACCCTCACAGTGCCAGGGTTAATATTTGGGAATTCTCTTGGGAAAGGACCCCCCTTTCCCCTGCTGTTTGTGCTGACCCAAATCCCCAAACCCATTCCCTTGCCAGGGTACACACTGGACCAAGAAGGCTGCCCAGGGATGGACCAAGCAGAGATCCCATAGACAGCACCCAAGCCCAGGGTACTTGAGCCTGGCAGCTAACCTTGAGGACAAAGATCAGAAAAGAGGCAGAAAAAGATTTGCCGCGGGAAGTGTTTCACAGGGTGCAGAAGCTGGGCTGGCTGCTGTGCCCAGGGTGCCACTGACTCATGGGGTGACATCCAAAACCCTTTTGTCCCCTACAGACTCCTTTCAGAACTGTTGTCTGCTGTGAGGCTTTGCCCTTTGCCCACAACGGTCTGGACACACAGTTCATACATGACTCACAACCCACTTGCACTCACAAAGTCTGTCCTTGCTCCTGGCTCTTAATTTAGATCTGTGCCTCAAGAGCTGAAATCTCAGATCTTTCCTTCCCACATCTCTGGGGTTGGTAAATCCGCCTGTCCCACCTGCAGACCACTCTTGCCAGCTCTCAGCTGTGCAGGGACATTATTTCTGCAGAATCATAGAATGACAGAATCATTCAGGTGGGAAAAGCCCTCTAAGATCATCAAGTCCAGCCATTCCCCCGGCACTGCCAAGGGCACCCCTAACCCATGTCCCCAAGTGCCACATCTACACATCTGTCAATCCCTCCAAGGTGGAGCCAGCCTGGCAGTGACCCCTGTGAGGGGCACAGTCCTGCACCCCCCCAAAGGATGCAGGTCCCACTGGACACTCCCGGCCCAGGGGGCCAGGCAGGCAGCTCACCCAGCCTGCAAGCCCACCCTGGGGGCACAGTCACCCTCACCCGCTCAGGGTGGCCCCCAATTGCACACTGAGCTGTCTGACCTGGGCTCAGTCACAGAACAAGAGCAGGATCTGGAGCTGATTCCCTCCTTCACTCTCATCCCTGCTGCTGTGGTGGACAGGAGGGGGAGATCTTTACCATGACAAAACCTGCTCCGTGCATCCAAAGATGAACTCCAGATCCCAGCTGTTTGCGTAATCCAGACTCTCTGCACGCCATAAAGCCCCTGAAAATTATGCTGATCATGGGAGCTCAGTGCTGGATAACCCAGCTGCTTCCTGCCCATCTCCCTGCCACATGCTGCCTGCAGCAGTCACTGAGGGCACAACCTTCTGCATCCCTGCACCATCCAAGCAGAAGATGGAGCACCATCCACCCCTCCACACATTTCCAAATCCCCCAGACATGGCACAGGGCCATCCCTGTATCCGTGACTGGCAGATTCCAAGGCTGTCCTGCTTTTACCTAATCCCGTTCCCAGAGAGATCCACTGTTATTTCTCCAACACCTGCGCACCCCCACAGGGCATATGGGTGTTGTACACAAAACTACTCAACTGGGTACATTTTCCACTAGAATTTCTACCTCCTTTTGTACTTAAGTCTCAATTACAGGTCAAATCTTGGACATAAAATACAAGTATTTCACATCAAGTTAAACGCTCTCCCCTCCCCTTGCTTAATATTCCCATTGTTGCAGGGTGTTCACAAAAGCTTCCGACTGATGGGAAGAGTTTACTGGCTGCCAGACTCCAAAAACGGATTTTGGAGTTCACACCTAACTTGGTGTGTGTGTGATCCTTACCAGGTGCACACATGTAGGTGTTCACAAATCACAGCTGGGGGATGCTCACTGACTCCCTGGGGATCCTGCATCCCAATGTGGGGCTGAATGTGCAGCTCATGACTAAGAAAAAGGTAAAATCTCATTGGGGTCTTGGTGACAGCACTCCCAGCTGGGCAGGGGGCACAGTAACTACTGTTCCCCAAACTGCCTGGTTGTCCCAAAGATTTTGGTTTAGTTTGGGGCTTTTTTCCTCACTTAGACAATTCAGGGCATCTTTCTGCCTCGATCATTTTAAGCATCACAGCAGAGAAGTTGTGGCTGCCCCATCCCTGGAAGTATTCAAGGTGGGGGTTTGGAGCAACCTGTTCTAGTGGAAGGTGTCCCTGCCCATGTCAGGGGGGTGGAATGAGATAACTCGGAAGTCTCTTCCAACTCAAACCATTCTGTGATTCTCTGATCCTTGGCTGCATCCCTGTGGGCCAGCCTGACCCCCAGCTTTCCCCTAAACCAGCTGTGGAAACACTGGGCACAACAAACATCCCGATGTCTTTAGACTGCCCACTCAGGAGCTGGAAATAGCCAGTGTGGGTGTCACCTCTGGGGCTGAGGTTCAGCAGGTAGTTAAAATTGCAGCCTTCTCTCCTGCACCGTGCTCTTTGTGGTGGTTTGTTGTTTACAGAGATGAGAAAGGGTAGAAGACACTTCAAAATATATCCCCTTCCCTCTGAGGACTCTGTAATGGAAACCTGTGGGAGCATCCAAGGCAGGGCCCTATTTGCCTTGGAGCAGGATGGAAGTACTGCCTGCTGTCACACAGCCTGTGGTCACAGATGTCACGGCAAGGACCAAATAGGTGCCCATCTCTATACAGACACAGGTGCCTCAGTGTGTCCCTGTCTGGGACAGGAGGACCAGAATTAGGGCTGTACCTTCCACCAAGGTCTGGCAGGTCCTGGTGTGTGACTCATACTCCTTTCTAGGCTGGAGATGAGGGTGACAAACATAGAGCTCAGTGTCCGTGGCCTCCAGAACCACCCACTACTGGAATTGAGAATTCCCCAAATTTTGCCTAAAGACCACGAGTCTCTGCAGATTCTATAGACCATAAGAGGTGGAGATGCCCAGCTGCTCTCCCTAGTTTACTCCAGTGGCTACTTATCCACACTAATTATTCCAGGTTTTTTGCTAACCCACTCATTTGCATTGAACAAGATTCAGCTCTGAGCTTGCCTTGCTCTGATCTTTCATCTGAAATGCCCCTTGCATGCTCTTATGCACTGCAGCTTTCTGCTGGAAAGCATTTTCTCCAGTCCCAAAGTCATGCAGATAAGAAAATTATTATTTATTGGAGGATTTTCCTGGTAATACCAACTATTATCTCAAGCTTTTATTGCACTGTTAAGTTATTGAGCAACAGTGTGCACAGGAAAACACAGCCCAAGCTCCTTACTCACACGGCTTGGAGGAAAAAAAACCAGGAGGTAGCATCCATGGGTACTAGACACTGAATTTAAAATAAGATATTGAGCAACAGAATTAAGAACAGGATTCTCCCAACCAGTTTTACTTAGAAGTTAACAAGAGCAGCTGTACAGCCCTTACACAAACATTGCAGGATGAACATCATTAACTCCCTGCACATTTTCATAGTAAATCACTGCTGAGCTTATGGTGAACCCAGGAACCAAGTGATTTTCCTTGGAACAACCCAGACTGAGACTCTGCTGAAGGAAGTTGGATTTCTGAGCGATGATATGTCTACTGATGGTTAACCGCGAGGATGGATGTGGGGTTTCACTTGGCCTGGAGATGAAACCCTGGATTCCATCGTCCTCTACTTCTTTGGGGAAGGATACAGTATAAAGGCTGAACCCAAACTCAAATCCCAGTTTTGAAGCTGGAGCCAACCCTCAGCTGGGCTTGGCCACCCTTCAGATGGCCAGCTGCAGGAAGTGCTGCCTGACACCGCATGAGCATTCCTCCTTTTCGCTCCTAATTCCATCCTCACGAGTATAAGCAACAGCACACGGAGGTGTCGGACCTGCCTGAGCGCCGAGGGGTTGGCGAGGGCTCGCGGCTGACGGAGGGTGACCCAGAGACTCAGTGACCAGGCACGTACCTGACGGGGCATTGGCAGGAGACTTGGCTTGGGGAGGGACTGGAGGGCTCAGACAGGACATGGTGCAACAGGAGAACCAGATCACCCCTTGGATTAAGAGTATTGCACAGAGGGAAGTTCTGGGGCTAGAGTCTGATATGTGCTGTCATCTGTCCATCCTTCTGTCCGTCCATCCGTGGGCGCGCAGGGCAGCCACACCTGCAGGGCCAGCCCAGACAGGACAGTCAGGGCTTTGTGGTCTGACACTGTGCCCAGTGTCCTGCACTGACACCAGGGGTGGGTGGCAGGGGGATGGTGACATTTAAAAGCCCTGTGAAGTGTCACCCAGCTTAACATCCCTCCTGCCTGCCAGGAACTGAGTGGTGGGTTCTGGGTAGGGCGTGGGTTGGGACCCCACTGCAGGGACCTCCCCAGCCTAAGGGCTGCTGAGCAGGAGCCAAGGGGCATGTCGAGTGCCCCCTGCCCCCAGGGGCTTCCTACCTCATCACAAAACATTACAACCAACAACTGACAAGGTGTTATAGCATCTCCTGTGGTTTCCCCTCCCTCCAGATACTTTTCCCTGGGAAGCTAAGCACAGGCAGACCCAAGGAGGAAAGGTGCCCACAGCCCTGCCCTTAACCAAGATAGCAAACACCGAGAACAAGGTACCTGCACCTGGTATGTCGTCCCTGGGTCCTTGGCAGCTTTGGCAGCACAGAGCCACCCTCCTTGGGTGGCAGAGATGAGACCACAACGATGGTGTAACTCACGGCACATGTCAGTGGCTGCTCCCAGCCAGTTCCATGTGCCAGAATGAGGTGCTAGGAGGCAGCAAAGCATAGGAGCAGGGATAATGTTTTACAGTGGTCTCAGCACAAGCCTGCAAGAGGGAAAGGGCACTTTTAAAGGGCAGACAGCACCTGCCATCTCCTGGAGGAAGGAGGAACCCTGGGAGTTTCTCCACTAATTGCCTCTTGTAACTAGGACACCTGTTGCAGTGTAGCAGAGCCAGACACACCCTCGGCAAATCCCCTAGGATGAGGTGGGAAGCACTGGGTGTAGCTGGGCTGCTCCCAGCTGTCACCTCCTGCCAGTTTCCTGCACAGTGGTCACAGTCACAGCCATGGCTGCAGTGCCAGCCCTGGCAGCCCAGCCCTGGACAGCAATCTCTGCTCAGACCCTGGTCTGAGGGAGGACCAATACCAGCATTCACAGGGGAGCCACAGTCACCCCTCCTCATAACTGAGAAATGGCATTGCCTCTTCTGGAGGTGTCCCCTCATCCTCCAGCACATCCTCCAGCCCATCCTTGGCTGGAGGGACTGAGCTTTGGCAATTCTCTGTCCAGTGTGTTCTTTCAATCCAGCAGGTCCCACGCATCCAGCTTGCACTGGGAGTCTGGGCTTAAATCCCCAACATGAGGTGGTGGGATTTGTGTCTGCAGCCAGCGCTGCTCGTCTACGTGTCCGTGCTCTTGGTCTGAATCCAGACAGAACAGAGGGGCAAGACCTTCCTGGCAAAGCTCCTGCTCCCGGGCTGGATTGACTCCTGGAGCTGGAACTGCAATTAAGTTAATCACCGGATTGCAAAGGGCCGTGGGTGGGGAGGTGGGAGAGGCGGGAAGGTAATTAGAAAGTGGGTCATCTCTTGGTTTTCCTGTCTCCCCACAGACACCACCAGTTTGCTGGGATGTTGTACTGGCTGTCCCAGTGTGAGGCAGCATCTGGGGTGTCCCGGGCTCACAGCCCTACATAAGTCACACCAGGCTCCAAAGCAGGATACAGGGCTTTCCCCTGGGCATCCCTACAGGCACAGGATTTTCTCCCTTCACCTGGGATGGGTTGACCCCTGTCCCTACCTCCCAGGCAGGATGCCACCTTTACCTAATCTATCTTTACCATGGTGCTCCTGGTGTTTGCCATCAGCCATTAGTGACGCAAACTCAGTAAAATGCTAAAAGTTTCACTCCTACCTGTTTTACCTGCCACAAATGCAGCGTGACCTGAGTGGAATGACCGTGTTTCCTGGTAGAAAGCAGGAGATGATGGCAGCAGGCATTAGTTAAATTGATTTCTACACTTTTGGTCACACTTCATGCAACATATTCCACTTCCAAAGGGTAAAACCTGGCTGATAAATATTTCATTGAGCAGTTAATCACATTGCTAGAGATAAAATCACCTGGCCATAAGCAAGACCAGAAACGAGCCAATGCATTCTGCTGATACACACAGAACGATCTATTACATATTTATTGTATGCTTTGCCTAATCATTTATTAAGTCACTCTAAGAGGAAGCATAGTCCCAGAATTTAAGTCGTGCCTTGCCCACCAGCCCTTGGGATGGGAACGCCAGACCTACCATGCTGCCTCTCCTGCAGCAACCAGAGCATGAGGAAACCTCTGCCTGGTCTCTAATCTTTTCCTGGGTGAGGAAATCTATCCCATGCAGTGGATCTCTAAAACTTATGATTAATAAAATCATTGTTTATCCAAGAGATGTTTACTCCACATGCCCAGGTGTTCTCAGATTGCCCCAAAGCCGTAATGGGCAGCCCATAGGCTGCTTTGGGAACCCTCAGGACAGACAGTGGGTGAAGGAAAGCCACAGCCTGAATTCCTTAAAAATATTCTACCCGTTTTAACTGCTTTTGATTCCCATATGAAGTGTCTGAACTGCCTGAGAAGTTACTGTTCTATCCAGGTGGCTGTAGTCAGAAGTGGGAATGGGAAAGGAGCCTATCAGGAGGTGTTGCTGTCTGATCCCAGCTGAGTCACATACCCTGGTAGAAACAGGATTTCTACTTTAATGGATAAAATAACACTTTCCAAAGTAAACCAACTGGAGTGTTTCCACTGAACTCACCAGAGCTGGGTTCAGGGGACGCTGATCTCGTTAACTGAACCTTAGGAGACTCCTGAATTTAGCAGTCTCTCATCTCTCTGGAGTACTCCTTGGAGTTCTCTGCATGATCTTTAGCTGATCATCTAAATGACAATTGTGATTAACTGCACTCTTCATCACTGTAGCCACACAGAGACCATCCAGAACATTTCTTTCCAACCCCATATAAAGGATTGTGTCCAAAGCCAAGGACAATTTTGAAGTATTTGAGTCAACCTCCAATCTGGTTTAACCCAGTATGTGAGATACTTCTGCTTTCCTCCACATAGTAGCCAGGTATTTTATATCTAAGGAAAAAAGCCAGGCTCACCCTAGTTGGCCACCTCCTAGTTTGAATTTTTGCTGGCTACTTAATTTGTGCCACAGGAGCCACAAAAGAGCCACAAAAGTTCCTGGCAATCCAGACATGCAAAAAACTTTTGGACCATTAGCAATCCTCCAAGTTGCCATCAACACCACCTTTGTCATGCAAGCAAAGAAGACAGCAGTGCTATCTAGTGAAGTCTGCATCGACTTTAAAACAGGAAGGGAAAACGACCCCACTCCTTTTCCATGGCTCCCAGCCTGCGCTGTTATTTCAGAGCTCACACGCCCATTATTGGCAGCGCAACCAGCCCTCGATGCTCAGACTCAGATGCTTGCAGAGTTTGGGATTTCACATCAAAGCCACTGGTTTGGCCAGTGATAAAGTTTGGAACCAAAGCCAAACTTCTCAGAATTTCACAGCTATTCCGGTCCCACGCCGGGCTCATCTCCCCTCAGTGCTGCAAGGAGCAGGCACGCGGCAGTGCTCCAGCCACCACAGCTCAGCAGGACCTGGATCAAATGAACATTCGGATTTAACTCTCTTTTTAAGTCCATTTTGTCCTTCAGAAGGCTATTTCTGATCCTTTGGGGTGCTGACATCTTCCAGGAGAAAGAGCTGGGTGCCACCAGGCACCCTGGTGGGACCCTCTGCCCCCTGTGCCACAGACAGAGCTGGAGCTGCCCTGGAGCAGGTGCCCTGGGTCCAGCTCCCAGTGATTCATTCTCTGTGGGGGTTTTCTCTTAGCACAGCACAGGAAAACTGTTACACAGAGGTGGAGGAAAGAGGAGCCACAAACACAGCTGGTCTTGAACAAACACTGTCCAACTCAGCTCCAGCTCACTGTCCTAGTGCGGCCAGCGGGGTCAGTGCTCAGCAGCAGCAATCTCCTACAGCAATCTCCTCTTGGAATATTTTCCTTTCTCCATGGGGCACCAAATAATTGCTGGAGTGCGGTGTCTCTCAGCTTTGCTTCTTGGAGAGAGTGCTCTGTTCTGCTTTGAGCTATTTAATAGCACTGTTGGGCTTCTACCCAAAGAAATAAGGCCCTTTATGTTGTCTTTGGTTCAGGTTCTCTCTCTCACTCGTGCTTTTTAATTCCCATAAAAACCTAACATGTTCCTGCCAAAAGTATAATTGTAGGGCCATGAGTGGTGGTGTGTGTAGAGGAACAACTCCATGGTCATAAAGTATGAGAAGAGCGATAGTGTTTAGCACAGAGAGACAACAAGAGTGGAAAAGTGTTCATTCAGCTTTTCTGTGGTAGTTAAGGCAGCTGGTGAGCACCGGAGTCATTCTAAAAATAGCAAAAAAAACCTTAAAGGAAATAAGTAATGATGAAGAAGCTGATCTGGTCAAGCCACCCAGAGATGCCCTCAGACCTTCAGGTGACCATGGGGAGAATCCAGTCCATTCCTTGCTGCTGCTGGCTGAGGGTTTGCTGAGATCCTGATTGGAGCTCTTGGATCTGGGGTGTTTCTTTCTGATTACCATCCATCATCAACCCAAGAGACTTCTGAGTGCCTTTTGCACTCAGATAAAGGTTCAAGAAAAGCTTTGGTTCCAGGAAATTACACAACGCTGCTGATCTTGATTAATGCTCAGTAACACACCAGAGCCCTGTGGGCTGCATTGGGTGACTTAGAGGCTTTCCTTCAGAGAGGGAGTTGGCAAGAAAAACTGAACTACTGCATGAAAAGTACAATCTCTTGACAGGAAAATAAATTTAGGGACCAAACACTCCGAGAAATACCTGATTCACCTGACAGTGGTGTTAAAAAAGGATTTTGAGTTTGTATTTGGCTGGTCCATCACCTGCTTTGGAAACCACTAGGAGCTCTTGTGTGTTGATTCACCAGTCTCAGGGAAGGGGGGGGCTGGCCCATGTTATCACTCCAGAGAGCACTTCCCAAAATCCTGATCTGTGTTGAGCGGGGTATCTGACAGCAAGGAATGAAGTCTGTGTGTGAAGCAAAGCTGGTGCAATGGCTGGGAGTGCTTTCAGCAACAGCCATACAGTCTGTATGCCCAAGGTTTCAGCTTTTAGCAATCCAACTTGCAAACGTTTTTATCCTCTGCAGGCTTCTGGGATCCATTTCAATGACTAGTTTCCCCTTCTTGCAGCTGCATTTGCAGATTTAATTACTAAAGAGTTTAGAGCCAAATGTTTAGAGATACTATGTATATATATGTGTGTGTGTGCGTGTGTATTGCAGAGAGTTGCCGTCCTTAATATCTCCCAGGGCACTCAAAGCACCACAGCAAACCCACACAGTGTGGTACTGGCTGCATCCCAATGTACCAGTAGCACAACTCAGTGCTAAAGAGACATTTTTACAATCTATAAACACATATAAACAGTGACTATAAAATATTTTCCATAATCCAGCTATGGGAATACATGACATTTAAAGTAATTTCCTGTATCTAGATTTATTCTGTGGCATGTCTTTTTCTGTTCATAAATCCACTTCTCTCTAAACACTATAGAACTCTGCATATGAAAGACAGAATGAATTCACGTGAGATTTTAAATGTAGTTTGTAGGCTAGAACATGAATGTACCTGGAATGTGTGTGGGACTCTAGTCATCTCCCATGTCATCTCCTGATGGCACAGCTGTGAGGGCAGTTCTCACCCTCAGACATACACAGCATCTTCCTCTTATCAGTTTGATGCCTTCAGGTTTTTGCACAGTGTCTGCTGAAACATGGATCATGACCATACAGTCTCCTGCAAAATGAGGTTTCAATATGATCTTTCACTATCCCAGGTTGCTCCAAGCCCCGTCCAACCTGGCCTTGAACACTTCCAGGGATGGGGCAGCCACAGCTTCTCTGGGCAACCTGTGCCAGGGCCTCACCACCCTCACAGGGAAGAATTTCTTCTCAATATCCAGTCTAACCCTGCCTCTGTCAGTGGGAAGCCATTCCCCCTTGTCCTGTCACTCCAGGCCCTTGTCAAGTTCCTCTCCAGCTCTCCTGTAGCCCCTTTAAACACCAGAATGCTTCTGGTATATTCATGACAACTCACAGTTCTTGGTTTTCATATGGTCTTAATCACTGTCTGGGTAATCCTCGGACTCACCCCCGGGCAGTGAATGGTCCTGCACCCTGCTCATCTCCCACCACGTCTGTGTGTTCTGACCTTTTCCATGTGTGTGTTCCTGGGCCAGGTGAGCCGCTGAGTGCCAAGATATGAGCAATATTTACTACCTGGCATGCAGTGGGTGTTGCAATTCCTGGTCATAATTGTGTTTGAGAGTCATAATAGTGGAGAAAGTTATTACCTGGGCTCCCTTCCCGCCTCTTGTGGGTTCCAATCAGACACTGGGTGTTTTTCAAATTGGTTTTTGAGTGTATAATTTTAGTACATACGTCAGTAGAAAGCAGAACAAAAACAGAATTCACTATGATAAAATTAAAAGGACAGAGTCCCTCCCAATGAGGAGACAGCCCCCCGCCACCTCCCACGCTGGAGGAGCATCACCTTTGTGTCACTTTGTGTCACTTTGTGTCACTGCCAGAGCCATCACCGCTGTGAATCACCTGCCCTGCAGCCAGCCCAGGGACCAGCAGGGACCCCCGGGCTCCCCCCCTTCCCTTTAAAGCCCAGGAGCAGCAGCGTGTGCCCAGCACTTGGTGCCACCCTTGCTGCCACATCTCTTGCAGCTCGGCTGTGGGAGAGGCTGCGGGATGGCCGAGGGAGAAATCACCACCTTCACCGCCCTGACCGAGAAGTTCAACCTGCCCCCGGGGAACTACAAGAAACCCAAACTCCTGTACTGCAGCAATGGGGGCCACTTCCTACGGATCCTCCCAGATGGCACAGTGGATGGGACCAGGGACCGAAGCGACGAGCACAGTAAGCAAACCCTATGGGTCTTCTTGGTGACCTCCTTGCTCCTTTGATTTCATCAGCTAGGATGGGGGGAGCTGGGGAAGACGGGCACTGGACCAAGTTACCACTTTAATCCTGGTGGTAACACACCTTCCAGGAGTCACACATCTATAGCCCATAGGCAGAGCAGGGGAGGCAAAGTATGTGTGATATAAAAGTACAGATATAAAGTACATAAATAGATATATGAAGTATTAAATCTGACACTGGTCATTACGTCATGAAAGGCAGGCAGATACAGGGGAGGCAGCACTGATACAGCAGGGCTGGGTCACACAGGGAGCTGGGAGCTGGCAGCTGGCAGAAAGGGCTTAGGGCAGCCTGGCATCCCACACACAAAGCCATCACTTGGAATTCTGTGCTATCTCTGCATTTGCATCTGTTTGCCACAGCAATTTAACAGGTCACCCATGGCCAGGGGCTCATCTCACCTGTCCCGATCCCTGCAGTCGGTGATGCTGGTGGCTCCAGCCCATGGGACTTTGGGGACCTGCTGCTGGGAGGAACTGCCCCCACAGATGCCACCATTTGTCCGACCAAGGAGTCATGGGGAAGTTTTATGCTTTTTGAGCTCTTGCACTGCCAAAAAACTCTTCAGCGGTTTTTTTTAACCCGATGCCCAGGAGAGCTGGACCAGCCACACAGCAAAGCTGGGGGCTCCATGGGCAGCAGGACCAGGCTCTTCCCTTCGGCTCTCATCAGAAACCTGTGCATACACCATATCCTGAACATTTACTGGAATATGACTGGGATCTGCCAGGTTCCTATCCGATTAGAAGGAAGGGCTGGGAGGACCCAAGTCAGCCTTTATTTACTTTAAACTGCAAGCACACATGTGGCTTTTCCCCAAACTTAACCTTTCCTCTCACTATTGTTGTTTTAATGACAGGCAGTTTATAGTTGAGTTCTAGTTACAAACACTGTCTCCCATCACTTGCCCAGCACAAGTGCTGGGGGATGCATGAGGATGAGTCTCCTGAGGCTGGATGAACACAGAGTGGGGCTCCAGCCTCCAGCTGGGTATGAACCCAGCACATAACCCTGCTCAAACCCCTGGGAGAGACAGCCAGGACAATGACCCGAAGGATCTTCAGGAGACAGGACCAGGCTCACAAGACCCACAAGGAGAGGTCATATGAGCTCAGCCAGTGTCTCTGCAGCATTTTCCAGAGGTTTTGCTGGAGTCTGAAGGGGAGGTCACAGTCAAGATGGCATCTCCTGGAACACACGGAGCTACCAAGGCCTTGAGCATCCAGCTCCTGCGCCCCAGCCTCAACCTGCCATCTCATGGTATGGATGCTGCCACGTAGCCCAGACTTTTTCCCTCCGGAAAACCAAATCCATCACCTGGGAGTGAGCTGTTCCCCACAGCTGCATCGCACACACGGGCAGCGAGTGCAGGCAGGTCCTGCGCCCCAGCACGCTCACACCTCCCCGGCTGCTGGCCTGGGGCCACGTGTTTGAAAACCTCTGCCAGAAAGGAACCTCCTGTAAATGATCTCATAAACTTGGATATAGGAATGTACTAATATTTACAGAGGAAACTCCTGGAAGGGCTGCATGCCAGCAGAGCAGCCCTGCCCCGAGGTGCCCTGCTCTGAGCACCAGCAGCTGCCCACGGTCCTGCCCCTGTGCCTGGGAAATGCTGGAGCTGCTCAGCACCATTCCCTGGCGTGCAAGAGGAGCAGCCCAGACCGTGATCAGCACCATGGGATACTGCTCACCCAGCTGGGACAGGCACCTGCCAGCCCCAGGGAGGGACAAGACATGGGAACACCCACAGCTCATTGGGAAGCCAATGGACACAGAGGCATTATAGTCTGCACTGATGCTCTGCAAAATGCCCAAGCTCATTTTGCTCCTGACAAATATCAACAATTCTTATTTTTATCTTGAATGGTCTTGCCAGGTGCTAGCCCTGGAATCAGGGAGGATCTCTAAGGAGTGCAGGAGTCCCTCCAAGCCCCTGTCATTCAGGCTGATGTCAGGATTCCCTCCCCGCATCCTTTGTTGTTGTGTGTGGGTATCCCAAGCTTGCACTGTGAAATGGGAAGAAAACTTACCAGGACATTGCAGACCACTTGGGATGAAGCCTGTTTCCACAAACAGCCTTATTTTTTCTGTTTCATCCTGTTATTTCATGGAAGGAAATCAGGCCTGTAAAAGGACACAAGAAGCACAAGCTCCTTCCTCCAAACCCACCATTCTCCCTTCCTCTATGGCTGAAGACCTCAATGTCCCTATCGGCAGCTGGAGGATTCTCACTCCCCTCTCTCAGGGACAGCATCATCATTTTCATCCCATTCCCCTCTTTCCTCCTGGATTGCTCTTGGGGCTGCAGCACCACAGCAAATGTAGGTGGGCTGGGGCTTTCCCACTGCAGATTCCCAGCCTAAACCAGGCATGCACTGAGACTGTGTATTCCTGCAAATCTGCACCCACACCATTTCCTAATTAGCCATCATTTACTAAGCAAGAAATGCAAAAAAAAGAAGGAAGAATGTGAACCATTACAGCAAAGATTTCACTGGAAAGAGTGTTCTGCCAGGCCAAGAGGTAACATTGCCTTTTAACTCATCTAAGCAACGATAAATAAATTAAATATAAACAGGAAGGAAGGAGCTGGAGCCGAGGCATCCGTTCATACTTCATTCAAACCAATCTAAATATTGCTGTCATAAATCTCACGAAAAAAAAAAAACTGTCTAGGAGATGGGAATGATCACTTGGAAGAGCTGGAATTTGCAAGTCACACTGGCTACAACCACAGAGCCACAGTCTCCGCACGCACCGGTGGGGCTGTTAATGGCTCTGGCTGCAGCGTTCCTGCCCACCCATGAGAGCCCCGTGGGCTCCTCCCTGAACACACAGCACTGGAGAACTGTCCTCCCAAGCCTTCTCTCCAACTAAACAGCCTTTTCCTGATAAATATATTAAACAAATACTTGAGCCAAGTTTTAATCACTTTCCGAGACTCCTGCAATCAGCAAAGTAAGGAAAAAAGGAACCAGGCAAATGGAAAGTTTAAAGCTGCTGGGTGAGGTACAGGCTGCTGAGTAGAGCAGGATGCTGCAGCTCCCCGGCTCACTTCCCTCAGCACAAGACCAGAAAAGAGCTTTTTTTGCCCTGGAGTTTCTAGCTGTGGTCCAGCATCGGGAATGGGGATGGAATCCGGTGTCCGGCGGCTGCAGGGCCTGAGGCAGCTCCCATCACTTCCACCCAGGCTGTGCCCTGGCAGACCCAGGTCCTGCTTCAGCATCAAATCCATGCTAGCATTGCACATTTGGACAATCTAAGGTATTTTTCTAGGATGAAGATCAGCCTTTGCCATTTCTCCACTCTCCACCTACAATGCCCTGAATAAATCCAGCCACAGTGCACGGTTGAATGGGACGCGCTGGATCAGGAGTTTGCAGTGCAGGCATCTGCACTCTGCCCATTGCTGGTTTAGCTCTCAAAATACTTCTTCATATGTCACTCCTTAAGTGTCTTGTCAAACCACATGAGAAATTTGTAAATTAGAGCCAGAATTAAAACCCCAGTCTCCTGTGTCCCATTCCAGCATCGTAACCAAAAGGCTGCCCTTCCTTTGATGTAAAATAAGGGGAAAATTGGTCTTTGGTTCCTAAAGGATGGCTGTGGGGTTTCTTTGAAGGAGAGGGTACAAGGAGACATTTCTATTACACACTGTACTGTTTCCTATAAACACTTTATAAGCCAGGCTTTGGAACAAAACACGCTGCTAACCTTCCTAGCAGCTATTTTTTTTCCCCTTTTCCTATTTTGCTTTTAATGTTGTTATTGTTTCATTTTTACTTCCAGTCCAGCTCCAGCTGAGCGCAGAAAGCGTGGGAGTGGTGTACATAAAGAGCACCCAGTCGGGGCAGTACCTGGCCATGGACACCAACGGGCTGCTCTATGGCTCGGTAAGTGGGAGGATCCCGTGGGACCAGACACAGAGAGGGCTTGAGGTCTGCAGAAATCTCATAGCTCTGAGTAATGCAAACCACAGGCAATAATTAGGCTCTGTTTGTGATTCTGGCAGCTGGACAGTCGCTCTGCATCTGGCTTTATTTTGGGGGGAAATAAATAAATAACCAAATATCGCCATTATCGCCCTGCCTCCAACAAATATTGGATTTCCTACCTGACACTTGATAAATATTGTGTTTCATACCTGGAGCAGCAGCTGCTCTTCAGCCCTTCAGCAGCTGACAGCTGGTCTAGTGGAAGGGGGAGGGAATGAGATGATCTTTAAGGTCCCTTCCAACCCAAACCATTCCATGGATTTGTGCTCTGAGCCTGTAGCTGCCACCCCCCATCTTAGTGCCAGAGCAGGAGCCAGGGCCAGGACCAGCTGATGGAGCATGGGGCTGGACTCCATCACTGCTGAATAAAATGCCCAGGCCATGGACATGCTGCTGCAGGAGTGGCCCAGGGGACAAAATCAAGGCTACTTACCTCCATACTTTAATATGAGCTTTACTGGGGCATGGAGATCTCAGAGGTGGGTCTTGAGCTGGGATTACGACGTTAGGAACACACATCCCCATCCCCATGGCATCGCCCTGGCTCACTGTCGTTCCCCTGGGCTCTCTTTCAGCAGTTACTGGGTGAGGAGTGCCTGTTCCTGGAAAGGGTCGAAGAAAACCATTATAACACGTACATCTCCAAAAAGCACGCGGATAAGAACTGGTTTGTGGGTCTGAAGAAGAATGGGAACAGCAAGCTGGGGCCGCGGACTCACTATGGCCAGAAGGCGATTCTCTTCCTCCCACTGCCCGTCTCGGCTGACTAAGCCCCATCCCAGAAGCTCAGAGATGACCCCAAATACCAAAACCCAACTGCTGCTGCCTCCTTAGAGCTCGTTAGAGCTCCAAGCTTTAGGTCAAGGCTTTACCAAAACTAGCCAAAGCAGAGCTCCTCAGCTCTGCACAAAGCTTTGCAGAGATGAGGGGAAGAGCCCTGACACCCTCCCAAGGGCCACCAGCCCCCCCCCGGCTCCCCCTGCCCTCCGCTGTCTGCTGTTGTGTGCCACGACCACGCTGCAGCTCCTGGGGACACACACGGACCTGCCCTGGGCAGGCACCCAGAAACCTGCTAAGGGCACCCCAAGGTCACCCCAGTTACCAGAGAAGTGCATGCTTTGTGTCCCCAGGCATTCTAAGGCAAAACCTTCCTGGATACTGTGTATTAATGTATTTATCTGTCTAAGTATGCAGCTTCTAACGTGCCCTGAAGCAATCTCAGATTGGACCATCAGTCCTGTTATCCAGGGCCAGCCTGGTGAATGCTGGCCGATATCTTTGGTGTGTTAAGCTGAACAAGCAGGCAAAGCTCCAGTCCCAGACCTTGGCCTCCCTCACAACACCAATAGTGCTGTATTTCATGCTAGTACCTACCATATATTATTAGTATTTATTTATCAAATAAGTATGTCTCTTCTACAATCTGTTCATAGGTAATTCCAGGCACCAGTGAGGAAAGGGCAGTGGCAGTCAGTGACTGGTGTGAAGGTGTGATGCAGAGCAGGAAGGTGCTGCATGACAGTGGCAGCACATCGCACCCATTCCCAGGGATATTCCCCCCACTGCTCTGGTGTCTGGCTACATGGGGCTCTAAAAATGTCACTGGAGCCCCTTGATGACTCCCAAACCCTGTGAGAAGCTGTTTCTCCTCACCTGGCATGATGCAGCTCAAGAGCAGCTCAAGAGCCACTCCTGCCATGTGAGAGCATCACAGGAGCACCAAGCTGTACTCAGAGCATCCACAGCTTCCCTGGAAAACCTGTGCCAGGGCCTCACCACCCTCACAGGGAGGAATTTCTCCCTAATATCTAATCTAAGTCTACTCTTCTTCAGTTTAAAGCCATTCTCCCTTGATTTATCCTGCCATTATGGACAGGGACAAGAGGCAAGTGCTCCCTATTCCTCACAAACCCAGATCAACCATCTCTACACAAGAGAGGAATACAGAGCACTCTGCCTTGCATATTTCTGCAACAGCAATTAGTTACTAATTACTACACTTTACAATTGCTCTAATTACTGCACTTCTGTACTTGCTGGCTCTGAAACCTTCTCCCCAGCACTGATAGCATCACAGGTAATCTCAGTGCTCCTGGGCAAACAGGCATAGGAATGGCAGAGCCGTGGCTGTGAAGGAGCCTGCACCAACTCCTTGCACCTTCTCATTACCATGGCCCTTCAGTGCTGCTTCTCACCTGTGGGATCCACATGGAAATCGAGTGGAAAGGTGAATTTTGCTAATCCTGCAGGTACCAGCTGCTCCTCTTGTCTTCTACACAGCAACATTCCTGTACAGCTGCCCACAGGGAGGGCAGATGGGTGGTCTTGGAAGTATTTACTCTGTGCACACCGAATGCTTGAGGGACCACAAACATAAATTTTCAGTTTTTACTTAGAATTCCCAACAGCCAAAGAGGCACATTTTTAATATATATATTTCTACATACCAACTAAAACATTTCAATTAGAAGAAAACAATAATGCTTACAAAAATCTACTTTGCATTGTTGCCTTCCCCCCTCAAAAAGATTAAGCACAGTAGTGGGATAACTTTGGAGTTTTTCAGTATCCCTGTGTCCCAGGTAAGCCTGAACAGGCAAACACCTGTGATTTGCAGTGTTGCCTTATTT